>NC_057396.1:63205791-63578155 GCF_019320065.1 Cervus canadensis | reverse complement strand
GGGAGGGGAGGGAGGTGGGAGGGGGGATCGGGATGGGGAATAAGTGTAGATCTATGGCTGATTCATGTCAATGTATGACAAAACCCACTGAAATGTTGTGAAGTAATTAGCCTCCAACTAATAAAAAAATTAAAAAAAAAAATGCAAGTTTATTTCATTGATGTGTGTATGGTTGCCAGAATTAGACTAATAAACTATTGACTAGTATAAAAAAAAAAAAAAAAGAAAGTCAGAAAATACTTACTGTCAAACTGTCATAATTTTCTTCTTCCTTCTAAGAGAATCGCCACCACCACCAATATCCACAGAATTATTGGAGGTGGCAATGTGTCCAGTTGAAAAGTACTGTAGCTTAGTTTTCTTTGTAAATGTATGTAGACAGTGAATTAATTATTGACACAAGTATAAGTGGAGTGAGTCTTAGAAAGCTCTTTTTGTCCTTCCATTTGCTCTTCTGCCTGTTACCTGGAATGTGGGTACTTAGATGTCAACAGACATACTGAGAACAGGAGAGAAAAAAATACAACAAATTATTGTACCAATCACAGGTATAACATGTTTAAATACGTGCTGAACCAAAACTAGAATTCACTCATTTTTGGATTTCTGATTGGACAAGGAAAGTGAACTCTTAGATGAAGATTACTCTCTCCATATGATTGGTTTACTTTTGAGTGTTGTGACAGCCCTGCTTATAACTGCCTAACCCAGTTAGTTACTAACTTATACAAGGGAGGAAAGATAATCTCACATGCTACGACAGAAAGGCAAAGGTTAGAGACCTGATCTGTTAATCCAGACTGCTCCAAGTGGCCATAAGGCATTCAGGTTTCCAACTATAAGTAAGTTTAATCATGTCTCCTAAATAGAGTGCCCAGGCATTTAGGGAATATTGGGACACTTAAGGGCTTTCCTAGTGGCTTAGAGGGTAAAGAATCTGCCTGCAAGGCAGGAGATCCGGGTTCGATCCCTGGGTCCAGAAGATCCCCTGGAGAAGGGCATGGAACCTGCTCCAGTATTCTTGCCTTGAGAAGGCCATGGACAGAAGAGCCTAGCGGGCTACAGTCCATAGGGTCACACAGAGTCAGACATGACTAAACCAACTTAGCAGGGGCAACTTAAGTACAGGAAACATATTTTAAAGTATAAGCTAGAAGTCCATTACACCCTCAATTCAAACACAGCCATTTTTCCTGGGTCCAAGCCACTTCATTTTAGCCAATTTTTAGCTGTTTTTCCACCAATACTTGTTGAAGAAATTGTCTGTTCTCTGTTGTATAATCTTGCCTGTTATGTCATAGATTAATTGACCATAAGTGTGTGGGTTTATTTCTAGGCTTTTTATCTGTTCCATTGATCTATATGTTTTTGTGCCAGTACCATAGTTTTGATTACTATAGCTTTACCAGATGTGAAGAACTGACTCATTTGAAAGACCCTGATGCTGGGAAAGATTGAAGGTGGGAGGAGAAGGGGATGACAGAGGATGAGATGTTTGGATGGCATCACTGACTCAGTGGGCATCAGTTCAAGTAAGTTCTGGGAGTTGGTGATGGACAGGGAAGCCTGGCGTGCTGCAGTCCATGGGGTCACAAACAGTTGGGCATGACTGAGTGACTAAAATGAACTGAACTGAAAGTCTGAAGTCAGAGAGACTGATTCTTCCAGCTCCATTCATTTCATTCAAGATTGTTTTGACTATCCAGGTTTTTTGTGTTTCCATATAAGTTAAAAAAAAAAAAATTTGTTCCAATTAGTGAAAAATGTCATTGGCATTTTGATAGAGATTGCATTGAGCCTGTAGATTGTCTTAGATACTATGGTCATTTCCATTTATGATAAAGGCTCTCCAGAAAGTGGGCAGAGAAGGAACATAACTGAGCATGCCAAACCCACAGTAACTTCGTACTCAGTTGTGAAAATCTGAAAGCATTCCTTCTAAGATTATGAACACTACAAGGATGCCCACTCTTACCACTTTTATTTGACATTGTCTTAGAAGTCTGGACACAGCAATCATAGAAGAAAAAGAAGTAAAAGAAATCGAAATTAGAAAGAAAGAAGTAAAACTGTCACTATTTCCAGATGACATGGTACCATACACAGAAAACCCTAAAGAAGCCACCAGAAAACTATTCGAGCTCATCAATGATTTCAGAAAAGTTGCAGAATACAAAATTAATATTCCAAAATCTATTGCATCTCTGTACACTGACAACAAAACATCAGCAATTAAGGAAGCAATCTCATTTACCATCAAATTAAAAAGAATAAAACGCCTAAGAAAAAAACTACGTCAAAAGGCTAAGCCCTGAACTCTGAAAACTATAAGACATTGATGAGAAAAACTGAAGACCATACAAACAGATGGAAAGATATACCATGTTGTTGGATTAGACCACCTCTTTTAAAAGTCCCCCTGTTTTATAGCAGAAGCCCTCCAAGACAAATTTCTTCTGAAATGGAATTTTGCAATATGCTTACCACTGATTCTATATTTCGTCCCCAAGATTCATGTCTCTGACCACACTACTGGTAGGGCATGTATTAGTTTTCCCTGGACAGTCCTTCACTTTGCCTCAGGGCAGTAGCCATCCACCAGCTTTAGAATCCTCAGACTAGTGTGTTATGTCCATTGAAGTAGAATTTGTGAAATAAGGAATATGTGAAAGAATAAGAAATATGTAAAAATGTTAATAGTTGTTTAACTGGTCTTAGTCTTGGTTGAATGGAAGCTTTAACTGCCTTCCTTTATACTTTCCAAAATTTTGTGAGTGCTGACAAAGGTTTTCTCCTTAACAAAATTAGCCAAGGTCCTCTGAGCCCTCTTCTCAATTAGGCCGTAATCTTACCCCATAAAATCTTGAACAAATAGTAACACAGACTCTAACAACTCAAGACCAAATCTATGTGTCTTGAGCGATTTGACACCAGATTTATAGTGTCCATAAAGAGGTTCCTGAGAAAATTCATGGCTGCCAAAGGAATTTGCTTTTGTGGGAAAGGAATTTACTGTTTTCTCCAGTCACCACCTGAAGATAGAACCCTGCCTTCCAGCCTCTGAGAGGGTAGGAGCCTAACTTTGATAAACGACAGTTATCAGACCTAAATGGCTTTCACATAGACTGACCACTTCTTTCTACTTTTTGTACTTTTCACTTTTCTGACTCTACTGAGCCTCTGCTTCACCCTCTTCCTATTCCTTCATTTGCTCTTTAAAATATCCAGTTACCTCTATACAAAGCAAAATTGAGCTCAGCTATTTTCTCTTCTGTAACAGTAAATATAGCTGATTAAAATAATATGTTCTCACCACTCTAACCAGTACCTGGCTTTATCTTTGCCCGTGAACATTACATTTAAAACAATAGTAAGAGAAGTTAAGAACCAATACCAGCCAGATATAATGCCTGTGACAGTATACTCAAAATTTTAGATAATGCTAGTTCACTTGTAAAAGATTTCAGAGAACACTCTAGAGAGTGAAAGGAAATCAGCAAATGAGCTTAGACAAAAAGCAAAAATCTGAGGAAGGATTTTTAGGTCAAATGCATCCGTGAAAGACCAGAAATGGAAAAGAAGACAGCTCACTCTCAAATAGCTAGAAAGTCATATAGAAATAGAGAAAAAGCCAGTTTGACTAATTTATTTACATAGGTATCATCTTTGTGGGGCTTCCCAGGTGGTGCCAGAGGTAAAGAATCTGTCTGCCAATGAAGAAGACTCAAGAGACATGGATTTAATTCCTGGGTTGGGAAGATCCCCTGGAGAAGGGATTGGCAACCCAATCCGGTTTACTTGCCTATAAATCCCATGGACAGGAGAGCCTGGTGGGCTACAGACCATGGGGTCACAAAGGATAGAACACAGCTGAGCACACACACATCATCTTTGTACCTTAGAACATTATATGGCATGAGAGTCAGGTTTAAGAACTATATTTCAATAAATAAATAAATTACAAAGAAAAATTCTTATTTATTTGTTCACTAGGGAAAGAAGATAATCATAGCCTTCTTTATCAAAGCATAACAAATATTTTCTTACATCTGTGAATGTTGCCTGTAGTAGGGTCAGTGACTATATTTTCTATATGCCTAAATACACACACAACAAATTCTATAGGTAATGTAAGTATGTTCCTTCACAAAAGATGTTGGGATCAAGAATATCCTACTCGGAAGACAGAATTTACTAATATATATGGTAGGAAGAATGGAGAGAGAAAATTGTGGAATATATTTTCATCCATGAAGCTTCTTTTATTTAAATAAGTAAATAAAATATTCAAAATTTAAAGTTTAAATATTTTAAATATTGAATATGCAAAATTCATAAAGCATGTGATCATCAATCAAGTAAATATAAAATTGCATATAAAGATCATCAACCTTTTATATATCATATATATATATATGTTTTTAGTGATAAATATACATAGAAAGCAAGGTAGGAATTCATATATAAATTAAATACATAGTATTATCATATTAACAATATCTGAATAAATAATAGAAATAGATATGTAAAGAATAAAGATATAGACACACACAAAAAACTTGTGTATGTGTGTATAATTACCCATATACTTAGATGCTCATAAAATTATATAAAATAAAGTAAAATGATTTCAGTGATAAATAAGAAAAGGCAATAAATTGTACAAATTGGTTGTACAAACTGGTAAAAGTGAAAGTGTTAGTCACTCAGTCATGTCCAGCTCTTTGTGACTCTATAGATGTAGCCCACCAGGTTCCCCCGTTCATGGAATTCTCCAGGCAAGAATACTGGAGTGGGTAGCCATTCCTTTCTCCAGTGGATCTTTCTGACCCAGGGATCAAACCTGGGTCTCCTGCATTGCAAGGAGATTCTTTACTGAATAAGCCATCGGAGAAGCAAAAGATGGAAAATTATCAAGGCTTAAATCCTTCTAAGGGAGTTATTCTGAATGTGAGGAGAATACGATAAACCTCAAGGAAAGCCTATGAAGATATGTATAAAATACAAGAGTCTGGCGGGGAGCAGCGAGAGAGTGCCTACTGTGTGATCGCTTTGTACTGTGTAGATGCCATTGATCAGCATTGGCAGGCCATCAATTTGCCCTGCTTTCCAAGAGCTGATGATATTGTTCAGATTCACCCAACCTGTGGAACAGTGAAAGCCATCTGGCTCTTTTACTGCCATAAACTCTTATCTCTGGCTTCTCAGGCAACAGTTCTAACCAACTGAGGTTAATCTCAAGGACAACATGCTCCATCAATCACGAGTTTAATTTACAAGCAAACAGGAAACAATGAAAGAGAGTTATAGAAAGATGGATTCATCAGCCATCTCATCTGTTTTCCCTGGAATACTGTGTTATTTTGCTTTGCCTTCTCAGACTAGATAGGTCCTTTTGTGTATAATTTCCAGACCTATGTTTTAGGTTTAGCCAATATTTGTGATTACATTCTGTGACTAAAAATATGTCTATATAATATAAATCCCAACCAATGTTTTCTACATAGCTATAGTCCATCTTGGCGGGTAAGGAAAATGTATGGGACTTGGTTTTCAGTTCCATGTTGTAGAGAGGCTATTGGGGGTTAATGATAGCACCATATGTTACAGATGACCTTCAGTAATGAAGTATTAATACTAAATTCTTTTTAAGACCAAAATTTTCTAGTACTTCCTATTCAACATTTAAGATGTATTGGTGATTGTGTCTTTCTCTTTAATCTGTTCTTAAAATAATTTTCCTTTTTCGCCTACCTATTAAAAATTATCTTTGATTCTTGTTGTGATCACAGCAATCTGTGAGCTATGTAAGACTGATATAACCCTCATTAAACACATGTGGAAAATAAAATCTAGAGATTCTAGGGTGGCTATTTCATGATCTAATAGCAGAGCTGTGACAAGGAACCAGATATCCTATTCCAAGCCCTATAGTATTTTCATTTTTTCTCAAAGGCTTCAGTGTTATGTAGTGGAGCTTCATTCTCTCCTTACTGCTACTTGTTAGATGAAAAAATTTGTTCAAAGGTCTTAATTGGAAACAGTCTGGAGAATTGTATCTATATAATGACAACACAACTTTAGAATAAAGACATCTCTTCTTCAAGGAAGCATTCAAGACATATTTGAGATCTGAAATATAGTGAATTATGAAAAACAGCCTCAAATCTTTTTAAAAGAGTTTATTGGAAATACATACCCAACTAGGAAATTTAGCTTTAAGGAAACTAAATGAAATTTAAAAGTACTTTAAAGATCACTTTAAAACTGTCTTTCATTCACAGAAGCTTGGAACATTTTTCCCTTCTGCTCTTAGTTACAGAATCTCCTGAAAATATCTTTCTGGGTGTGAAATTTAATTTAAGCTGTATACTAATGCTGCTCTTATTAATAAAAATAATTCAGAGACCTGATTCTGTCGAATACTCTTACTTTGTTCCTGACTTAAAGTACTCTCTTAGTTTCCTGGAGAAGAAAAGCTAACACAAACATAAAAATTAATTTTCATTGATCTAAATAATCTAGCAAAAGTTTTCAAAGTTAAAGGAGAACTGGGTTCTTTCAATATACCATTTGGTATAATAAATACCATATGGTATATACCTCTATATAGTATCTATTTTCTTAAAAAGCATGAAATATATATGTGTGTGTATATATATATGTATAGCTAATAAAATATTTTTGACAAAAATGTAGAGTAAGGGTATCTCAATTATGTGATCTTAAAATGCTTGAAATTTGTCAATTGAACTGAACAAAGAATCATTTTAAAAGCACTAGTCACTTTTTAATGGAGCCCTGCCATGAATTCTTTTGTAATAGGAATAATCCCTTCCATTATGCAAAGATGCAGTCCCTAATTCACAGGTGTAGTCAGCTTTCATTAACTGAAGCGCAGCTCTACAAGCGTGACCTTATCTTTGTAACAGGTGTCAAATAAATAAATAAATGCTTGTTTGCAGCAAGTTTAATTCTGTCCCTCCCTGGTCCAAGTGCAGAGGTGCACACTTGCCAAAGGATAGTTCTGAACAATGTGTCAGACAGGTAAACTTCTGGGAAATAGCAGTGTCAGACAGATCAGCTGGCATGAAGTTATCAGCAAAGAGGGCGCTTTTTAAAAACCTAGAATTACCAAACTGCAGATGCAACTGGATTTCAATCATTGGCTGCAGTCTTTGGAGAAGCCTTGTTTTCTTGTGGGCTTTTTCTTTTTCCATTAACATTCAGGAGACAATCACTGTCAGTTTCATCAGCTTGAAATGTGAATGACAGTGATGTATGAACAGTGAGATGAGCACAACAAAGGCAGTCACAGTGGGGGTACCGAGCAAGGGGCAGATTGGAGGTGAGACAGAGCTGAAGTGACAGGTTTCAGCAAAAAAAAGATGGATGGAACGAGAAAAGAGAGACCAATGGTTTGCAATTTAAGAAGAAGTGACAATGCATAGAGAATAGCCTTAGAGGAAGAATGAGTAGCTCTATCTTCACGTTATAAAGCAATAAAAGTATGCATGTCACTTACCTGAGGCTTTTATTCAAATAAGCTTAAAAATAATAACAACCAAACTGTAATATCTGGCATTCTGGGGGAAAACAGTTTTAAAACTAAAAGTGCATATTTCTATTGTGTTTTGAATGTCCTATGAAAACAAATGTCTTGATCCTTTAAGAAATTTGGTCTTGTAGACTTGATGTGGAACAGATAGGAAGCTGATGGTTCATAGGAAAGGAATTGATTCAATTATGAAATAGGAATAATGGCTTCAAGGAGCATGAAGTTGGACAGGTATAGACATGTAGAAAATTGCAAAATGACTTTTTTCTGGCTGGGAAAAGCTTATCACAGAAAAAATTGGAACTCTCAATCTTTTTTTTTTTCCTCTTTCTCTCTGCACCTTCTCCCTCTCTCTTTTCCCCTGAACATGAAGCTGCATAGAGCAAAATGTCAGTCTTTAATGTCAATAAGACAGATTAGCATTGGACAGTCAGATAAACAGTTTATCAGTGAAAAGATCCCATTTTAGAGCTAGATGATACATCAAAGATTATTGAATCCACTACTATTTTCTCAACATGAGGAAACCATGGCCCTGGAAATAGAAGTGAGACGTTGTGTCTTATCAGTGGTACATGATTGAAGTATACATGATTTAGGTATCTGTCATTTAGGAAACCAAGCATACTTTAAAATTTATAATCTTCAGATAAATATCTGTTACATTGTGAGCTGGAGTACTTCTCTTCTCTTTCTAGCCAACCTATTTGCCCACACTGCTGAAATGGGCTGAAATGCATGAAGTGACCCAATGAACTGAAGTCTGGGTCCACTGAAAGAGTACAATGTATCCAAAATCCTTGAAAATGTTGATGGCCAGCTATCCTAGTTGGTAGGTGGTAGACCTAGAATGTGAATCAGCAACTGTGTTGAGTCAGACATAAAAGGAGAAGAAGGGAATAGCATCTAAATAGGAAAACCAAATGTAGAGTCTCACACAGTTGTATCAGTTCAGTTCAGTTCAGTGGCTCAGTCCCCTCCAACTCTTTGCGACCCCATGAATCTCAGCACTCCAGGCCTCCCTGTCCATCACCAACTCCCAGAGTCTACTCAAACCCATGTCCATGGAGTTGGTGATGCCATCCAGCCATCCCATCCTCTGTCGTCCCCTTCTCCCCCTGCCCCTAATCCCTCCCAGCATCAGAGTCTTTTCCAATGAGTTATATAGGTGGGTCCAAACAATAGAATCATTATTCCTTTCAGGGTACATGGTGCAAACTTGTCTTTGTGTAAAGGAGCTCCTCAGTATGAATTGATAAATGACAACTTTTTATAATCTATGATGAATAATATGTGACAGATTAAAGTATGTGTACATATGCAAATGGCTTCCCCGGTGGCTCAGTGGTAGAGAACCGACCTGCCAAGCCTGAGCCACAGGAGACCTGGGTTCGATCCCTGGGTCAGGAAGACCCCCAGAGAAGGAAATGGCAACCCACTCCAGCATTCTTGCCTGGGAAATGCCGTGGACAGAGGAGCCTGCCGAGCTGTAGTGCATGGGATTGCAAAGAGTCGGACACGACTTAGTGACTGAGGACACACACACGTGTGTACACGTGCAAACACCCATCCTTTGTTAGAATTCACTTTACCTCTAAAAAGAGGTTTACTCTGAAGGATCCTAATATCTCTAAGTGAGGATGTGTGTAAGTAATCAAAGTAGAAGTATTTTGAAAGAAACAGTTTCAAACAAGAAAAGAAATTAGAGAACAGAAGCATTGTGGAAACTAAGACAAGTTACACGGGCATGCTGCAGGATAGTGGGACTCTGGGGACCGGGATGGAGAGACTTTGAAATAGAGAAAGGAAAACACAGGGCTAGAAAAAGAGAATGCAGAGGTATATTTTACAGGACTCTGATTCATTTTTGTGCTGTGGGCTATAACACTATCCTTCCCTTGGATTCTCGGGGAACCCGTGACTAAACAGTGCTTTGGGGATTGGATTTATATTGCTTATTTGGCTATAAGGAGATTGCTGATGCAGAGTTCCAGGTGAGGAAAAACACGAAGCCTGAACCACAAATGGCCTAGAGACAAACATATTAGGGTCAGAGGAGACGCTGAGAAAAGGTGTAATGATAACCATCATTGACAACTTATTTATGCCTTCATATGTTACCACAAATTTTAATTAGGTGCTTTCTCTGTCCTGGGATTTTAAATAAAACACTTTCTTCACACTGTTGTTCTCAGTGTTCAATCACTAAGTCACGTCCGACTCCACAGCCTCATGGAATACAGCACGCCAGGCTCCTCTGTCCTCCAATATCTCCCTGAGTTTGCTCAAATTAATGTCGTTGAGTCGGTCATGCTATCCAGCCATCTCATTCTCTACTACTCCCATCTCCTTTTGCCTTCAATTTTTTTCCAGCATCAGGGTCCTTTCAAATGAGTAGGCTCTTCACATCAGGTGGTCAGAGTATTGGAAATTCAGCTTCAGTATCAGTCCTTCCAATGAATGTTCGGGACTGATTTCCTTTAGGATTGATTGGTTTGATCTTGCAGGCCAGGGAACTCTGAAGAGTCTTCGCCAGCACCACAATTCAGAAGCATCAGTTCTTCAGCACTCAGCCTTCTTGATGGTCCGACTCTCACACCCTTTCATGGCTATTTGGAAAAAACATAGCTTTGATTATGTGGACCTTTGTCAACAAAGTGACATCTCTGCTTTTTAATACACTGTCTAGGTTTGTTATAGCTTTCCTTCCAAGGAGCAAGCACCTTTTAATTTCATGGCTGCAGACACCATCCACACTGATTTTGGAGCCCAAGAAAAGAAAATCGGTCACTGTTTCCACTTTTTTCACCTTCTTTTTGCCATGAAGAGATGAGACCAGATGCCATACTTTATAATATAAAACAAGTATATGGACGTATTTGCTCAAGCTTTATATCTAATCTATTGGGATCCCAGTAATGTAGAATATGAAACTGTATAACTGAGGGAAAATGACCTTAATAAAGGTATAGAGTTGGGAAAAAAAATAATTGATAGATTATCAACTCTCTTGCCAGCTAACCCTCTCAGGAATACTTGTGAGGTTAGGGGCATTGAGAGGCTCAGCACAGAATTCATCAGCCAGTTAGTGATGCTTTACCAGTGAAAAGAAGTGAGGGGTTATAGAACCCTGGTCCCATGTTTCCTGATCCCAAGGAAGAAAACACTATGATAACAAACCTTTATAATATGTAAATTTTCAAAAGCTACAAAAATATTACCAGGAGGATAAAGATCAGAGATTTATGGCTCACTTAACAATTTATTTACTATGCAAGCTCATAATTTTGAATTCACTCTAAATTGTGATTTAACACATATTTCCAGAACACTGGAGTGTCCACTATACTCTGGAGTGTACACTGGAGTGTACTACTTCCAGAGTGTACACTATAGGTATATGCTGTAGCTCTATATCCAGAAATCATGTTTTAGCTAGTGGTTTTTTAAAGCTTTGTACTCAACCAGGGTTTTCTAAAAATTCAAGAATCTCAGAATAGTTCTTAAGACTATAAAAAAGCAATATTCCAAAGACAAAATTATTGGGCAACTTTCTATTGTAATAATTTCATAGAGTTAAAATATACATATATTTATAAATATATATGAAATTATATATAATATTATATAAATAGATTCTGAGATGATCCCATGGAGCTATGTTTTTTAGGTTAAACAGCATAGTTCCATGCAGGTCAAGAAGCAAGAGTTAGAACCAGATGTGGAACAATGGACTGGTTCACATTGGTAAAGGAGGATGTCAAAGCTGTACATTGTCACCCTACTTTTTTAAGTTGTATGCAGAGTACATTATGTGAAATGCAGGACTGGATAAGGCTCAAGTTGGAATCAAGATTTTGGGGAGAAACAGCAATAACCTCAGATATGCAGATGATACCATTCTAATGGCAGAAAGTGAAGAGGAACTAAAGAGCCACTTGATGAGAGTGAAAGAGGAGAGAGTGAAAAGCTGGCTTAAAACTCAACATTCAACAAACAAGGATCATGACCTCTGGCCCGTCATTTCACTGCAAATAGTTGGGAAAACAAAGAAAACTGAGAGACTTTATTTTCTCAGGCTCCGAAGTCTTTGTGGACAGTGACTGCAGCCATGAAATTAAAAAAAAAAAAAAATTGCTTCTTGGAAGAAAAGCTATGACCAACCTAGACAGCATGTTAAAAAGCAGAGACGTTACTTTGCTGACAAAGGTCTGTATAGTCAAATGTATGGTTTTTCCAGTAGTCACGTACAGATGGGAGAGTTGGACCATAAAGAACGCTGAGTGCCAAAGAACTGATGCTTTTGAACTGTGGGGTTGGAGAAGACTCTTGAGAGTCCCTTGCACTGCAAGGAGATCCAACCAGTCAACCCCAAAAGAAATCATCCCTGAATATTCTTTGGAAGGACTGAGGCTGAGCTGAAGCTCCACTACTTTGGCCATCTGATATGAAGTACTGACTCATTGAAAAAGACCCTGATGTTGGGAAAGATTGAAGGTAGGGAGAGAAGGAGATGACAGAGGATGATTGGATGGCATCACCAACTCGATGGACATGAGTTTGAGCAAGCTCCGGGAGTTGGTGATGGACAGGGAAGCCTGGTGTGCTGCAGGTCATGGGGAACACAACTTAGTGACTGAACAACAATAACAACAACAGAACAGCTCCATGAGACCATTTCAGGATTTTCATGGGGTGGGGAGTTTAAAAAGTACATTCAATAACATAACATGGCATAAATTTACATTAAGGAAGTAAAAACATAACAAAACTACAGTGGTAATACTCCTCAAACATACACACATATAACATACCACACATACAGATACACACACACAGAATGAATCCTATAAAGTCTTTTTGACTGATGGATGGGTAATTGTAGAGGATAAAGTATTTAGCATCTACTTGCCATGTGACATATTTTTTTAAATACTAAGGTGTGACTTTCTTGTGTATGTAATATTTTTATATTTTTGCTTATGTAGTACAAAAGAAATTAAATGTTACTTCTTTATCATATCATATCTAATGTTCCTTCATGATTTTAAGGACCATATCAGTTCAGTTCAGTTCAGTCACTCAGTCGTGTCGGACTCTCTGTGACCCCATGAATCGCAGCACGCCAGGCCTCCCTGTCCATCACCAACTCCAGGAGTCCACCCAAACCCACGTCCATCGAGTCAGTGATGCCATCCAACCATCTCGTCCTCTGTCGTCCCCTTCTCCTCCTGCCCTCAGTCTTTCCCAGCATCAGATTATATATTTCATTTTAAAAGAGAGTTTGACATTATAGATATAATTAGCATTATAAACCAAAATTGGTTTTTTGCTCTCCAAACATCTTATTCCTTCTATTTTGAATACTGCATAGATAAGTATTTATAATTAATCAGTCATAAAATAATTTCCCCTCAATTCTGTTTTTATGTGAATGACATGACTAAATATCTCTTTGAAGAATTAGCTTCATTTTATAAATAAAAACTACCTTAAAAACTGATGATTTTTTGAAAAAAAAAAAAACTGATGAATTTTTGGATCAAATAAGCCATAATTGAGATGGGGAGGGGTGTACAAAATTGCATGCTAATGGTACTTCAAAATGTTGGATTGATGATTGGCATTTTTGTTAACATCAAAATCAAGACCAAAAAAAAGTTACCTGTTTTCAGGAAGAAATGTGTCATTTACCACCAAGCATTGGTTTTCAAAATTGCACATTTCATCAGGTCTAAGAGAAAATCTGATCCCTCTAATCAAATAGCACAACTATACTGGAGGAAAAAAAGACTAAATACTGATATTTTTTGCTTTCTTTTTAAATATTGTAACACAAAATAAAGTATGTTATTCCATGCCTTGATTCATTGGTTTTCAAAAAGAAATATACTAAAAATCACACAATTATCTTATTTTTTGAATGCCAAGGTAGGATGAGGGGACTGCTTCAGTTATACAGGTGCAGTGTTACAATAATTGACCAAAACAATCTTAAAAAATGACAATTTACAAGAGAGTAAGGCAAACTTGATGGCTGTGCTTGAAGAGTTGAAAACATTGCGGAACTTGAAGTTCCAAGTGTCAAACAGAAAATCAAACAAAATATATTATAGAACACTGTAGCTAAAATTTTTATCACAAAATACTGAAAAGTAGTGATATGATACTCTTAATTTTATCGATTTAATAAAGTGCCCAAGGGCAAGAATCTTTCAAATAATTTTTGTGGGAAAAAAAAAATCTGATTTCAATAGCCTTCCCACAGAATGCCAGCTTCTTCTGAAAAATTCAGGTAAATTTTTCCTTGTTTTGACGGAGCATCTCATTTGGCTGTTTGTAGAGAACCAGTTTGTAGAATAATTATTGTGACACTTTTAAAAATCATCTTTACTCAGTGACCTTTAGTTTTATTTCAAACGTATGAAAGCATTAAAAGGTTAGCATTGATGAAGATAACTATTATTTATCAATTGTCATAAAATAGATAAAAAATACATTATTCATGTTATTAATTTTGTTTTCTTTCATTGCTATCTCTATCCAAGTATTTTTTTAAGGGCACAGTAATTAAAACTGGTTTCATAACTTGTATAGTGTAGTAACTCATGTGAAATAAAAAGAAACATATCATTTCATTCTATTTTATAAACCAGATATATGTGCGTATTTATAATTAACGAAATAAATCTAAAGCTTTCACTCATATGGGCACTAAGTATTTACCAAAAAATGAGTTTTCATAGTCAAGTGTTTGTAAAATGTGCAAAAGAGGGATGTTTAATCACAGTTTTTTAAGTTCTTAAAAAGCCTCTCTCTGATTGAACTTCCCATCTATCAGATTCCCCTTTCTGTCAGGTGCTTAATACTATAATTAGGATGGTGTGAAGAAGTGCTTGAAGTGAGTCTACCTTAAAGTGTATTTTAAAAAATAATGTGTAATGAACATTTATTATGTGTTTGCTGCCCTGGAGATGATCTATCTCCAGATTTAAATGATTTTCACAATAAAGATAATTATGTTTAATTTATTAGTCAAGATATAAAAGTAGACTGTATTATTTTAAATGTAATATTGAAACTGTTGATTTTGATGGAATATTAGTTTTTCATGACAGATTAGACAGGAAATTTACATACCATTGGTGTTGATCTAGTTATTGGTTCAAGTTGCAATTGAAATTAGGGAAATATAACTGAGAGCACCAGAAATATTATAGAGTATCAGTTTATCATTCTGAGGAATTTTGAATGGTGGAAAGTAGACATGTATGTTCACATATGTATATATATATAATATGTAACATTTATCTATTTATCTATCTCACATATGAACATATCTCACATATAAAATAAAATATCGAAAGCAATTATGAGACCGTCCAAGGAAAACTTGGGGAGACAGCATACCTGGAGAAAATCAACACACAGGACAGTGTGTTCCCTTGAAATTTGAGAAGAGCAGGGAAAGCCTAGATAGATCTGTGCCCATGTCTCCTTTCTCTGCACAAGATATCTGAGAAAGTGGCTTTGAGCTGGAAGAAGCTTGATACTTGATAGTAGTAGTAAAGCTAAGAGGAGAAACAGAGGGACTTGGTATGACTCTTCAACAGATTTAGAGCAGGAAAAAAAGTTTATCTATAGCTCTAACACAAAGTGAAGTCCACAAAACACATCACACAGAAAGCTTTTTAATTTATTTTTATCTTACGATTTCACACCAGGAATTCAGTAATACTTAAATCTGAGGAAGCGAAAGATTAAGTATATAATCACTGTAACCCCTGAGAGAAACATGCGCACACACAACCCCTCCCGCCGCCAACCCCAACACACACACACACACACACACGAGTCACCTCTGTGCCCACACACACAGACACACACACACACACACACGAGTCACCTCTGTGCCCACACACACAGACACACACACGAGTCACCTCTGCGCGCACACACACACACACAAACGAGTCACCTCTGTGCCCACACACACACACACACAAACGAGTCACCTCTGCCCACACACGCGCGCGCGCACACACACGAGTCACCTCTGTGCCCACACACACACACACACACGAGTCAGCTCTGTGCCCACACACGCGCACGCACACACACACACACAAACGAGTCACCTCTGTGCCCACACACACACACACAAACGAGTCACCTCTGCCCACACACGCGCGCGCGCACACACACGAGTCACCTCTGTGCCCACACACACACACACACACACACACACACACACGAGTCAGCTCTGTGCCCACACACGCGCACGCACACACACACACTCACCTCTGTGCGAGTCACCTCTGCCCACCACAGCGCACACACGAGTCACCTCTGTGCCCACACACACACACACACACACACACACACACACACGAGTCAGCTCTGTGCCCACACACGCGCACGCACACACACACACGTCACCTCTGTGCACACACACACACACACGTCACCTCTGTGCACACACATACACACACGCACACACACAAGTCACCTCTGTGCCCGCAGCCAGTGCGAATGGCCTGGGAAATGGAAGCAGTGCAAACCTAAGACGCGGTTCCTTCTTTTTGTCCCTGGTACTGTTTTACAGTGTATCACTCCATATACTGCTGATGTTTCGCTAATTGTAAACCCCGCGTTTGCGGAGGTTATGAGATGTCTGCTGAGACGGCGCTTTGGCGTCTGGCCACTAGGGGGCGCCCTCATTGCACATATCGCTGCACCATCAGTACAGCTGGGATCCTGACAGCCAGCGCAGTGAGATAGATTTTATTTTTGGCTAGTTTCAGTTCTGAATTTGTTTTGCTACTGTAATATTTTTAACCTCTGACCCAAGGATTTATCATCAGTACATTCTTCACAATGAGACACAAAGTCACTTCTTCTAAGTGCTGTTAATATTCAGAATATTATGTTTCTTGGAAAGAGCAGAAATCGGTGCCTAAATAGCTTTCTTCCAATTTTGCTTCAGCTTTTTGTTTTCCTCAGGAAGCACGCAAGCCCTCGTGTGTATGTGGCATCAATTATTTCAATTTCACATGCTACTGCTGCTCAATTTCACATAGTTTCACATAATTTCCATACTTACTTTGCCTCAGTTTAAGAAAATTTTCAAAATTTATATATAACATATATTATAAAATTTAAAATATTCAAAATTTTAGTGTTAAAGGAAATCTGATAGACTATTAAATTTTAATCTCTTATCACTAAAGAACTGATTCTTTTTTATCTGCTAACCTACTTGTGATTCATACATTCTTAATAATGCATTTTCACTTAAATTTTATATTACATTTACAATTACTAGTAAATAGTCAAATTACAATTATGATGAAACAGCTTATCATAATGTTCCAATATGGTTTTCCTTAACAAAGTAATGAAATAAGTTGTTGAAATTTATATGAAAATATGGAGTATGTATTATATTTTCATGTGGGCAGTGAGGTTAAATGAACTCTTTCTTATATTTAAGAAACTATTGATGTAAGAATTCAGAATATTTATTAAATTATTAGTATAACATTATAAATAATCTTAGAAAATGTCAGAAGTGTTTGAAAAACTTTGCAGAAAATATTAGTGGTATATTGTCTAGATTACCCATTCAAGTGATCTACATCTTCCTTGGTCTATGAGCTATTTTGAAATTTTGTAAATTATGGAAAACTTATAGTGTAAATGATTCCTGTTCATAATGGCAATTGTGTCTAGTGAAATGAAATTGATTATTGCTCTGAGGATAGACCTTTAAAAAAATCTTCTTACAAGTTTATTTCAGAATTTGTTTCCTATGTATGTGTGGATCATGGAATCTTCTTTTGAAATGTTTTTAATGGTTTTCATATTCACTATTAAGTTGAAATCTTTGACACATATTCATCTTATATTTTTCTGTTACGATTTTGACATTTTCTAACATTATCTATTAATGTGTTTATGAATTAAAACAATGGATAAAGATTTGATCAACAATACAGTCAAGTTCCACTAAAACAGAAATTATTACAAAATTTTTAAATTATTATAAAAAATGTCAACTAAGGTATGAATTCTCTTAAATATATTAACATACAACACTAATTTCACCAAGAAAAACCTTTTAACAAGTCATTTCTTTACTGAGCCTTGGGTTTGAGTATTCAGTTTTGCACACGATGGTGGTGGTGGTTTTGTCGCTATCATGTCCAACTCTTTGCTACCCCATGGACTGTAGCCTGCCAGCTTCCTCTGCCAATGGGATTTTCCAGGCAAGAATACTGGAGTGGGTTGCCATTTCCTTCTCCAGGGGATCTTCCCAACCCAGGGATAGAACCCTGGTCTCCTGCTTGGCAGGCAGATTCTGAGTCACCTGTGAAACTTTGGATATAAACACTAATAAATCCCTATGATCAATATGTGCCATACATATCTTATTTTTTTCAATAATTTAGAATAAAATGCATATGGGCTTTAGATACTAGCATTATACTTAGATAATGAGAGATATAGAGAGATATATTAACACTTTTGCAATGTAATATTATACAATCATATTTCATCTCTCCTCTGCACCAAATCACTTCCTTTTGAATCCTATTGCAGCAAATCTAAAGAATAAGCTTTATGATACAGATACAGGTATGGGGGAATTTACTTCCGGATATCCTCAGATTTGTTTATCTGACACCATAGTTACATTCTGATAAATGAATGGGCAAGGTGTAAGTGTATCTACAAGAATAGATCTTCAGTGTTAGGGTGGTCTATGTGAGTGTAAAAGAATTTATTCTCCCTGGGGATGGCCCACATTTCAGACCCATTTTGAAATTTCAGCTTGAAACAAATACTTTGCCTCTTAAACTGAACAATTCTTGAGCCTTATAATACATGACAGCTCTACTGCCAAAGTGAAATCTATTGTGGCCCATTGTTGCTGGCTGAGCAGGACTGAGGTTGAAGCCAGTGGGGCAGTCAGCTGTGGAAACAGTCTCTAGAGAGCACTAAAATATCCCCGGACTGCTAAAACACCACTGAAAGTAGTTGCTGATGAAGAAATGTTGTAATCAACCTAAGATGGCACTCTTAAAATTTGTCTCTACTGAAGAGAAAATATTTAATGGCACATACTCCACATTCTAAATCAATTGATTCTAAATCAATCAATTCTAAATCTAAATCAGGTGATGTTCACATAGTTCCTAAACTCAGTGGTTCTCAATTAAGAGCACTTTTGCACCCTAAGGGATATTTTCAATGTCTAGAGACATTTTTGGAGTTCAAAACATGGGTTTTGGGGAAAGCTGTTACTATCATCTAGTGGGTAGATTTGGAGACATGGTTAACATTCAGTAATGCACGTGATAGACTTCTATAAAAAAAAATTAGCCCCAAATGTTAGTAGTGCTGATTTGAAGAAACCCTGGCTTAGCATAACAATCACCTTTCTTTACTGAAGTATGTGCATGTGTGCCAAGCTCCTTGAGTCCTGTCCAACTCTTTGTGACCTGTGGACTGTAGCCCACCAGACTCCTCTGTCCATGGGATTCTCCAGGCAAGAATACTGGAGTGGGTTGCCATGCCTTCCTCCAGGGGATCTCCCCAACCCAGGGACTGAACCCTCATCTCTTGCATCTCCTGCATTGGTAGGTGGATTCTTTACCACTAGCGCCAGCTGGGAAGACTTATTGAAGTACAGTTGACATATTATCAGTTTCAGGTGTACAACATAATCACTCAACACATACATACTGTAAAATTATCACCACGCTAAGTCTAGTAGTCCATCTGTCACCATATAAAGTTACAATATCATTGACTACATTCCCTATAGTGTATATTACATCCCCATGTCTTATTTATTTTATGACTGGAAGTTTGTATCTCTCAATCCCCTTCAACTATTCTGTTCATTCCCTACCCTGTTTCCTCTGGCAAACATCAATTTGTTCTCTATATTGATTAGTCTGTTTTTTCGTGTGTTTTGTTTTATCCTCTTTTTTAGCTTACACATATAAGTGAAATCATACACTGTCTTCCTCTGTCTGATGTATTCAATTTGGTAATACTATAATTAGATATTTTTGTGTCTAAATTAGTACTTAATTTTAGTTTCTTTACTTTTTATTTATGATACATTTAGTGTTTCTTTTTGTAGAAAAAGTTGGGGAGCTTTTACTCCCCCCTGTCAATATTCTGGAATAGTTTAAGCAAAAATGACTCCTATCCTATCAGGTCTTTGAAGATCTGATAGAATTTTCTTATTGAAAAAATTCAAATCTGTGTTCTTTCTCACTGCACCATCTGGGAAGCTAGGTGGCTCAGTGGTAAAGAATCTGCCTGCCAAAGCAGGGAACGGGTTTCAATCCCTAGATCAGAAAGATCCCATGGAACAGTGATTTACAACCCACTCCAGGGCTCCCGGCTGGCTCAGACGGTAAAGTATCCTCCTGCAATGCAAGAGACCTGGGTTCGATCCCTGGATTGGGAAGATCCCCTGGAGGAGGGCATGACAACCCACTCCAGTCTTCTTGCCTGGAGAATCCCCATGGACAGAGGAGCCTGGCGGGCTACAGTCCATGGAGTCTCAAAGAATCAGACACAACTGAGCATGCGTTACATGTTTCATTTTCTCTACAAATATCGGCCCACTCAGTTTTCTACCTGATGTTAAATTCTTTTTAAAATATAGATTGCCTTATTACATGGTCCATTTTATCTAGATAATCACATAATTGATATCATGATATGAGTGATATTCTTTTATTAATTTAATATATTAGTAAAGAATGCATGTACACACATCTCTGTATGATTCCATCTTGATGGACATTTATGTGTATGCATATTTTATTTTATATGAATGGATAATAGTAGGCATATTTTTCTATAAATTGCTAGTTTACATGTCTCAATTTATACTATGCTCCTCAAATCTTTCCCTGTCAATTTATGTAAATTGCCTTCACTTTTTTTTGGATGATGTATGTTTTACATAGGGTTTAGAGGTTATCTTTATAATTACTTTCATCAGATGCAATATGCTTCTCTTTTGACTTCTTCAGAGGATGATTATCTAGATTGTTAATTTTTAGCTTTTCTACCTTATTTTAATATTTATTAGTGATTTTAATATATCTTCCATGTGATATTTTTAATTATATTTCTTTTCACAAATCCTTATCCTACATAGTTGTTAATAATATGATTTGCACTATCCAGTGGGCAGAGAAAATAATGTGCTATTTTTGCCTTTAATTTCACTTGGGTTCCTAATATTTCTGCCCATCTCTGATTTCCCTCCCCATCTTTCCTTTATAAAAACTTATCTTTGCTTTGCATTAGCATTACTCCTTGGAAAATAAAGCGACATAATTCCACAGAAGGATTGCTGACTCCAAAATCACATTATGCTTCATATCATCACATTTTTAAAGTAACAATTAGAGGTGATGACAGGGTGCTCTACAAAATATGTATTGCCTCACAATGAAGGAGACATACTAGAGAAAAACCTTGACAAAATGCCATTCATATTCCCACAATAACTCTGTGCCTGGATTCTTCATGCTAGCCCAAAAAATGTTAACACATAGTCAACACTCAGAATTGACATTTCCATGTTGAATAATTACATTTTAAAGCCAGGATTATTTTGGTTATGAGTAACAGAAACTGATTTAAAAAGTATTGCAGAAAAGCAGGAATACAAAGATATGGATTTTAACTGCAGGAAACTTTTCCTAATGTCTACAGTCACGTGCCAGGAAGCCTGGGTAGAAGGGTGGGTGGGCGACAGAGGATGAGATGGTTGGATGGCATCACTGGCTCAATGGACATGCGTTTAAGCAAATTCTGGGAGATAGTGAAGGACAGGGAAGCCTGGTTGCCTGCAGGCCATGGGTCACAAAGAATCGGATGTGTCTGAGCGACTGACCCACAACAACCAGGAACCCACCAGTAACTGAGGAAACTATTCTTTATCACTCGTGGAGACTTATCACTTATCTCACTTGTCTGTTTTCTATGACTTCTTGTCTGTTTTTCTAGGACTTCCTTGGTGGCTCAGATGGTAAAGCGTCTGCCTACAATGCGGGAGACCTGGGTTCAATCCCTGGGTCGGGCAGATCTCCTGGAGAAGGAAATGGCCACCCACTCCAGTATTCCTGCCCGGAAAATCCCGTGGATGGAGGAGCCTGGTGGGCTACAGTCCATGGGGTCGAAAAGAGTCAGACAGGACTGAGAGACTTCACTTTCACTTGTTTTTCTGAAGAATGTTTTTTTTACTTCCCCAAAAAAATAATGATTTTACAGGTCCTGTTTTCAAAAGTGACCAGTATTCTCTCATAAGCCTGTAAAACAAAATACACTGGAGAAGTTAAACAAGGGTGAGTTTATTCAAGGCTAGTGTTTAGGGAAGTGAGATTGACCTCAATTGTACTGCAACAAAAGGTAGTTTTAAGAGTTGTGGTGAGCTAAGTACTAAGTCGGAGAAGGCAGTGGCAACCCACTCTTGCCTGGAAACTCCCATGGACGGAGGAGCCTGGTGGGCTGCAGTCCATGGGGTCGCAAAGAGTCGGACACGACTGAGCAACTTCACTTTCACTCTTCACTTTCATCCATTGGAGAAGGAAATGGCAACCCACTCCAGTGCTGGGTGCAAAAGTACTAGGGGGTGTCAGTGGGGCTGTTGATCAGTAGGAAGTGTTGAGCAGGATGAGTTATCTTGAATTTGCAAATGTTTTTCTCTGTTAGTAGGCCCCATTTGTTTGCTAAATGACACCCACCTACGTTAGGCTTCTCATCTTGCAAAGCAACTGGGACATAAGGGTGCTGTCTTCCTTGATTTCCCATTTCAAGTGGGTGGCTCTCAGGTCTTTGAGAAGAATATCCCTAGGTTGTAAAGCTGGTAGGAGGCTGGGAGAAGCCTTTTGCACTTTTTAAAGGGGCAGAGAAATAAATTTAAATGAGAAGTTTTCTCAAGTAAGTGCTGTGAGAAAAGGGAGGTGGTCAGTGGCCTATGGTCTGGAAGCAGTGCTGCTAATGTTTAGTCAAGCTGACTGGAGTTTTTAAGGCCCTCTGAGTCAATTAGGGTTCCAGATTCTCAAGTGCGTCAAATTGATTGGTTCATGAGAGGTTACGTGCGTAACCCAGATCTAGTCAAAATTAGCTATTCAAGTAGTGTAACATGACTTTCAGAGGAGGGCAGTTCTTAGAGACATGGGTTATAACTGTGCAGGTCTACAAAGGCAGCCGCTACAAACATTTGCTGCACTCTTTGCCCTAAAATGGCTGTTTATCATTTTGCAAGTTTAATGCATTAAAGTTAAATCTCCCAAGAAGCCCATACAATAAGAAATTGTAAGAAGCAAAGATACTAACATGTCTTAGTGCTCTGCAACCAGTTAACAGAATATGCATGTTGACAAAAATGTGGTAAAACTTGGGAAAAAAATAAATGTGCAGTTTATGTAAAATCTGATGAGTACTTGAGATTCTTCTTTATCTCCATGAGATGGTATTGTATTTCTCTGTGATTGAGTCTCTGAGATGTATTGGTCACAGGATGCTAGGTGATGCATATATGAAAAAATTGATCACTTGTACCTTCAATAATTATATGAGTGTGTTGAACTAAGAACTGGGATAAGAACAGTTAAGAAGATTTAAGCTCCCAAATGGAGACTTTGAAACACTGTGGGAGAACAAAATAAGAGATGCCAAGAGCCAGGAGGGAGTAAAATGGAGGGCTAGTCCATCCGGCTGGGGTGGGAAGAGAAGGGCCTTTCTCTGAAGGCTGCAATCCTGAACCAAGTATAAAAGGAAGTGGAAGAGTACTGCCCGTGGAGAGCCTGGGGTGAACAGAGACCACACAAAGTACAAGGGGAATTACAAAGCTTACTGTGCAACCGCAGGTCAGATTCCAAGTCAGAAACTGATGAGACTGGAGATGCAGGCTAGACTACAGAAGGCTCTTATGTGTCTTATTAAAACGTTGAAGTTTTACGTGCAGATCTTTCCAGATAATGTCCATTAGAGAAAGCATACTTTAGTTCTTGCAGTTGTTCCAGGTGTTGTTTCCATAATGGCCTATGTTAAAAGTAATAAAACTCATGCAGCACCAGGAAAAGGGAAGAGGCAGCTTGCTTGCTTCAAGCCCTCTCCTGCTTCGGAGCCCCATCCGGCTGCACCAGGGGCAGTGGTCATCAGCTGGAGCAAGAGTGTGCTGTGGTGGTGTGCTGTTGTTGCCAGTTTAAGGCTTTGAAATGCTACTGCTTAGAGGACTGGTCCCCA
Organism: Cervus canadensis; assembly: GCF_019320065.1. Lineage (NCBI taxonomy): Eukaryota > Metazoa > Chordata > Mammalia > Artiodactyla > Cervidae > Cervus > Cervus canadensis. The sequence continues at coordinate 63,554,307 of NC_057396.1, read as the reverse complement.
ACATTTTTGGTACCAAGGACCAGTTTCCTGGAAGACAGTTCTTTCACAGATGGGGTATGGGGGCGGTTTCAGGATGATTCAAGTGCATGACATTTACTGTGTACTTTATTTCTATTGATATTACATCACCTCCACCTCAGATCATCAGACATTAGATACTCCCTGACTTGGAGTACTGAGGATTACAAGCCTGAAAATAAGGAGAGAAATTTGTGGCAAGGTGATGGCTTATAAGAGCTCATACTAGAAATTAGGAAGTATGACTAAGAAAAAGTAGTAAATGTGCAGAAGATGCATGGACATCTTTAAGACGTATTTAAGAGTTAACCTTTTCAGAGCTTAGTGATTGATGGTGGTGCAGCATGAAAAATAGGATGTAGTCTGGGATGACTAGCAATGCCGGCTTTATGTTTACATACCAGGGTGATGGTTTTTCGCAGTGGAAATGAACAAGGCAATTCAAAGTGTAGTGGTAAAGTGTCAGCAGAAAATGAGTAGGCAGGGGGTAAAAATAGAAATCGTGGGTTGGGGGGATAATGTGAAGACTTAAAATCAAGGCATATTTAGAAGACAACAATTCCAAAACGTAAAGTGGATTCCGGGGGTTCAGTACTAAAGAACACGCCTGCCCATGCAGGAGACACAGTAGACACCAGCTTGATCCCTGGGTCAGGAAGATCCCCTGGAGGAGGGCATGGCAACCCCCTCCAGTATTCTTGAGGGCTTCCCTGTGGTCTGAGGGTAAAGGATCTGTCTGCAATGCAGAAGACCCATGTTCGATTCCTGAATCAGGAAGATCCCCTGGAGAAGGGAATGGCAGGACACTCCAGTATTCTAGGCTGAATAATCCCATGGATAGAGGATCCTGGCAGGCTACCATCCATAGGGTCACAGAGAGTTGAACATGATTAACTGAGCCCACACACACAAAGTGGATGAATATGAGGCTCGAAAGGTAGATTTAGCCCGGTTAGTTGAAAGTTAAGAAAGTTCTGCTATAGAAGGAGTCAAATGGGGTTGATGCTACTTTCTTCTCATGAAGAGGAAATAAGATTAATTTTGCTCCATGGTCTGAATAAGCTCCTAGGATCCTTAGATAATTTGAAAGAAATCCAGAGGTTCAAAGTACAAAATTCTGCCTCTCTCTCTCTGTCTTTCCCCAGCTTTCCTATGTGTTGACACGTCAGGTAAACTTCTCGTCACGTAGTGGCAACGCAACCTTTCACCCATGGCTCCTTAATAGCTCCCATTTTAGAGAGAAAGATTTTTCCTTTCTTTGTAAAGCTACTCTGAAAACTAGCATGCAAATGATGTAACAAATTGATCCTCAATTTCTGTATCTTTCCACTCTCTTGGGCCCAAAGCAATTTGTGCACCAATGTGCAGACCACATTTTGAATGGCGCTAGGTTAGTGATCTTCCAACATTTCAAAAACCATCAAACCCAAACCTGAGCTTCTCTGAATATAGTGGGAATCTTGTCTGAATAGCCTTATATCTTGTCTTAAAGAGAGTAAGGAACTGTCCTGATTATATAGCCTCACTGGATGGGAAAGTTGTAGATCCTCAATAATTATTTTACCAAAAGAAAAGTTTGGGCAACAAAGCAAGTACCTTTACAATAAGTGTAAAGAAAATACCCATAGACCCTGCCCTTCTGGGGTGGATGTGTTAGAATATGACCCAGAAACAGATATCTAAGTGTAGAACAGTCCTGTAGGTCTAAGACCTTAGGACAAGTTCGTGCTTTTGCCTTTTTAACATGAAAATGCCTTCACATGATTTTTTCGTCCACCTACTAACTACGTGGGCTTCCCTAGGGCTCAGTGGTAAAGACATAAAAGGAAAAGAAGGGAAAAACATCTGAGTAGGAAGACCAAATACAGAATCTCACAAAGTCACATAGGTGGGTCCAAACTGTAGTCCCACTGGGACATGCTCATTCTTTTCAGGGTAGATGGTGCAAACTTGTCTTTGTATGAAGAATCTCTTCAGTATGAGCTGATAATGCTAGAAAGCACATATTGCTCTCCATGGCATGACAGCTTTTTATAATCTATGATGAATAATATATGACAGATTAAAGTATGTGTACACATGCAAAAGGCTTCCCAGGTGGCTCAGTGGTAAAAAAACAAAAACAAAAACAAAAACAAACTTGCCAGCCAAACAGGAGATGCAGGAGACAAGGGTTCGATTACTGGGTCAGGAAGATCCCCTGGAGAAGGAAATGACAACCCGCCCCAGTATTCTTGCCTGGGAAATATCAGGGACAGAGGAGCCTGGAGGGCTGCAGTCCATGAGGTCACAAAGAGTCAGATATGACATAGTGAGTAACAGCAACAACTGACTATTAATACATACATAGATCATAAAAGGAAATTTGCCATTGAGGGTTGATGGAGCATATACTATTTTATAATATTCTAAACTATTTCCTGGACTCTTCAATTTTAAGTTTAAAAATGAATAAAACCAGGCACACTTTACAAGATGAAACATTCATGTCAGTAACCTTCTGATGTAATGTGCTTATTTCACTAAGTGGAAAGAAATGTCAGTAGAAATGACCTGCAAACAATAGTAGTGAATATTTGTCTCATTTAGCTCACTACCTCACTGATGAAATATCTTTCTCATGAGATTGTAAGCAAGCATTTGAAGGAAGGACATTTTTCCTTTGTTTTCAATTGTCCCCAGCACCTAGCTTCGTGTCTGTCACATATGCAATGCAGATGGAATGAATAAATAACAGCTATCTTAATGAAAAAGTGCTGCAACTTTCCTTTTTCCTTATTGAACCAGACAAGATTTTTTTTTCTTTTAAAAAAGAAAACAGAAAAAAAATGTACCAATGAATAAGAAAAACCTGTCTTCAGAAGCAAATTTATTTCAAAATATTTATATGTTTAATTTTCAACTGGACATATAAAGGCTGAACTTCTTTTTCACTTTTGCTCTTATAAATACAAGCTTTATGAAGTCTGAGGGGCAGGACAGCTGCCAATCATAGGATAAATGCTTAAGGCTTCTTTTATTATTTTTCAGCTGGTGCCCTTTGCTGAAGGATATCTCCTGTTCCTCAGTGGCAGAAGCAGAATAAAAACATTTCACTTTATGGAAGCAATTAGACACACATCTGTTCCAGACCTTCCATATTAAATGTCTACCCACACAAACCCTGTGAGTTTCAGAATATCTGTTTGCAACAAGGGAGGTTTTAAGTCACATTGATGTATGAGGCCATGTTGTGAGGCATGGCTCTCTTTCACTTTGGTTCAGTAAAAACGTAGCCTTTCATTCCTTGAGTAGTTAAAATGTATTTCTGTTGTGACCAGCCTAAGAAGGATTATGATAATCCGTTTGGCTTTTCATATCTGTTTAATTTGTGGATAAAAGATGTGTTTTCACCTCTGTATCCCTAGTATTAGCTTGGTGGGTATTCAGTAAATCACTGTAGAATGCCTAAATGAGCATATGCGTCTGAGCATAGGAAGAAAACTAAATTGTTGAGATTCTTACACCCAGATGTCATCTTTGAACATACCAATTTTATTTGAGGATGAAGCCTGACTTTATTTATGTACCAATAATTCAAATTATAAATCAATATGATAAATTAATGCCCATGCACATAAACATTAAGTCACACAAGTATAAATTGTCTACTAGCTATTCATTCACATGTTGATTGGGCTTCAGGAAATAAGATTCTAGGTGAGATATCATAAAATATTTAATACAATATAAAAATGGTAAAAATACAAGTGATGCATATGCATATACCAATAAAATTTTTTAACATATAACTAAGATCATTATAAATCCCTTTTTACTTAATGCAATTTTGTCTTTGTTGCTAGATTCTTGCCCCCCTCTTTTTCCTATCACTGCATCACCCTAGTTATGGAATTTATTTTAACGATTGACTTTTATTTTTCACTTCCATATTCAGAATATTTTGTAGATGGATCTCTTGTCCCATTTGTTTACAAATATTTTCTCCCATTATGAGGGTTGTCTTTTTGTTTTGTTTATAGTTTCCTTTGCTGTGCAAAAGCTTTCAAGTTTAATTAGGTCCCATTTGTTTACTTTTGTTTTTATTTTCATTACTGTAGGAAGTGGATCAAAAACGATCACTGTGATTTATGTCAGAGAATGCTCTGCCAATGTTTTTTCTCTAGGAGTTTTATAGGGTCTGGCCTACATTTAGATCATTAGCCCATTTTTTAAATTTAGTTTTGTGCATGGCATTAGGGAGTGTTCTAATTTCATTCTTTTATAAGTAGCTGTACATTCAATAATTTTATTTTATTTTTAGAACCTTAATTTATTATGCAATGACCATCAGAGTCTCTTGGTACTTTGCAACTTATGCTCTTTTTGAAATCAAGAGACCTCCCATTCTCTCGTTTTATGAAATTTAACACACTCTTTGTTTTCTAATACGCCCTTTAGTTAATCTTGTTAATTAATGGCAGCTAAATCGGAGAACATTTGGGAATGTGTTTGTTAATCTTGATAAAGTTTATATTAAATGAGTATGGGCTTCAGTTAAGTTTTTAAGCCATACAATTATAAGCACAGCATCAGGGTCTCTTGACAGAAATGAGAACTAAAAATCTATTAGATGATGAGATGAGAGGAGGTCTTCTAGTAATTGAAAGTGGCCCCTGGGTTCTTCCGATGTCACACAACATCATATTTGTGGCTATTTTAACAGGCACTGTTTTCAGTCTCTGAAAATCTTGCTTGATTTGTTAACATCTGAACATTACTGCCTGGAGTGGAGAACAATTAGATTCATTAATTTGTTTCCCTTCTCACTTGATTTAATACCTCCTCAGTAATAGAGCTCACTAGCAATTGCAGTCTTGTCTTCAGTACTTATTAGCAAATTATACTTTAAACTGAATATTAAATTATTGTCAACAATTGTGGATAAAGAGAACATTTCAAATCTGGAAAAGGAACTTAGAACCTCTTTTTGGCATATGCTTTCAGAGGCATAGGATTTTATATAACCAGAATTGTTTAGAAGATAAAAAATCTTGTGGCATAATTTTTTCACACTGTATTTTTGCTAGGTTAAAAATAGTTTGTATAATGAGGGAAGGTGTGTTCTTGAGTGTAAATTATTAAATAATTCTTTCACTCCCTAAGAGAGGGATAGTTCATATAGTTGATGGGTATTGATGAGCATTGAACCTTCTAACAAATTAAATGTGTCCCTAAAGAGTCTTGATTGAAAGAGTTTCAGTTTACTTTAGTGAAAAGCTAGTTTTTAAATTAAAATCCCACTGTAAATAATTAAAATTTTGAATTAGCAAACAGATTCTATATCCCAGAAGATATCAAGAGATATGCAGGCTGAGTTTTGGCTCAGAGGCTAACTGCAGAGGTAGGGGGAATAACAAAAAGTAAAGTCACTTTTATTCTGAATATATCTATCTACAAAATACACATTTGAAAGCCAGAGAGCAAAGATCATAACTGAGTATCCAAGTAAGGTAGGTGTTGTGCTAGGAGACCTTTCTTGTTTTCTTATGAAAACCTAGAGAGTCACACCTTTTGGGGCACTGGTCAGTCAGCTTTAGAATTGTTTTCCACATTCCAACCTCAATCATGTGAAACTTCTGTAAATGCCACTATGACTTCATACAGAATAGAGTGGAAAAGGGAAGAAAAATGAAAAAACAGTCTTCCTCAGACTGCCTTCACATGGATTGGTTACATAATTATACATGAAGTAGGTTGGGCCAGTGACTGTCAAACCTTTAACTTCATTTGAGTTTATTCCAACTACTGAAATATGATTTTTCAAGCAAAGACTAATGTTGAATATCCATAGTCACATTGCACACAAAAAAAATCAACTTAAACATGAACTTGAAGCAATAATAAAAACAAGATAGTAGCATTTGACCATATAGACTAAAACATTGGCTCTTTTAGCAAATTGTCCTCCCTTTTACTAATAGATGATAACCTTCAACATTATCTGATAAGACAATGAAATTAGAAAGATTACATCGGTAAAACTGAAACATAACCCCAAACAGAACTTCCAGATATGAATATAATGACTGAAAAATTCGGGACAGAACTCTAGCACCAGCTAAAATAGAACAGCTCACCATTTATCCATCTCTCTCACGCTTCCCTGGTGGTGCTAGTGGTAAAGAATCTGCCTGTAATTGCAGGAGACATAAGAGATGTGAGTTCAATCCCTCGGTCAGGAAGAACCCTGGAGGAGGGCATGGAAGCCCACTCCAGTATTTTTGCCTGGAGAATCCCCATGGACAGAGGAACCTGAAGGGCTATAGTCCATAAGATAACAAAGAGTCGGACACGACTGAAGTGATTTAGCACACAAGCATGCGCTGATCTCAACTGAAAATTTAGGGCAGTTTTCAGAAGCAACTACTGAGGACACCAAGCAGTAAGAATGGTAAGATGAAAATCAAAGTTTGAAGAATGAACGCTAGTGTGGATAAAGAGAATATTTCAAAGATGTTTCATCTTCATTTGCTTTTTTCTCCTTTATTTTTTGTGTTTGACCCTAAGTTGGTCCACATAACTGTAAATCAAGCACAGACAACGACAAATCTAAGAATATTTTCTTTCTGACTACAGGGCTAATAAAGAGCTAATATGAGCTGGACAGTCTGAGAGGAATTCTTACTCTATTTTTCTTTTCTTTTTCTTTTCAAAGTGGAGAAAATCCAAAACCAAAATAAATCAAACAAAACTATTTAACTCATAAACCTTGAAGATGTGTCTCAGATACCTGCAGGTATGAGGAAATCCCTAATTGAAGAGAGCTGGAAAAGAGAATTCTCAAACACAGTGTATGATCTGACTCAGTCCCAGGTTTGAAGAGGTGCTATGCACACGTGAAATAAAACATAAGAAACATCAGAAAGGTTATGAGAAGAGAACTACACCATAAAGCATATCCCATGTCACAGACTAAACCCGGAGTGGCATTTGTGTACAGTGAACCCAGATAACCTAGCAGCAGCTCTGAAAATTGAACATTGGGATCACTCATAGGGAATGATGATCCAGATATTTGAATTATCAGATACTTTTAAAAAGCTGTTATAATTATGCTTTATGAGGTTAAGTTGAACGCTCTTGAATGAAAGATAAAAGCTGAAAAGATATTATGGAATGCATAGATATTATACAAGGGGACAAAACATAATTTTTATTTTTTTTCCACTTATTTTTATTAGTTGGAGGCTAATTACTTTACAATATTGTAGTGGTTTTTGTCATACATGACATGAATCAGCTGTGGACTTACATGTATTCCCCATTAAATTTTATAACTGTAACTACAGTACCTGAAACATAATATAACTAGGGAGCTCAAAATCAGAATGAAAATGACAGGGAAAGAAAGGTAAATTAATAAATATTACCCAATCTGATAAGGAAGCTTCACTATGAACAAAGCTAGTGGAGGTGATGGAATTCCAGCTGAGCTATTTCAAATCCTAAAAAAAATGATGCTGTGAAAGTATTGCACTTAATATGCCAGCAAATTTGGAAAACTCAGCAGTGGCCACAGGACTGGAAAAAGTCAGTGTTCATTCCAATCCCAAAGAAAGGTAATGCCAAAGAATGTTCAAACTACACAAAACTGCACTTATCACACATGCTAGCAAATTAATGCTCCAAATTCCCCAAGCCAGGCTTCAACAGTACATGAACCATGAACTTCCAGATATTCAAGCTGGATTTAGAAAAGTCAGAGGAACCAGAGGTCAAATTGCCACTATCCACTGGATCGTCAAAAAAGGGAAAGAATTCCAGAAAAACATCTATTTCTGCTTTATTGACTGTGCCACAGCCTTTGACTGTGTGGATCACAATAAACTGTGGAAAATTCTGAAAGAGATGGGAACACAAGACCACCTGACCTGACCTGCCCCTTGAGAAACCTGTATGCAGGTCAGGAAGCAACAGTTAGAACTGGACATGGAACACAGACTGGTTCCAAATAGGAAAAGGAGTACGTCAAGGCTGTATATTGTCACCCTGCTTATTTAACTTATATGCAGAGTACATCATGAGAAACGCTGGGCTGGAAGAAGCACAAACTGGAATCAAGATTGCCAGGAGAAATATCAATAACCTCAGATATGCAGATGACACCACCCTTATGTCAGAAAGTGAAGAGGAACTGAAAAGCCTCTTGATGAAAGTGAAAGAGGAGAGTGAAAAAGTTGGCTTAAAGCTTAACATTCAGAAAACTAAGATCATGGCATCTGGTCCCATCACCTCATGGGAAATAGATGGGGAAATAGTAGAAACAGTGTCAGACTTTATCTTTTTGGGCTCCAAGATCACTGCGGATGGTGACTGCAGCCATGAAATTAAAAGACGTTTTACTCCTTGGAAGGAAGGTTATGACCAACCTAGATAGCATGTTAAAAAGCAGAGACATTACTTTGCCAACAAAGGTCCATCTGGTCAAGGCTATGGTTTTTCCAGTGGTCATGTATGGATGTGAGAGTTGGACTGTGAAGAAAGCTGAGCATCGAAAAATTGATGCTTTTGAACTGTGGTGTTGGAGAAGACTCTTGAGAGTCCCTTGGACTGCAAGGAGATCCAACCAGTCCATCCTAAAGGAGATCAGTCCTGGGTGCTCATTGGAAGGACTGATGCTGAAGCTGAAACTCCAATACTTTGACCACCTCATGCGAAGAGCTGACTCAATTTGAAAAGACCCTGATGCTGGGAGGGATTGGGGGCAGGAGGAGAACGGGACAACAGAGGATGAGATGGACGGATGGCATCACCGATTCGATGGGCATGAGTTTGAGTAAATTCCGGGAGTTGGTGATGGACAGGGAGGCCCGGCGTGCTGCGATTCATGGGGTCGCAAAGAGTCGGGCATGACTGAGCTACTGAGCTGAACTGAACTGAATAAAAATAAATGGGAAAAAAAATAAAAGAAATGCTAAATGTGTTATTCTGGCAGAAGGGAAATAAAAGATGGAAATGTGTTTTTATGAATGAAGGATGAGCAATTCATTATAAATATAAAAGAATGGATAAATAGAAAAGGGTATCTTTATCTTCTTTATTGAAATCAGTTAAATTTTGTACTCCGAACATAATCAAATTTAACTAGAAATCAACAGTAGAAAGATACCACTGAAATTCCCAAACAGGACATTAAGCACATTAAACATTTCTAAATAACATATGGGTCAAGAGGAGTGCCAGAAGAACCTAAAAAAAAAAAAATTTGAACTGAATGAAAATATAGCAAAACTTGTGAGATGCAGTTCACGCACTGTTTGGGGAGAAAATTTTTTTCATTAAATGTTTCTCAGAAAAGAAGAAAGGTCTCATATCAATATTCTAAGTTTGTACCTAAAAATAATAATATGTTTTAAGAAGTGAATTAACTGTAAAGCAAGGGGAAAATAGAAAATAATAAATGTAAGAACATGAATAATAAAATTGAAAATAGAAAGATAATAGAGAAAAACAAGCAAAACCAAAAGTGCATGCATGCTAAGCTGCTTCAGTCATGTTCAACTGTGCAGCCCTATAAACTGTAGCCTGCCGGGTTCCTCTGTCCATGCGATTATCCATTCAACAATCCTAAAGTGGGTTGCCATGCCCTCATCCAGGGGATCTTTCTCAACCAGGGATCTAATCCACATCTCTTATGTTTCCTGCTTCGGCAGGTGGGTTCTTCACCACTACCATCACCTGGGAAGCCCGAAACCAAAAGTAGTTTCTACTAAAAGATCAACAAATTTGATACAGCACCATTCAAACTAACCTAGGAAAAGAAACAAAAATTGCCAGTATCTAGAATGTAAGAATTGATACAAACACAGAATACTAAAGTCTTTGAAGGGATAATTTAAAAAGCACACTCATAATTTTTTTACAAACTGTTGAAATGTACCAATTTCATGACAAGCATGATGATTTTTTAAAAAGTAATTTGAATAGTTGTTCTAATTTGTTTTCTTCTCACTACAAGTGATGTGCAACATCTTTTCATATGCTTATTTGCTATCTCTACTTTCTTCTTTGATAAGGCATGGCCTGCATACGTTTTAGGTGTATACATATTTATAATTTTATATCATCTTGGTTACTTGATCCTTTTATCAATATATAATATCCTATTCATCTATTCATGTGATTATTTATATAAGTCATACCTTTGTCTCCAGTCATTTTCTCTTCAGTCTGGGCAAGTTCCATTGGCTTGTTTTCAGTCAGACCTTACCTGTTCTCTGTCATTTCCATTATTAGTTTTGGCCAGTGTAATTCTTCATTATAATCATTCTATTTTTCAGTCCCAGAAATTTGGGTTACAACTTCATTTTTCTGCTTTATTACTTCATTTTTCCATCCACTTTTCTCCATCCTTTCATTTAACCATCTAATACATTTACACAGTTAATTTAGAGTCCTTGTTTTCTAAAATCAGCATGAGCTACTTGAAGATCTGCCGTACTGATTATTGATGGTGTTCTTTTGATTATGAGATACATTTTCCTGCTGCTTCGCACATCTCATAGTCTTTGCATTTTGTACTAGACATTTTATACGCAAAGAATAGGACCGACTGAAGCAGATAATAATCTTCCCTCAGAAAGAATTTGTTCTTTCTACTGCCAGGCAGCAAGAGTGAGTATTTGTTTACTTCCTCCTTCTAATCAGAATTTGAAGTGGGTCAGACCTCAATTAGGACTTTAATTATTATTAATTCCCTGATGATATACAATATCTCACGGGTGGTTTCAGGCCATTTCCTCCAGCAAGGCTGTGGGATGTAAGTACTCTGAGACTCAGAACCTTATTCTGTTTTCTGTCCTGCAGCCCCAAGTTCCCTTTTCTCCTCTTATTCAGCAAAAGTCCCATGGTAAAAATTAGGACGTGCAGAGAAAACTAACCCTGTGGTTAAGACACTTCTGGTTTCAGATTTTTCACGGTTGTCCACATATGGCTATTATTCATTTAGCTAGTTTCTCTAAATTGCAGCAAGATTTACCTGCCTGAGGCGAAAGCCAGTTTGCTTTTCCAATGTTTTGTGTCCCAGACCCAGTAAGTCCTCCAGATTTTAATGTGGCCCCTGATTAAACATAGTAAAAGTTTGTCCTTTTCTGGAAATGCTAATTTGCTTCTACAGGTTTTCTCTATTTATCCTTCCTTTCTTCTTCTGTTTTTCATTCTTTCCTTTCTTCCTCCCTTCCTTCATTCCTTTTTTCTTTCCCTCTTTTCTTCATTTCTTTCTTTTTTAATTGCAAGTTACCTGGTAGTGACTTAATTTTACAGAAGACATTCTGGTATTTTGCATTTTTGTAAGCTGTTTAGAAAGGACAGTGTCAAATCGGTTTGATTTAAAGTTTGTTATTTCTACTCTGTAAACATATGCCTTCTCAATGAACACTGTACTTACAGAAATACTATTTGTTCCATAACCAATGGAGTAAGGAGGTATTTCTTGTATCCACACATTCATATAGTTATGCATTCTTGGAAAAATTTATTTACTATCCTGTATCCCAAGCCCTCTTCTAGGTACCGAAAATGCAATCATGAACAAAGCAAAGGTAAAATAAAACAACAATCACAACGAAGAAAATTTTAAAAAAGAAAAAAGCAAACAACAGCAAAACACCAACACAGTAGGTGATGGGTAAAATGATGCTGGTTTGGGATACTGGATCAGTTACTTCATCCTGCCGAAAAATGTACCCTGCAGCTTCTATTTATGTACATGTCGCTTCTTTCCTTTATTAGACTTCAAATTTAACCAGACTGATGTCTTTGTTGGTTTTGTTTAACATTTTATCTTTCATGCTTTGAGGGCTGTTATGCTTTCTGTGTATTAGCAATCAAACCTCTGTGTAAATATTCACGGAATGAATGAATCCCATCAGGGTCGAAACCAAACATCTGGGAGTTTACAACTTAAAAAAAAGAAACTGAATGCAAATAATCTTAAATAAATATAATGTGAATGGGTGCAATAGTATTGTAAAAATGTGCTGATATAATGTGCAGTTTAGAGTGTGACATCTGTCGTCTGATTGCCTGAGTCTTAAAACGAGTTCTACCACTCATTAGTTTGTTATTTGGTAGGTTACTTAATATTCATGTACCTCAGTTTCTTCATCTATATTTGAAAACAAAACAGTACCTTTTCTGTGTGTTGTTATAAGCAATGAAAATGTTTTTGAAGTGTTTGGAAGAACACCAGGTCTTCCTTGGTGGCTTAGATAGTAAAGAATCTGCCTGGAATGCGGGAGACCTAGTTTGATCCCTGAGTGGGGAAGATCCCCTGGAGAAGGAAGTGGCAACACACTCCCGTATTCTTGCCTGGAGAACCCCATGAACCAAGGAGCCTGGTGGGTTACAGTCCATGGGGGTCACAGAGAGTCAGACACGATTGAGAGACTAACACACATAACCTTGCTTTAACAAGATCTCCAGATAATTTGTACACTGACTAAAGCTTGAGAAGTCCTGGTTCAGATAGAATCTTATTTATTTGGGGCTTTCCTGGTGGCTCAAACAGTAAAGAGTCTGCCTCCAATGCAGGAGACCCATGCTTGATCCCTGGGTCAGAAGGGAAGGGTAACCCACTCCAGCTTCCCGCCTTGAGAATTCCATGGAGAGAGGAACCGGGTGGATACAGCCCTCGGGGAGGCAGAGTCACACACGACTGGATGATGAACACTTTCCTTGTCACTCTGGCGTTAAATAAGTGCAATATATGTTTGCCATTCATAGTAATAGTAGTAGTAATATTTGTAGTGTTTCTAAGTCTTAAACAGCCTGTGTATAAGTCTGTGGCTGCATGGCAAATTACTGACAAACTCAGTGACTTTAAACAATACCAATTTTATTTAGTTCACAGTTGTGTGGATCAGAAGTCTCAGTAGTAGCTTTATTGGCTCTCTGCTTAGGAGTTCAGAAGATCAAAATCAAGGTGTTGGTCAGGCTGAGTGTTTATTGGAAGCTCTCAACTCTGAGGAAGTATCAGCTATGAAGCCTGTTCAGAGTATCGACAAACTTTAATTACTTGCCCTTGTAGGGTTGAAACCCTAATATCTTGCTGGGAAATGCTCTTAGGTGCTCTAAACTGTTCTCATATACTTTCCCCATGGCCTCCTCAGCAAAGGAAAATCTCCATTCCATCAAATCCCTCATGCTTGAAATTTCTCTCTTCTGTAACCAGCCAGAGCATACTCTACTTTTAAAAGGCTCATGTGAATAAATCTATCCAGGTAACCTCTATGTCTTAAGGTTAATTAAGCAACCTTAATTACATTTGCAGAATCCCTTTTGCTGTGTTATATGGCATTGTTGGTTTTGTTGTTGTTTAGTTGATAAGTTGTGTCCAATTCCTTTGTGACCCAATGGACTGTAACCCATCAGGCTCCTCTGTCCATGGGGTTTCCCAGGCAAGAATACTGGAGTGGGTTGCAATTTCTTTCTCCAGGAGACCTTCCTGACCCAGGAATTGAACCCACATCTCCTGCATTGACAGGCAGATTCTTTACCACTCAGCCACTTGGGAAGCCCCATGTAATATGACATAATCAAGGTTATAATATCTTGGGGCCATCTTAGAATTCTGCCTGCTATATTCTTATACCAGACAGCTCACAAAAAGGCTTATTGAGAAGTTTAAGTTAGATAATTGAATGCAGTAACAACTATCAATTAGAGAATTGAATGTAGTAACAACTGTCCAACCTACCACTCCCCTAACCCTTGTTTTATTTGTCCCTTTAGCCCAATTGAGAACTGGCAGAAGTGAATTGATTTTTTTTTTTTAAGAAGTGGAATGTTTGCAAGGGAAACTAATAGTTACCCTTTACTTTTGTTTCCTGGAGAAGGAAAGGCAACCCACTCCAGTATTCTTGCTTGGAGCACCTCATGGACAGAGGAGTCTGGCAGGCTACAGTCCATAGGGTTGCAAGAGTTGAACACAACTTAGCGACTAACCCACCACCAACCACCACTCATGTTTCTACTCTTTAGAGATTATCTATGACTTCTATAGGCTTTTAGTGAAATTTGAAAGAGTGCTCTCTCCATGATCCAACTAATAAGCATCTTTCTTTGATAATTGTTTAAACTACTTAAAACTGCAATAAGCTGAGGATACTTGGGTCTAGGGAAATGGACCTCAGAGGTGGCCAAGATCAGAGATGAACTATTTGTGAGTGAGCCAACAGTTGTGCTGTTTGGTTGGGAAAAGATATACACATTTATGACCAAAGAAAATCATGTATAAGTATTTTTCCATATCTAAGTATTGCCAACACTTGTGACTAAGCATCAAAGACATTTTTGTTGCTTGGTAGAATTGAAATATATTCATGGCATATCAGACCCAACTCTGTCAACAATAAAGTAAATTTATTAACCAAAGCAAGTTAATGGTTACAATATACCATGTGAAGAGCCACACAGGACACAGAGATAGATAAAATTTGGTTGCAATCCCATGAAGTATTATATTAAGCCTATGAAAGTAATATGTGACCTGTTAAGAATTCAGATATTATAATGAATAATATGTAATGACCATAAATGTATGTGTATTTATAGTATATACCATTAAACTTTAGATGAAAGAAGTTAATATGTGCATCAGGCTAGGGAACATTTAATTGGAAGTGTTAATTCTTAGAATTTTATAGTTTTAAAGCATTGATTGGAATGGAAGATATTACATTAAAGTGCCTTAAATAGAAATGGTGTTCAATAATATTTAATGATATAATTGATTTACATCTACATGCCCAGAAACAAGGAGTTGTGTGTTGTTTAAAAAGTCAAGATGAGGCAGTGAAAAAGCATAGCTATTTGCTTAATGTGAATGATTTTTTTAAATATAGTTAATGATTTCTATTTGAATAATTTCTATTTGAATGTACGCCCCTAGAAGTATAAGAGCCAGAAAGGCACAAAGATCATACCAGGCAGAGATTGTAGAAGACCATGAGTGCCAGGCAACAAGATTAGATGCAAACAATTCATAGAGAAAGTGATAGGCCTAGGCATGTGGGAAGGATGAAACTTTTTGATCGGATAATTGAAGTTTGGATCAAAGTATAGGTTAGTAAGTCTCTTTGAAACCTATATGGTATAATGTAGAGGAAAGTAATGAAAGTATATTCAGAGAGAAGAATATTTATCTATGCCTCCCTGGCGGCTCAGCAGTAAAGAATCCACCTGTAATGCAGGAGATGTGTGTTTTATTCTTGGGTCAGGAAGATTTCCATGGAGAAGGAAATGACAACCCACTCCAATATGCTTTCCTGGGAAATGCCATGGACAGAGGAGGCTGGTGGCTATAGTCCATGGGCTCGCAAAGAGTTGGACAGGACTGAGTGACTAAACAACAACAATATAAATTTATATCTGAATTTTAAATTTTATTTAAATTTAAATAATTTAAATTTAAATATGTCTCATGATTTGTGGCTACCCTGTTGAGCAGCAAAGTATAAAAGAACAAATATAAGCTCATATAAAGCTATATTGTAAGTCTTAATTCTGAAAGTTTTGTTGGAGTTTAAAATTAATAGGTGGACTAAGAAAATATACCAGAGGCTTTTAAATTCCAGAATATTCAAATCTAATGAGTTAGAAAACATGAATCATTCCCTGATTTATAATAGGTGTTATGGATTTAGTGTTAGCATTACCTGCCACTTTGCTGTGCTAGGGTTTTTGACTTGAGGAAATATCTCCTGCCATATCCATAAACAAGAAATGTCAAAGCCATCAGTGATTTCTGGCCTCCAAATGTGAATGAGGGCTCCCCAAACTGTGATCCTGTGGATGCCGCCACGCTCTGCAGTGATTGCAGAAGAGATGGGGGAACAAAAGAAGCAAGGTGAACAAGGAAACAAGATTAGCCCCAGGTAGCGGAGGTATGTATGAAAGGAATTAATTCAGTGAGCCCAGAGGCTTGCATCTTCCCACACATAGAATGCCAAATTCCCTAACCTGATACCTCATCTTTAATGTTCAGACTTTGTTGCAAACTTGTCTATAGCCTGACTTCCCCTCCTGCCTCTTTGGAGCAGTTTTCTCAGAGCTACTGAGATGCTGTCTCCTGGGCCCGGAGTCCTGAACATTCAGTTCAGTTCAGCTCAGTTGCTCACTCGTGTCCGACTCTTTGCGACTCCATGAACCGCAGCACGCCAGACCTCCCTGTCCATCACCAGTTCCCGGAGTTCACCCAAACCCATGTACATCGAGTCAGTGATGCCATCCAACCATCTCATCCTCTGTCATCCCCTTCTCCTGCCCTCTATCTTTCCCAGCATCAGGGTCTTTTCCAATGAGTCAGCTCTTCGCATGAGGTGGCCAAAGTATTGGAGTTTCAGCTTCAACATCAGTCCTTCCAATGAACACCCACGACTGATCTCCTTTAGGAGATCCTACGTACTGGTCATTGATAATTGTCAAAGAACTCTTTCCTGCTCACCCTGGATAGCAAGGTCAAACAAATAATCTTTGTCAAAATCTATTTGCATTTGGTATTCTTTTGTCAGCAATCAAGAAATTACTGTCTTTATGAGTCTTTACTCTTTAACAGTTTCCTAAACATTACCACCAAATAAAATAACTCTCTACTTTCAGGTTGTGACTATATTTTTCAGTTGACAGGCTCATAGCCCCATTTTCCCCAGTGGCATCAGGCCCTTCTTACTGGAGAATCCCATATTGTCTTGAAAGTGATAGCATAAAGATTTCTATTATACCTATACTTAAGTCCAGGCAACTGGTCCATTAACGATTGCCAACATTATTTAATTTTTGTTTTTATTTCTCCAGTTGAAAATCTTTCCCAGAAAACAAACTCAGAGACATGTTCTCTTAATCTGTCAGTCTTAAACAGACTGCTGGATTTTTTAATTGCTTCTTCAACTT
The DNA here is from genome assembly GCF_019320065.1 of Cervus canadensis. Taxonomy (NCBI): domain Eukaryota; kingdom Metazoa; phylum Chordata; class Mammalia; order Artiodactyla; family Cervidae; genus Cervus; species Cervus canadensis. The sequence goes on along the minus strand of NC_057396.1, from coordinate 63,537,357 downwards.
TTGGCTACATCTCTCTCTGTTATCTTTGTCACAGTACATATTCCCCACAGAGATACCAGTGTGTTGCTGTTGATTGTTTTTATTAAAAAACTTAAAGAAATTTTTAATTGTCTATACATCAGTAGTGAGAAAAAAAAAAAGTCGTCTTAGCAGCAGCAACAACACAGAAAACATGAACACAGCAATAGCAGCAAGTTATGCTTTGGATTTTCAAATCCGAACATACAAAATGAAACTGTCATAGAGTTTTACAGCTCCATTATACATCAGAAAATCCAGGGTAAATGTCTCTAGCTCCCTAATGAGCAGGACTTGAATCAGTAGATTCACTTCAACATCATACCCCTTTTCTCATTGATGTCTGGGGTCTTTCACTCCTTTTCAAGATCTAAAACCCTGTGCTCAGTTTAATAACTTTCCCAAAGCAGGTATCAGGATGTCTCATAGGTTTAAAAATATGACTCAGGAGATATAAATAATATATAAAAAGCACCCATTAGTGAGACTATGTGGAAAGAGGGAGGAAAAAAACGAGTAAAATGCACATTAAAGATGTCATCATTCTCTGCATCTTCACTGAAATCTCTCTCTTAGTCTATCCGCCAAGCTAAGAAAAATGCTTTGATGGGTACAGTACAGGTGTCATATCCTTCTCTGAGGCATTTTTGCGTGTGAGAGTGACTAAACCATAGCAAGTTGAGAAGCAAAACATATCCAAATACTCCCACATGTCCACATTATGGCCATAATACGTTCATGTGGCAAGAATTTTTCTCAACTTTTAAAGCTGTCTTTTCCCTTTCTCTTTCAAATGTAAACACATCCGTTTAGCAACACAGTCAGCAAATATTCATTGAACGATTACCAGATGCCTGGTGCAGGGCTAGACACTGAGATGCGCCAGTAAACCCAAGTGACAAAAATCTCTGACCTTTGAAATTCACATTCTAATGGATTCCAAGTGTTTTCATTAAGAATGTTTGGGAATACTAACTTCTCAGTTCATGGAGTTTTCAACTTTCTAAATGTATAAAGCTTGGAAAACAGAAAAAGAAGGCTACTAGACTCTTCTTTCTCTGTGATTAAATACGGTTTTTGAGAAAAACTGAGATCTTTGAGAAATGAAAATCAAGTTTTAGATGGATAACCATGTGTTACTATGGGAGACACTATGTTAAGTACCTAAAAGATACATCACTTTCTTCACTTACAGAATCACATATTTGGTGGCCCTGAAAGTTCTCCCAGAGAATAAATCAGGACAGATATAAGAAAATCAAGGTGGTCTAATTTTTCTTTCCAGTGATTTATTTTAAAATAGACATGACAGACGTGTTCAATGTCATGTAATGTAAATCTGCTCAGATGATTCTTTGAAAAGTTGATTTAAAATACTAGTTTCAACTTTGCAATGTAGTGATCCAATATTTTTATAGATTATAAAGCAACATTTTAGGTCATACCTGAATGGTCTAGTGGTTTTCCCTACTTTCTTTAATTTAAGTCTGAATTTGGCAATAGAGAGTTCATGATCTGAGCCACAGTCAGCACCTGGTCTTGTTTTTGCTGACTGTATAGAGCTTCTCTCTAACGATTATACAGTGGGTGAGAGAGACTACATCTGATAGACAGAGTACCTGATGAACTATGGATGGAAGTTCGTGCAATTGTACAGGAGACTGGGAGCAAGACCATCCCCAAGAAAAAGAAATGCAAGAAAGCAAAATGGCTGTCTGATGAGGCCTTACAAACAGCTATGAAAAGATGAGAAGCCAAAAGCAAAGGAGAAAAGGAAAGATATACCCATTTGAATGCAGAGTTGCAAAGAATAGCAAGGAGAGATAAGAAAGCCTTCCTCAGTGATCTGTGCAAAGAAATAGAGGGGAAAAAATAAAATGGGAAAGACTAGAGATCTCTTCAAGAAAATTAGAGATACCAAGGGAACATTTCATGCAAAGATGGACTCAATAAAGGACAGAAATGGTAGGGACCTAACAGAAGCAGAAGATATTAAGAAGAGGTGGCAAGAATACAGAAAACCATACAAAATAGATCTTCATGGCCCAGATAATCATGATGGTGTGATCACCAACCTAGAGCCAGACATCCTGGAATGAGAAGTCAAGTGGGCCTTAGGAAGCATCACTATGAACAAAGCTACTGGAGGTGATGGAATTCCAGTTGAGCTATTTCAAATCCTAAAAGATGATGCTGTGAAAGTGCTGCACTCAATATGCCAGCAAATCTGGAAAACTCAGCAGGGGCCACAGGACTGGAAAAGGGCAGTTTTCAGTCCAATCCCTAAGAAATACAATGCCAAAGAACACTCTAACTACCGCACAATTGCACTCATCTCACACACTAGTAAAATAATGCTCAAAATTCTCCAAGCCAGGCTTCAACAATATGTGAACCGTGAACTACCAGATATTCAAGCTGGTTTAAGAAAAGGCAGAGGAACCACAAATCAAATTGCCAACATCTGCTGGATCATTGAAAAAGCAAGAGAGTTCCAGAAAAACATATAATTCTGATTTATTGACTATGCCAAAGCCTTTGACTGTGTGGATCCCAATAAACTGTGGAAAATTCTGAAAGAGGTGGGAATACCAGACCACTTGACCTCCTCTTGAGAAATCTGTATGCAGGTCAGGAAGCAACAGTTAGAACTGTACATGGAACAAGAGACTGGTTCCAAATAGGAAAAGGAGTACGTCAAAGCTGTATACTGTCACCCTGCTTATTTAACTTATATGTAAAGTACATCATGAGAAACACTGGGCTGGTGGAAGCACAAGCTGGAATCAAGATTGCTGAGAAAAATATCAATAACCTCAGATATGCAGATGACACCACCCTTATGGCCGAAAGTGAAGAAGAACTAAAGAGACTCTTGATGAAAGTGAAAGAGAGTGAAAAAGCTGGCTTAAAACTCAACATTCACAAAACTAAGATTATGGCATTTGGTTCCATCACTTCATGGCAAATAGATGGAAAAACTGGAAGGAGTGGCAGAGTTTATTTATTTGGGCTCCAGAATCACTGTATATGGTGGCTGCATCCGTGAAATAAAAAGATGCTTGCTCCTTGGAAGAAAAGTTATGACCAATCTAGACAGCATATTAAAAAGCAGAGACATTACTTTGCCAACAAAGGTCTGTCTAGTCAAGGCTATGGTTTTTCCAGTGGTCATGTATGGATGTGAGAGTTGGACTATAAAGAAAGGCGAGCACTGAAGAATTGATGCTTTTGAACTGTGGTGTTGGAGAAGACTCTTGAAAGTCCCTTGGACTGCAAGGAGATCCAACCAGTCTGTCCTAAAGGAAATCAGTCCTGAATGTTCATTGGAAGGACTGATGTTGAAGCTGAAACTCCAATACTGTGGCCATCTGATGCAAACTGACTCATTTGAAAAGACCCTGATGCTGAGAAAGATTGAAGGAAGGAGGAGAAAGGGGTGCCAGAGGATGAGATGGTCAGATGGTATCACCAACTCAATGAACATGAGTTTGAGTAAACTCCGGGAATTGGTTATGGACAGGGAGCCATGGCGTGCTGCAGTCCACGGGATCACAAAGAGTCAGACGCATCTGAGCGGCTGAACTGAAGCAACATTTTATAGATTAACAAAAACAGCATAGATTATACTTCATTTAGAGTTATTACAAAATAATGGCTAGATTTTCCTTCTGGTGTATGCATATATCTTTGCTGCTTCTTTATTTTATACAAAGTAGTTTGTAATTTTTAATCCCCTGCCCTTATCTTTCCCTTCCTTGCTTCCCTCTCCCCTTTGGTAACCACTGGTTTGCTCTCTGTATCTATGAGTCTGTTTCTACTTGATTCTATTCATTAGTTTGTTTTATATTTTAAATTCCACATATAAGTGATAACACAAAGTATTTGTCTTTCTCTAACTTATCTCATTTCACAAGATGCCCTCTAAGTCCATCCATGTTGCTGCAAATGGCAAAATTTCGTTCCTTTCTTTTGCTGAGTACGGTATTCCATTGTGTGTGTGTATACATACATACATATACACTGCATCTTTTTCATCCATTCATCTTTTGATGGACAGTTAGATTTCTCCCATGATTGATTACTGTATATAATGCTACTCTGAACGTTAGAGTTCAGCATAACTTTTTGAATCAGTGCTTTTGTTTTCTTTGTATATATATCCAGGAGTGCAATTGGTGGTTCTATTTTTAGTTTTTTGAGTAATTGGCATACCTTTTTTCCATAGTGACTGTACCAACTTACATTCCCACCAACAGGACACAGTGTCTCCCATTTCTTCACATCCTCACCAACTTTTGTTACTTGTAAACTTTTGATTGATAGCCATTTGGACAGGTATGGTGTTTGGATTTGCATTTCTCTGATAATTAGCGATGTTAAGCATCTTTTCATGTGCCTGTTGACCATTTGTATATCTTCTTTGGAGAAAACGTCTGTCAGGTTCTGCCTACTTGGTAATCGAGTTGCTTTTTTTGTAGTATTGAGCTGTATAAGCCATTTATATATTTTGGATATTAACCCCTTATCATATTTTCAAGTGTTTTCTCCAATTCAGTAGGTCATTTTTTCATTTGCCATGCTCAATTTGTTTTTTATTTTCAGTATATTTCCTCATAAGTAGGCTCTGCCATTTTAAAGGAGTACAGAGTGGATATTCCTGAAGGTCATAAGAACTCTGACACAGTTCTATAAATTTTCATATGCATTCTCCTATGTCCATAGATGTGATGTTTATTTATGTGTTCTCACCAGAAATTTAGAATATGTAAGGAATTTTCTCAATTTCACTGTTTGACTTTAGTGCCCTTTACAGTTTCTAGTCTCTATTTACTTTGGGATGTGAGTATATACTGTATTTCCTTGGTTTGTAGGTCCATTCAAGGACCTCCTTTCACTTCTCTATTATCCCCAGCTGATGACTCCTGATCTTAGAATGATCATCTGCACATGTTCTGAAGTTTGTCAGGCTTTCCCACCCTCAAGTTTTGCAAGTATAATTTACAGGTTGTTTCTTTTGCTATCCTAATTGGTCTGTTATGTTTTCTGGAAAATTGTGTGACTATTCAGAAATTATACTTTTGCCCTCATCCCACGTCTGAAAAGCTTATGCATCTTTTTAAAGTGTAGAAAATTCAGGAGGATGCTATGTGATTGCTTTCAGAGAAAGTAAGAAAGCTAAAAAATCTGAAGAATGATATCTATCAGTTCAGGGGATCTGAAAGTGAATGGCCAAGGTGAACACAGGAATACTCTGGTTACTGATAAAAAGAAAGACAAAAATGTCTGAATAACTGAAAGCTATGAAAAGGAAGAAAAATAAATGGCCAAGGTGCTTCTCATAAGACTATGATATTTTCCTAAGGTGTAACTATAAGCCTAGCCCTTCTCCAACAAACTTGGACATTGACCTTAACATTGGTCTAGCATTTTTAAACCACCATCTAAGTCTGTGCGCATGTGTGTGCGCACATGTGTGTGTGTGTGTGTGCACGCAGGCTCAGTTGTGTCTGACTCTGTGCACCCCTATGGACTGTAGCCCACCAGGCTTCTCTGTCCATGGTGTTTTCCAGGCAAGAATATTGGAGCGAATTGCCATTTCCTCTAAGTCATATAGTACTATAAATTTATTTTTATTATTGCTTAATTTCAATAAGATATTTGGGCTTACATAAAAGCATTAGTTTGAAAATAGTTTCTCTTCAATCTAACTAGGGTTTTACATTTCATGATTTTCTTTGAAGATTCTGAGCACTTCTATCAATGCCAGTTCAATGATTGAGAGGGAGAGGTAATTTTTCCCAGATTTGACTTAGATACTGATTTTATATAGCAGTCCTTACTACCTTGTTCAGTTTTTTACCTTTTTGATTTTTATTCTTTCTGTCTCACATACCTAAGAGTTGCCAAGAAATTTCCCACCTATTTCTCACCTAGTGAACCTTTCTTTCTACAAGCATAATGGAAAATTATGCACATATATTTTTTTGCTCCTTGTGAGACTGAACGAAGTAAAATTCCTTTGTACTGTTCTTCCTCCTTGCTTGTAGTTTTTCCCTTGCCAGGAAATTTGTGGAGGATAGAGTGGAAATGGCAGAAGGAGCAACCTCTTCTGACGCAACATATGCCTTCAAGTCATTCTCCTGCCAAGGGGTCTGGAAGCAAACTTGCTCTTCTTATTGCACTAGAGTGGCCTCAACATCTCCAAGCTTGATGTTGGTGTCTTGTGTTAGCTGTATAGAATTGTCTCCTGTATAGAATTGTCTGGTCAAAATCAGAGGAATGCAAATGACCAAGAAGAGAAAAAAAAAAAGAATAGAAATAAAATCCAAATGTTATTTCTGTAATGTTATATGGAGTTTCATACAAAACCACCAAGTGAGCCTGGCGCACAGACTAGATGGCTAAACTCTATATGAGCATAGCAGCGATGTTCCAAATGGTTTCCCAAATTCAAAGGGAATCACAGCCAGACTCTTTGAATTTTCTCAAGCCTTCCAACTTCAATCATGAGCTAGTTTAGCTGGAGGTCAGATTCTTCCCACATTCACTAGAAAATTTCTTGGCTACATTTTTAGAAATTCTGGCCAAATATTAAGCTAGGTAAGCAAGGTTAAATTTATTCTCTGGCTATATCACCTTCTTTGTCACTTTTTATGACAACTAGTTGAACTTGTTGATGAAAATCATATGACCAGTTTTAAAAATGAATCTGAGATTTTTTTCTCATTCATTTTACTATTTATTCCTTCTATAATTTGTTTTCAATGTCTTTTATAGTAAACAACTATATAGAGTTCAAGAGCTATCTGAGTTCCATCGATTAATCTCAGTTTAGGTGCTTGTTAATTTTGTTTCAATGGAATTGTTAAGAGATTATTTCAAAAGAGATCCTGCTACTAAGGTGAAGGAAAATATCACACCCACAGACAAAACAGCTTGCACACATATATAACTTTCCTTTAATATACATTTTCAAAAAAATTACTTTTCTCTATAACATAAATATATCCATTTGGGGGAAGAAATGTTTTAAGTATCTTTTAATTTTAATTATTATAAGTCAAAAAAATCACTCAGAACTTAGTCATACATTTTTGTATATTCTTTATCACAGAAAATAAGCCTGTATTTCACATTTTGGGGCATTACAATGTTAGCACAATGAACATCAGTTATTACGATACTGTACCAAAAATGTTTAGATATTGTTTGAAATATTTAGCTCTTCATTATGTAACATTGAATATCCCAGACTAAACTGAATGGGTAACTATATGTGTCTTTAATAAAGTGTGAGTAAAACCATCGCTGTTCAACTTCCTGAGTTATCACTGTGCTGGATCTAGTGATCCTATACCATGAAGAGGTTCAGGAGATTTAATTGTGATTTTTGTGGTTGCACTTTAGCTATGCTAACAGGGATTTTTATGTCCTAATTTTTAGCTAGATATTTGACACTGTGCATAAAATAATAAGGAATATAGAAATGACCACAATGATGGTAGGCAATTTTTCCACTGAAGTAAGTTATTTTTATTCTTTACTTTTGTCTAAATTATGTCTTAACCATATTGAAAGTGAAAGAGTAAGCATGACTGGGAGGCAATACTGGACTTGCAGCCAGGACAGGAAGTCAAGGGAACTGAGAACAAATTTTAAAACATTTTCCTTTAGAAAGAGAAAGCTCTGATTACTGACTTTGAAAGGTTAAGAATTCCAAGACTAAGATAAGATGACCTTTCAGAACTCATCAATGAAATGACATGAGTGTCTCTTAATAACATCACCAAGAGGGAGAATATTTTATAGTCTTAGAGGCAACAGACTATATCATATTTATTTTTGTAATATCAATGTTTAGCACAAAGTCTGGAACAAATAATACCTTCACTGAATGATTGATGATGAATGAATAGAGCATTATTTATTCATGTTGAATGTAGTATTGTAACAGAATTCTTGCTAGTGGAATATAGTTATACTGGGACCTAGAAATCATTGATGTGCTCTGAGCAAACTCAAAAAGCTCCTATGATTTGAGCTTCCAAGTAGCAGGACCAAAGGAAAGTCTAAGTTAGATATTCCCTGGACCCAGAAGCTCAATGGGAGGATAGGATGCTAGAGGGTCTCACAGTGAGGCCACGTAGAATTATTTGTCTGCCACTATTCAATGCCTGAACACCTGTCCTCTCTGGGAAGAAAAACACTGTTTTTACAATACAGGTGGGAAAACATATGATTTCTCCAGTGGCCTGAAATTTCTGTTTGAGAAAACTGGAGATTTGGAAACTTTCTTGTTGGGCAAAAGAGAAGCAAAGGTCACAAAGCAAGTTAGAATTGGGAACTATCAAATGAACAAAGAATGTGGCATCCTAGGAAATAGTCATTTCAGGGGATTGCATTTATAAGTCTTAGAATGCCAGAAAATTGCATTTTAATCCACAGATAACCAATGTCTATGTTGTAAAATAGAATATAAGAGTAATTAGAAAAACTAGCAAAGAAAATATTTGGGGTTTCCACCTAGTAAAAAAAAAAAGAAAAGTTGTTTACTGTAATAAATGAAAGAGAGAGGGATCAATGAGTTCCTCTCTTTAAAGATGCTAGAGCCATGGAACAAAACAAATGGAATACTGTACCTAAAACAGTCTTCTGTGATGCCATATATTGGTGCTCACTATGCCACGATGCAAAAAGTTAGACACAACTGAGCGACTGAACTGATGTTATGATAAATCAAGAATATTTACAATATTGATCATTCTATTTTATAAGCAGCCAAGTGTTATCTCATAGATCACTATCTCAATCATCAGACTATTCTAATATTGTTATTATAATATTAGATGATATTCATATTATTTCAGTTTTTAGATTAGGAAACTGAATTCCAAGGAATATATGTCACTATAACTATCATATTTATACAGACAAGGAATATGTTTTCCACTTCCATCAATCATCCCCAGCACATAGCATGTTTTTTAGTCCCTGAAAGGCATTTAGAAGATATTTATTAAATGAGTGGATAAAAAGAAACAAACTTTCCCAGATGCTAATGTTAGATTGAAATATATGTCTTTAATTTCCCAGTTTGCATTTGTAGCAGAAAGAAAGCAAGTGACTTTCTTGGTTTGTGAAAACAACTCTATTTAGAGAGAAACTTGGTAAAATTAATATATACATTCTCCAGGAGGGAACTTTTTTTCCTACCAAGGGTTTGAGACAGACAGGTCAGGCTCCTGCCTACCTATTTACTAGTTAGAGAAACATATTCATATAATCCTTATTTTGGCTTTATTTAGGTACTATTCATCAGTGATTTATCAAGGGCTTCCCATATGTGCCAGACCCTCTTCCTGGCGCTAGGGAAGCAGTGATAAATAAGAGGGTCTGACCTCAAATGACTCATGTTCCATATTCTATGTACTCTGACCTCATAGAGATGTCATTCAGTATAAATTCATGAATGTTAATTATCAGAACTTCATTTTTCTCATTTATGAAACAGAGGTGATAATACCTTCTCACAGGGCTGCTAAGCAGATGATAAATAAAATGTGTAAGAAACTACACAAATTGAAACGACAATTGAATTTTTAAAGTTTACAGATGGTTGCTGACATTATCTTGTTAAATTTTGGACTAATATGATCATGGTAATATCAAGATTATGAAACAATATGGTCAGGCAAACCACAGTTGGTGTCCTTTCATTAATATTATTATCCATTTGACCTTGAGAAATAAATTAACTTTATTGACAAAATTTCTTCATCTGCCAAGGGAAAATTACATTATATTTTACAAGGTTGTTATGAGGATTATTGATAATCTATGCTAGTCGCCTACTCACTGAAGAGTAACAATTATAAGTGCTCAAAAATTGTAAGAAGTTACAATTCCATCGAGCAACCAGAGTTCTCTTATTCTACTAGTCAGAATATAACTTAGTACAACTAATTTGGAAGAATGTTTGGCAGAATCTTTTAAAGATGGATATGTGCATTTCTCATGGCATAGAAATTCTACTGTACAAATACTCACCAGAAGATATGTCCCAGAATGATTCTGCTAGCCCTAGTCATACTAGACCAAACCTGGGAAGTGCCCAATTACCATCATTGGTTGAGTAGTTATTCACACAGTTGAATGGAATTCTACAATAATATTAATGAGTGTCAGAAATATAATGTTGAATGAAAGAAGCCAGACTTAAAAGATATGATACTCTATAATGCCATTAAAATAACCTACAAAATACATTAAGTGATTATTTCAGAGATTAAAACTGTACCTATTTCCCTTAATAGGCACTGATAGTATAGTGATTGGAAGGAAACCTGAAGAGAGCATTAGGGTTCTAAAAAAATTGTTTATTTGGGTCCTGTTTTACAGAAGTATGTTCATGTTTGTGAAAACTTAAAGAATTGTCTACCAGTGTACTTTTCTGCCCATATGTTTTACTTTAATAGAATTTGAACAATAGTAAGCATATTCAATAAATATCAAATCTTATTTTTTAAAATTAAGAATATGAAACATTCACACACTGTCAAAAGTTTTTTAGGAACATTTTTAATCAATTTATTTTTATTCTGGAGAAAACATCTAGGTCTAGAAGACATTCATCTCTCGCACACTTAAAGTCTCTTTCAGTTTATTTCTCCAGGCAATTTGTAACTAGTGCCTTCTAAGTCCAAGAGACTATCTCACAAGTTCTTTTGAGACAAGGGTGCCTTTGCTTGGCATGACATGAATACCAAGTACCCTGTATATAATTAAGCTTTTTAAAAAGCACATGAGAGAAACTGTTACCAGCACCACAGTAGCTGTTTTTTTTTTCTTTTTAATTTTATCTCTTGCCAGTTTTGCAGAAAAGACAAAAATCACGTAATTCACTTGCTACAGTTATGACCACGGGAGTTTCTAGGTCTTAGTAGAGAAAAATGTGCATAACAGAAATAAGCAATTTTCAGTATTCTCTTTTAAGATGCCCAGTATTTTCAACCCAAATTCGAGTCCAATTCATGTTATGGGCTGAATGCTTGGTTCCCCTTTAAATTCTTGTTTTGAGCCCTAATCTGCCCTCCGCACAGTGGAACTGTGTTTGGAGGTGGGGCCTCTAAGGAAGTAATTAAGTTTAAATGAAATATTAAGAGCTGGGCCCCGATTCAATAAGATTGAGTCCTTGAAGAAACAACATCACAGTGCTTGCTTCATTTCTCTCTACCGACTGAGGACAAAGTCAGAAGGCGGCCGTCTACAGGAAAGGAAACGGCTCTCACCAGAAGCCAGCACTGGCTGGCACCTTGACCCTGGACTTTCCATCTGCAGAACTATGAGAAGTAAATCCCTGCTTTTTAAGCCACCCAGTCTGACATTTTGTTATGGCAGCCCAAGCTGACTAAAACACTACAACAATGATGAGAGTTTTGACTGTAATATTTAAATGAAAGAGAGAGAAAGGAAAAAAGAAAGAAAGGAAGAAAGGTAGGTCACTGGGCGTCTCAGAAATAGATCATATTAAATGCCAACCAAAATATTTTCAAAGTCTTCAACTATAAATACAGAATAAAAATAATGCTACACTACTTAATTCAAAGGGATATTGTAATGATGAAAATAAATACTGTAAAAAAAAATACTCTGCAGTTTAAATATTACTCCTACCATATGTTAGAATAAAAACATTATGAAAAATGATCACTAATCAAACTTCCAGTCTAATGCAAGAGACTGAAATACAACTTCTACATTTTTATATGTCTAATTAAAAAACTGGGCATTCTAATCGAAACATATTGGAATATAACATGTGGGACATTTTTATCCAAGTCTGAAGGTAATTATATAACAACAGTTATCTAAAGGGAAGTCACAATATAGCAGGACACTGGATACTTGCTATACTAGATATCAGTCCCAGTCACACAAAAATCTATGAAATAAGTATTTCTTCTTTCCTTGGATGAGAAAATTTAGGCTTAGAGAGCTTCTCTCAGTTCACAAAGTTGCCAGTCATACTCAAGTTGATTTGTTTCTAACTTCTGTACTCATAATTCAGCCAAAAGAAATCAAGGATCTCAGCAGGGGAAGAGTAAGAATATAGCAAGAAGACAATTAAATATATATATATAGTATATATATAAGCTACTTAGCACACACACTCATAAACTAAAATGAGTACTTTATGTAAAATAGATATGTTTAAGATTCCAAATAATATAAGAGAAAGTCTTAGGTCTATTTGGGAGGATTAAGAATTTTAGGTATGGATATAACATGCAATTATAATATTTCATGCACCAACATGTCACAATTTGTCTAACATAAGGTAAAGGATCATGATATGCGTGCCTAGTCATGTTCAGCTCTTTGTGACCCCATGACTATAAGCCCTCCAGGCTCACCTGTCCATGAACTTTTCCAGGCAAGAACACTGGAGCAGGTTGTCATATCCTACTCTAGGTAATCTTCTGGACTCAGGGATGGAACACGTGTCTCTCGCATCTCATGCATTGACAGGCAGATTCTTTATCGCTGAGCTACCTGGGAAACCCATAAAGTGAGGGAAGGTAACTGTATTAGTTTGCTAAGGCTGCCATAACAAAGTATCACAGACATGATGTCTTAAATAACAGAAATGTATCTTCTCATAATTCTAGAAGCTTAAAGTCCAAGATCAAGGTGCTTTTAAATTTGCAAATTTAAATTAGTCATATGTAATAAATGGGTTTATGAATCTCTGCATGTTATTTCTTTGCTTGATAACAGTGAAACCAAAATGAGAACCAAAATAGCAATTATTCTTATGAGGAATGTATAAATTTAAAGAACTCATTAGTTGAACTCAGTAAAAATTAATAATGCTGCTTGAATGAAGTTCATGTTACATTTCCTTTAAAATATTATAAGCCACTTGATCAAAAACTGTCATGAATCTATATAGTTTTTGTGACAGGCTTACTACAAAATATGAACTTTTACCTCTGCTAAATGAGGCAAAAGCTATTTTCTTTCAGAGTGTTATGGGTTAATACTGACCTTCTGCGGTGTTGGAAAACAAATGTGTAAGGATAGAAATGTCAATATACTAATCAAATTTTTAGGTCAAAATTGACATGGAAACTTTCATACCATGGTGATCATTTCTGTCTTAAACTAATCAGACAATTAACTAAAATACCCACAGATATTTTTGCACTCTAATTTTGGAGAGGCATAGGTCACAAGAAGAAAACCAAATGTCATCAATTTCATTCACTTCTTAAAGACCATACATGTATCTCAAATATATAGAGCATGAACTTTGTCGATAACTCCTGAGCAGTGTCCCTAAAACTGTGAAACATTTGAAATCTGCAAAAAAGTACTAGATATCTTTTCAATGAAGGTCTAGTCATAGACTGTTTTTCCAGTGTTCCTGATATTAAAATGACCTGAAACTTTCATTGTCTTTGGGCTATTCACAACTTAGGAAGTTGTAGAAATTTGTAGAGATGCAAAATTTTCTTATCCATATAAATGCAAAAAAAGATGTGTCTGGTGGATTGTCGTTGTTCACTGTCTGTGGGTATTGGCTAGTTTTGCACTCTTTGTAAATTCATTTCAGAATTCTATATTGCCTATATATATATACATACATGTGATTCTTTAAATTCTTCTTTGAACCCATGGTAGCATCTTACTGAATCTCATTTTATTTAAAGGAATACATCAAATCTTTACCACATGTCCATTTTTTATTTATATAAGAGTCATAATTTTGCTTTTATAAACAAATTTTCCCTTAATAGTTTGAATCCCTCTTCAGTTACTGACTATGCTAATCCACAGTGTAATTAATTAACCTTTAAGTCCCAGTTTCTAGTCCATAAAATGGATATGAAAATATCGCCCTCACAGGGTTGAAAAGAGCTTTAAATGAGGTGTATGCAAAGTTTCACACAGTCACTTGTCATCCAAGAGTTAGTGTCCTTTATTTCCTTTTATAGCAAATGACTAACTTTAGTGTCAGACAATTAACTTTAGAATAGAGGCCAAAGCCACCAACAATTTGAGTCTTTTCTAAATCTCTTCTCAGCCTCAGTTCACAAACATAGACACATAACTCTTATGCTAAATAAAAATGTCCTGGAAAGTATGAGTCATATTCCATTTTTTTTTTGCAGTGAAATAATACTACATAAAATATTTCCAAATAGAAATGATTATTTTCAATCTTTTTTTTTTCAGTTTCTACAAAGATCGTGTATACATTGAATATGCAAGATTAACATAGACTAGAAGTTATTAAGCATAAGTAGTCATAGAGCTGAAAGAACCTGGAGCACATGAAGACACTTTGAGATTATAAGTGAAAAAGATACATCCTGATTAGGTTGCAAAGTGTCTAACATTTCAAAAAAAAAAATCATGAATGCAAATGCAAAGGTGGGAAAAACTAGCCCTTCAACAGGGTCCATAACCGATAGGACAGTCTGTTCCACTACAACCTTCCCTGAGGAGTTAAGTCCTGGTAGTGAATCATTAATTCGAATTTAACCTGATTCTTTATCTAATTGTGAATACAAAGTGCTAGAATTACCTAGACATTTATCTGGAAAACCAATCCTATCAAAGACACATATCAGCAACTGAAAAAATAAGTAACGGGAAATGTGTGCTTGCTCAGTCCCTAGGTCACGTCCACCTCTTTGTGACCCCATGTACTGTAGACTTCCTGGCTGCTCTGCCCATGGGACTTTCCAGACAAGAATACTGGAGTGGGTTGCCATTTTCTCCTCCAGGGCATCTTCCTGACTCAGGGATTGGACCTGCATCTCCTATGTATCCTGCTTGGCAGGCAGATTCTTTACCACTGAGCCACCTGGGAAGCCCCAAATAAACGAGAATACACCAAGCTAAAAGAAAATCATCAATAAAATGAAAGGCAACCTAAGGTATGGGAGAAAAAATTTTTGCAAATTATATATCTGATAAGGAGTTAATATCTAAAATTTACAATGAATTCTTACAACTCAATAACAAAATACAAAAAATGAAAGCAAACAATTCAATTTTAAAAAAGGGGAGTGAGTCTAAATAAACATTTTTTCCAAGGAAGACATATGGCTGTCTAACAGACACATGAAAAGATGCTCAACAATACCAATAATCAAAGAAACGCAAATCAAAACTACACTTAGATATTACTTAATATCTCTTAGAATGGTTATTATAAAAAATAAAAGACATAACAAGTGTTGGCAAGGATGTGGAGAAAAAGGAATCCTTGTGCACTCTTGGCAGGAATATAAGTTGGGTATAGCCACTATGGAAAACATTATGGAGATTCTTTTAAAAAAAATTAAAAATAAAACTATCATATGACACAGCAACTCCACTTCTGAGTATTTATCAAAAGGAAATTAAAACACTAAGTCAAAAGATATATGCACCCCCATGTGCATTGCAGCATGATTTGCAATAGCCAAGATATGTACACAACCTAAGTGTCCACCAATGGATGAATGGATGAATACTCACACACAATGGAATGTTATTCAACCATAAAAGGAGAGACATTTTGTTGTTTCCAACTATTTACACGGATGGATTTTAAGTACATTATGCTAAGAGAAAAAAGTATACAGAGAAAGAAAATACTATATGATCTCATTTATATGTAGAATGTAAAAAAAAAATATCTGATAGATACAGAGAACAGGTTCATTGTTATAAGAGGTGGGGTGATTTAAGGAATAGATAAAATGGGTGAAGGAGATCAAAAGGTACAGATTTCCAGTTGTAATATAAATAAGTACTGGAGATGTATATACCATAGTGACTGTAAGTAGCAATATTGTATTTTTTTATTTAGAAGTTGCTAAGAGAGTAGATCTTAAAAATTCTGATTACTAGATAAAAACTCTGCAACTGTGTGCATACAAATGTTAACTTATTGAGGTGATCATTTCATGATGAACACATATATCAAATCATTGTGTTGTATACCTGGAACTAATATACTGTCCAATAAAATTATTTGATAATATAAAAATCCATATAATCTATGAGTATTTGCTGCAAAGACATCTTGCCTAGGCATATGCAAATACCTGTACACATCCATTACTTCACAGTGTCGTCAGTCTTCTTGACAAGACAGAGATAGAAACAAATACTTGTTGCGTACTGTTAATACCAACAACAGAGATACACAAGCATAATGGAGAGAGGATGAATGATTGATTTCTAAAGGATGGGAAACGTTTTGGGAAAAAGTCATCTGGAATTAGAGAGCTGGAGAATGTAGACATTTTCTTTTCAAAACCTTTTCCTTTTCTTTATCCAAAAGGTAAGTAAAGTGTTCCTCTGGCTTCTTGTTAGGAAAACATAATCTTAATTTAGTGTTTGTTCTTCTCAAATCTCTTGGGGAAAAAATTTGCTGTGGGGTCAGCAAACATCAAAGACAGACTTTTTCCAAAAAATATTTCAAAGAAACTTCCATTCAAGAAAAAAAAAAAATGTTGTTAGGAATTACTCTTAAGAGACAGTTTTTTTTAACACCATAAAATTTTCATCTCAAAAATCAACAAAAAAAGAAGCAGCAGAAAACTACATTGAGCTGTAAATGTCAATTTATGGCTTTTACCTTTGTCTCTGGTATATGATGTATGAATTCAGTTGCAGGTAAAGGAAGTTTGTTATGTAGCCTTTAGTATTAAGAAAATTGTAAACACCAGTGGAGAACATAGTGCATTTGGCATCTAAATCAGACACTTTAAATACCTGTTTCTCTATATAAGAATCATTTTCTGCAATAATCATTAAGTGCAATGAATACTAATAAACACAAAAGAAGCTGAGAAAGAGAAAATCTCTTTATTGGGCTTCATACATATAAGTGTGCTTGTTAAAACAAAGAAAGAAATGAAATCAAATGAACAGTACAAAAGAGACAAAAGAAAGCATCATTCTTTAACTTTTGATATTTTAAATTCATAAACTTTATTTTTTAGAGCAGCTTTAGTTTCACAGCAAAATTGAGTAGGAAGTACAGAGAACTCTCATCTCTCATACACCTCCTATTCCTGCAAAGGCAAAATCACCCTGCTATTGGGTCTCCCACACCACAGGGGTACATCTGTTATATGCTGTGAACCTCCACTGATATATCATCATCCAGCTTCTGTAGTTCACATTAGCATTTAAGTTTGGTGCTGTATATTCTATGAGCTTTGACAAATGCATGACATATTCCCACCATTATAGTGTCACACAGAATAGTGTCATACAGGATGATTTCACTGTTCTAGCCTGTCCATCGCCCTTCCATACTAACTCATTGCAACAACAGATCTTTTTACTGTCTCCACAGTTTTGCATTTCCCAGAATACAATATAGGCAATATAGTCAGAATCACACAGTACACAGTCTGCTCAGAATGGATTCTTTCTTACCACAGCCGTTGTTTTGAACTTAGAAAAGACCATGCTGCCCTTATCCAGCCAGTGTTTTGTTTTTGTTTTTTTAACACTGACATTGTTTCAGTTCAGTTCAGTTCAGTTCAGTTGCTCAGTCCTGTCTGACTCTTTGCGACCCCATGAACCGCAGCACGCCAGGCCTCCCTGTCCATTACCAACTCCCATAGTCCACCAAAACCCATGTCCATTGAGTCGGTGATGCCATCCAACCATCTCATTCTCTGTTGTCCCCTTCTCCTCCTGCCCTCAATCTTTCCCAGCATCAGGGTCTTTCCAATGAGTCAGCTCTTCGGATCAGGTGGCCAAAGTATTGGAGTTTCAGCTTCAACATCAGTCCTTCCAGTGGACACCCAAAACTGATCTTTAGGATGGACTGGTTGGATCTCCTTGCAGTCCAAGGGACTTTCAAGAGTCTTCTCCAACACCACAGTTAAAAAGCATCAATTCTTCGGTGCTCAGCTTTCTTTATAGTCCAATGCTCACATCCACACATGACCCTGGAAAAACCATAGCTTTGACTAAATGGACCTTTGTTGGCAAAGTAATGCCTCTGCTTTTTAATATGCTGTCTAGCTTGGTCATAACTTTCCTTCCAAGGAGTAAGTGTCTTTTAATTTCATGGCTGCAATCACCATAGGCAGTGATTTTGGAGCCCAAAAAATAAAGTCTGACACTGTTTCCACTGTTTCCCCTCTATTCGCCATGAAGTGATGAGACCTGATGCCATGATATTAGTTTTCTGAATGTTGAGCTTTAAGCCAACTTTTTCACTCTCTTCTTTCACTTTCACCTAAAGGCTCTTTAGTTCTTCTTCATTTTCTGCCATAAGGGTGATGTCATCTGCATATCTGAGGTTATTGATATTTCTCCCGGCAATCTTGATTCCAGCTTGTGCTTCCTCCAGCCCAGCGTTTCTCATGATGCACTCTGCATATAAGTTAAATAAGCAGGGTGACAATATACAGCCTTGACGTACTCCTTTTCCTATTTGGAACCAGTCTGTTTTCCATGTCCAGTTCTAACTGTTGCTTCCTGACCTGCATACAGGTTTCTCAAGAGGCAGGTCAGGTGGTCTGGTATTCCCATCTCTTTCAGAATTTTCCACAGTTTATTGTGATCCACACAGTCAATGGCTTTGGCACAGTCAATAAAGCAGAAATAGATGTTTTTCTGGAACTCTCTTGCTTTTTCAGTGATCTAGTAGATGTTGGCAATTTGATCTCTGGTTCCTCTGCCTTTTCTAAAACCAGCTTGAGCATCTGGAAGTTCATGGTTCACGTATTGCTAAAGCCTGGCTTGGAGAATTTTAAGCATTACTTTACTAGCGTGTGAGATGAGTGCAATTGTGTGGTAGCTTGAGCATTCTTTGGCATTGCCTTTCTTTGGCATTGGAATGAAAACTGCCCTTTTCCAGTCCTGTGGCCACTGCTGAGTTTTCCAAATTTGCTGGCATATTGAGTGTAGTACTTTCACAGCATCATCTTTCAGGATTTGAAATAGCTCAACTGGAATTCCATCACCCCACTAGCTTTGTCCGTAGTGATGCTTCCTAAAGCCCACTTGACTTCGCATTCCAGGATGTCTGGCTCTAGGTGAGTGATCACACCAGTGTGATTATCTGGGTCATGAAGATCTTTTCTGTACAGTTCTTCTGTGTATTCTTGCCACCTCTTCTTAATATCTTCTGCTTCTATTATGTCCCTACCATTTCTGTCCTTTATTGAGCCCAGCTTTGCATGAAATGTTCCCTTGGTATCTCTAATTTTCTTGAAGAGATCTCTAGTCTTTCCCATTCTATTGTGTTCCTCTATTTCTTTGCATTGGTCACTGAGGAAGGCTTTCTTATCTCTCCTTGCTATTCTTTGAAATTCTGCATTCAAATGGGTATATCTTTCCTTTTCTCCTTTGCTTTTCCCTTCTCTTCTTTTCACAGCTATTTGTAAAGCCTCCTCAGACAGCCATTTTGCCTTTTTGCATTTCTTTTCCATGGGGATGGTCTTGATTCCTGTCTCCCGTACAATGTCACAAACCTCCGTCCATAGTTCATCAGGTACTCTGTCTATCAGATCTAGTCCCTTAAATCTATTTCTCACTTCCACTGTATAGTCATAAGGGATTTGATTTAGGTCATACCTGAATGGTCTAGTGGTTTTCTCCACTTTCTTCAATTTAAGTCTGAATTTGGCAATAAGGAGTTCATGATCCGAGCCACAGTCAGTTCCTGGTCTTGTTTTTTGCTGACTGTATAGAGCTTCTCCATCTTTGGCTGCAAAGAATATAATCAATCTGATTTCGATGTTGACCATCTGGTGATGTCCATGAGTCTTGTTTTGTGTTGTTGGAAGAGGGTGTTTGCTATGAGCAGTGCGTTCTCTTGGCAGAACTCTATTAGCCTTTGCCCTGCTTCTTTCTGTACTCCAAGGCCAAATTTGCCTGTTACTCCAGGTGTTTCTTGACTTCCTACTTTTGCATTCCAGTTCCCATAATGAAAAGGGCATCTTTTTTGGGTGTTAGTTCTAGAAGGTCTTGCAGGTCTTCATAGAGGTGTTCAACTTCAGCTTCTTCAGGGTTACTGGTTGAGGCATAGACTTGGATTACCGTGATACTGAATGATTTGCCTTGGAAATGAACAGAGATCATTCTGTCGTTTTTGAGACTTCATCCAAGTACTGCATTTCAGACTCTCTTGTTGACTATGATGGCTACTCCATTTTTCTAAGCGATTCCTGCCCACAGTGGTAGATATAATGGACATTGTTTAGATTACCAATAAATTGTGTAGATTGATAAACCATTGTTTAGATTGTTACCAGGATATAATTCAAATCAAAGCGACTTTTACTCAGTTTTATTGTTGCTTTTAAGTACTATATAGATAATCAACACTTTAGTCATTCTACCTAAAGCGGACATTCACACTTGACCTTCCCACTGCCCTATCTTCGGAAGATCACTAATAAAGACCTTAAACTTGCATCATTTTTGAAATCTGTCTGTGGAAGAATGGATCTATTAAATAGTATCCTCAGCTTTGGTAGTGTTCATTGAAGCTTCCCTGTTCTGGAATGAGTAATGAGGGGTTTGGAACTCTGTTTGGTTCACCTAGGTATAAATTGCGACTTAAAAACGATGTGAGGGATGTAACAGTATCCTGTTTAAGAAGTCCACTAGGAATGTGTGATTTTTTTATTCCGTGGCTAACCTAATCTCTCCTTTAAATCTTTAATTAAAATCTTAGCACTCTTTTAATGTTTTCCCATAGCATCTTCATTATGAATATTTAGGTTTTTATCATCTAGAGTTGGAAAAGTATATTTAGATTGATGTAAATTCTTCCTTTGAGGTCACAGTCTCTAGAAATTTGTGAAATTGTAGTGCTGAGAGCATTTTAAATATTATAGGGTTGCTTCTGTAGAAATGAATAAAGATTACTCAAATTAGAGCAAGAAAATGCTATTTATTCAGAGTTTGCTATAGCAAGTAAGTCAGCCACCATCCCCTGTGTTGGACAGACTTATAGGCAGACAGGAGATTATAGAAGTTTTATAGTAAAAGAAAGAGAAGGCTCAACATATACCCTGATAGGAAAGCTGGAAGATGGGCTAACTAGAGGGAAGATGTCCTATGAGATTGGTTAAAGAAGCGTATTTGAGTTTCTCTGGTTGGTCCTTAGCTGGAAGAGGAGGTAGAAATTAGGGAAACTGGTAGTTGGCCAAATCTTGACAGTTTGGAGTCAATTGCTATTCAAACTGTGGCTTGTCACCCATCTAGTTGTTGCAGACTGTGAGTCAAAGTTCTAGTTTTATGTACAACCTGGCTGTTATCCATTTATACATCAGTCTCTCCCTAGTCTTTGTCTTTTTCTGCAGATGAAGAATTGAAACTCTCAAAAGAAATATTACCTAAGACTGATAGAGATCCTTTTTTCTCAGTTTGTGTGTTTGTTTCATTTATCACTTAAATATATTTATCCAGTTCTAAAACTAAGTACAGCCTTCCCTGGTACCTCAGCTGGTAAAGAATTTGCCTGCAATGCAGGAGACCAGTTCGATTCCTGGGTTGGGAAAATCCCTTGGAGGAGGGCATGGCAACCCTCATCAGTATACTTGCCTGGAGAATCCCCATGGACAGAGGAGCCTGGCGGGCTACCCAGGTGGTACCAGTATTAAAGAACCCACCTGCCAATGCAGGAGATGTGAGAGACATGGGTTCGATCCCTGGGTCAGGAAGATGCCCTGGAGGAGGGCATGGCAACCCATTCCAGTATACTTGCCTGGAGAATCCCATGGGCAGAGGAATCTGGCGGGCTACAGTCCATAGGGTCTCACAGAGTAGACACAATTGAAGAGACTTAGGTCGCATGCCCGCTCCAGGCTGAACAAGCAAGAAAAAGTCTCTACTATCATGAAACTCACATTCTTTTCACACAAATAAATAGATAGTGGAATGTAAGGTAGTTTCATCTTTTCAAACACACCTCACTATGTCATACCTCAGATACGTTTATTGCTTTCTATAATTTTTTCTTTGAAAAAAATAGAACAGACATTTTTTGTTGACAGGATTTTAATTGTAAAGTATGAAAAGCAGCTGTGTGTCTATTCAGTTAGAGCCTCATATTTGTCATCACTCTTCCCCTGAAGTGAATTAAATGTTAACATCGGCTGCTGAGAAAATGTGCTCACATAGACACTTCTGTCCTTTACCTGTATTGCTTTTAAAGTGCATCAAAGGGGAACACTCAGGGAAATGAATTTGTTGCTTTGCCAGATCTTTTGACATACAAGACTCATAAGATGCTGATATCATAGTTGTAAACTAGGCAGACTAAAAATGTCTTTATATAGATTATTCATCCTTGTAATTTTGAGGTGTATGTGTTTGATGAAGCTACCTTGTCTTTATAGAATGTGGAGTCAAAGATGTTTTTTGTGGGGAAGATATTTTTATTCCCACAAACCTGAGAAAATTACAGCGTGAGTTAATTGAGGGGGTATGAATGTTTTAAAGGAAATACTAGAAAAAAATTAGAACATAGCTATGGAGGTACATTTATCCATAATGGGGAATGGTGCTATTTGCTAAGTAAACTAAAGCAGTGTTTGTCAAACTCCACTGTGAATCAGAATTATCTTCAAATTCAGTAAGTCAAGAGTGGAGTTCTAAACTGCATTCATAACATATCAACAGGCAATGCTTGTGATAATGATGTTGCTGGTCTGGAAACCAAACTTTTAGAACCATTAGAGGAGACCACTCATTGTGCAATGTAGTCTTGTCTGCTTTGGAAGTCCACCATGCGTAATCGATCAAGTAGCTTAAGTCAGTTTAGGATTGGACCAAATAAAGTACAGGCCCTAAGGATGAGATCAATTTATTTGGCTTGACAATGAGAAATAAACAGGATTTTGCCTTGTGTGGAAAATCAAATTTTCAGAAGTTAATATTTGGAATAAATTGGCTTTTGAGAAGAAAACCAAGACTACTTTCTTACTAAAGAGATTTAACACTATATTTATAGAGGTAGAATTAATAAACATAAAGTTATAAAGGTCTTAAATTTCCATAAGCATAATGGGTTCAATTTATAGTTTGAGCATATCCAAATTCTTATAACACTTAAGCAAATAGGATTTTCCGTATTAAACATATTGTAAAAAATGTGATTTCTAAAATGAATGTCTTTTTACCAATTCTGTGGATAAAAGAAGATTAAAACAACCAAACTCTTGAGAGTTCAATTTGCAATCTCTATAAATTTTTCATTATCTCAAAGAGTTACATTCCATTACTTAAGAAACACTGAAAGAATTGTGAACATGATTACATAGTGGGGATATAAATTTTAACTCAAATAAAGCCTTTGGCCAATCTAATTAATAGTCTTTATTTCTTGAGCCTCTGAGGCAATTGGAATGTAAATATTATCCAATGATCTCATCTCCATTTTAGTGGTATAAATTTTTCAAGTCTTTTCATCAATAAGACTATTACATTTTCAAAATTAAATATCATTGTGACTTGTGGTTTCTATTTTCCAATAATTTCACCCAAAGATAAATCAAATAACATATACTTTCTGTGTTTATTTATAATTAAGTCTATAGTGGTGCAGTGGTAAAAGAATCCACCTGTCAATTCAGAAGACCTAGATTAGATCTAGGTAGGGAAGACCCCTTGGAGAAGGAAATGGCCACCCCCTCCGTTATTCTTGCCCGGAAAATTCAATGGACAGAGGAGCCTGGAGAGCTAAGTCCATGGGGTCGCAAAGAGTTCACTCAGATACAACTGAGTGACTGAGCATTTATGCAAATGTGTGACTAGACTGAATTTAATTTCTTAGCCTGCTTTACTTTGTTGGTTCTATTTACCAAGTTCGGTTCATTAAGGACTTTTTTTTAATCTCAAAATTTCCACAGACTCAGGATTTGTGAAACCCAGTGGATTATATAGCCTCATGAAAATTTCAGTGCACTGAGGAAAAATGTGTTCCACAGCTCTGGGTGTAAAAAACTCATATTTTTAAGTGTTCTGAATCAAGTAAAAAGTGACTCTGAACTCTTACTGTAGTGGATTCTGAGAAATTCAACCTTATTCTTATTGTGTGTAGCCACAAACATATGGAGAGCTTTCATACTGACTGAGCAAAAACAGAATAAGAAACTCTAAACATCCGCGTCATGTTCTCAACTGGATACTTATTAGACCAACCCAAGCCTCCAGGCAGGAGCTTCCTGGGTGGCTCAGATGGTAAAGAATCTGCCTGCAACGCGGAGGGCCTGGGTTCAATCCCTGGGTTAGGACGATCCCCTGGAGGAGGATATGACAACTCAGTATTCTTGCCTGGAGAATCCCCCTGGACAGGGGAGCCTGGCAGGCTAGAGTCCATGGTGTCACAAAGGGTTGGACTGACCGAGCAACTAAGCATAGCAGAGGCCACTAGTCAAAGCCAGCCTTCCGTAGCTCTGTGTTCAAGTCTTCATCTGGGCTTCTTTCCTCTGGCTCCAGGGAACAAGCCTCCTCTTAGATTCTCAGCATCTTTATTTCTCTACAGCAGACATCCTGTGCCTCTTTGGGTACACTCTGGAAATGGGTTACAATTTATTTTCAGTTGCTGATACCACCCTCAACACCATAATTTCTTCTACTACTATCATAGGGAAACAATCTCCATACTGTGGCAATTTTAGTTTTCATGCTTAATAGGTGTGAAATGTACATTTTAAATGGTATAGTTCTAAATATCAGCATGTTCATTTTCCAAACAGAGAAATTCTTAGATTCTTGCTTCTTGGTTGGGTGAGCTAATAAGACATGGATGGGAGTGGTGAGGAAAGGAAATATAAAACTCATTTTCTATTCTATAGCAGTGCAAGATAATATATATTAATAAATCAATTAGCCAATTGCACATGTGTATGTGCACATGTACTGTAGCATAAGGGAAGGGAGAAAAAGAGAGGAAAGAAAGAAAGAAAAGAAAGAACAAAGGAAGGAAGAGATAAATACTAAGTTATTCTATTCAGGGTCTTCTATCTCCCTCTTCTAAGATCAAAGCTTCTTCCCATATCAAATAACTTTCTGATAGAAGAGTTTCCTTTTTGAAAGAACCTGAGGGAGATGTTCATTAACTGGGCAATTTTTCCATAATAATTCATAGCTAGAGGCCTTTATTCTTCACTTACATTCAAGTTTCTATCCTTTTTAACAAATACAAATAAATCTCCAGAAGAATGGGACTCCCCAGGAATCTGTGATGGAAGACAAGTGTTTCCTCCATCTCAGGGCTATGCTGTAGAGTTCATAGTAACCACATGACTCTTACCATCTTAGTTTGGAAATGGCTGAAAAGATAAAATGAAAATATGCTCACCCTCTTTGGTATTTTTAAGTGACAGTTATGTGTCTTTTCTTAAGGTACAAAGCACTAGGATATTATCCTGATCAGTAAAAAGAGGAGCATTATCCCTAACAGATAATACATTATCTCCTCTTCTATCCAGAAATATCAATATAATTAATAGAAATTTCACTAACTTTTATCTAAATACCAGGTAATATTTTGGGGTATAAATCTGATATCCAGACACTTGGCATTCAATTCTCTTTAGCATTCTTACTTTTAAAGAAAATTTGGTTTTACTGAAGTCTTACCCAATTACTCTGAGAGCTTAGCAAAGTGCTTAGCACATTTTGTGAAGGAACATAATATTTTATGAATGAAAAGGAAATAGATAACACTGTGTATGGCTAAACTGAGCCACCTTCTGTATCCCAAACCTATCTTCTCATTTCATTTTTCCTAGATAGCACAGTAATTATTGATTATTTGAAGTAAATTGCTTTATGTTTGTCTTCCTATTGATTGTAACTTCACAAGGGCACACCTACGTCTATCTTCTTTTCTGTAGCGTCACCAGAGCTCCAAGGATAGCTTATGTTCAGTAAGCATTGAATGAATAGACATTGGCTGATTCATTAACTCCATGAATGAGTGAAATAAACAAATAGAATAGTGAAAAGGAGAATTCCAGGGGAAATGACTGAACAGGTAATTAAAGACCAGATTACTGCTTTATCCTTCTTCCAGTGTTTCTAGACAGTTGAAAAATGAGCAAAATGATTTTAGCATCTCTTGTTTCAGACATAAGGTAAAGAAGTGGATCGGGGAGAAAAGCAAAGGTTGAAATCACAGAGGTGAGGCTGACTTTCTCTTTTCCTGACATATTTTGATATAATTTCTCTCATCCTACTCTCTTTTGCCAATACAGATCCTTTTCATTCTCCCATGCTCTGCTCAATTTTTTCCTAGCATGTTTCATGTAGTCACTGTGGTCTTTACCCAGCTGAATTCCACCTATTCTTAATTGATGGGATGAAATAATCAAATATTTATCAGAAGTTTAATTGATTATGGTGTCTTATTTTATATGTCAATCTTACTGGGCTATGGGGTACCCAAATATTTGACCAAATAGTATGCTGAGTATTTCTGTAATGGTATTTTTACATGTGATTTATATTTAAATTAGTAGACTGAATAAAGCATTATCTTTCCTAAAGAGGGTGTGCCTCATCTAATCAGTCAGAGATCTGACTAGAACAAAAAGGTTGAGTTAGAGGGAGCTTCTGCTGCCTCACTTCAAGAGCTGGGAAACAGTTATTTTCTAGTTTTTGAACTTGGACTAAATCATCAGTTCTTCTTGACTCTCGAAACTGTGGGCTTTCAGATCAGAGTTCCAACATTCTTGAAACTCCTGGTTCTCAAGATTTTGGACTCTGGCTGCAACTATACTATCAACTCATCTGAACCTCCATTTTGCAAACTGCAGATCATAGGACTATTTAGCCTCCATAATAACATCAGTCAATTCTTTATAATGAATCTCTTACAGATAGATGAATAGATAGATACATCCTATTGATCCTGTTTTCTGTTTCTTGGGAGAACCTTGACTAAAATACCAAATGTTTCAAATAGTTTAATTTATTGACTAGGAATTGAGAAGGGCTTCCTTGGTGACTCAGATGGTAAAGAATCTGCCTGCAGTGCTGGAGACCTGGGTTCGATCCCTGGGTTGGGACAATCACCTGGAGGAGGGCATGGCAGTCCACTCCAGTATTCTTGCTTGGAGAATCCCCATGGACAGAGGAGCAGTCCATGGTGTTGCAAAGAGTTGGACACAACTGAGAGACTAAGAACAGCACAGCACAGAAATTGAGGAAAAAACAATAAATTCTTTAATATACAGAATGTGAGAGCATGAAGACTCAATTTGATGTCTAGCTTCTACTATTTTTAACTTTGTTATCTGAGAGTCAATTTTCTCTTAGGCTAAATCTCCTCATCTCTGAAATGTATATTGAAATTCCTTGCCAATTTCACAAAATTGTTAGGTTAAATAGTTTAGATACATGAGAATTTATGATGCGATAATTTATGGAACTTTCTATCAGTCTTGTGTGTGAGTAGCTTCTAATCCTACTTCACTCAAACGTTAATGAATATAAGTAAAATTAAAAGCAATAGTCTTTTAAATAAAAACCCAATCAGTCTTATTTCTACAAGAGAGTGAAAGAATCATTTTCTCTTTAGAAGAAGGTCTTTAGGTAAAGACTAAAACCTAGCTTTTATTCCTTTCCTTTAGGCCCACACCCCTTTTACGGACCAATGATCTCAAAGGGAAACAAGACAAGGAAACAGAAAGTAATTTTTCTAGAGGTCTTCATACTATGGCCTGCCAGCCAAGTACAAACTTTTACCTGTGTTTGTATGGCCTGTGGAATAAAGATTTTTTAAACAGGTGAATATTTAGAATCAATTTGATCACAAAGAATACTAACTTGAAAGAGCAATTAAGCAAAATGTTATTCAAAAATGTTCAACTCTCATCTGTGAACTTTTTTCACAACAAAAAAATGTGCAATTATAAATACTTTGAATTCCATCAATTATAAATATTGTAGAAATTTGTTTTCTCTCTTGTCGTATGAATACCCACATAGTATGTTTTATTTTGCATCCTGGCTCACAAAGCCTATAATGTTTACTGTGTCTGTACACACAAAACAACTTCCCTGATAGCTCAGTTGGTAAGGAAGCCACCTGCAATGCAGGAGACCCTGGTTTGATTCCTGGGTGGGGAAGATCCCCTGGAGAAGGGAACAGCTACCCACTCCAGTATTCTGACCTGGAGAATTCCATGGGGTCGCAAAGAGACAGGCACGACAGAGAGACTTTCACTTCACTTCCTTTCACACACACACAAATATTGCCTTCTCTTAGCCTAGAGCGATGAGTCAGATTTCTTTACTTCACTTATTATTTCCTTCTGACATCAAACTGTATCAAATCGGGAGGTCACTACTTCTCTCAACTTTCAAGTATAAGATGAGAGTGATTGACTTCTTCCAAAGAAAAGAAGCATTGGAACTACCAAACTCAAGGGAGAATAAAGACTCCACAGGAAGTGACTTCCAAACGAGAGAAATCCGAGCAGGCCAGGAATCCAAAGGGGTGAAATTTAAGAGACTATACTGTTTAGGATCTTTCTCTTCACCCTGATTGTGTCAGCCTTTACTACCATCACCCAATAACATCTCTTGGGAGCCAATTTATCCCTGACTCATATCTGCAACTGTCAGAACTGTAACAAAATGTGAAGGAGGTAGAGAGGAGCTTTCCTTAGCTAGTTACTAACATAGATTCATAAATGATAAATATAAAGCTCACATGCTTTCATCTAGCAACCACATTTTGAGAATTTATGACAAGGAAATTATTTGAGAGGATAAAATTTTATATGCAGACAGATAAATATTGGAATACATATATAATTGCAAAAAACCCAGAGTAATCCAAACGTCTAATAATAATAAAATATTTGAATTAAGGAAATTCTGATAGAATTATATTTAACCATTTAATTTGCAGTTATGAGGACTACTCCCAAAAATTAAAAAAAAAAAATTATAATATGATGTTGTTAAGTGAAAAAAAAAAAAAACTGAAGATAAAGTGATATTGCAAGTCAAACATTCCATATATAAGTTACAATAGAAAACATACTATGAAAGTAAAGTAGCTTTATTTTAGAGAAGTAAATAATGTTAAACTAGGGGTAGTTCTTTAAACTTCAAAATTTCATTAGTGGTACATCTGCTGTTGTTGTTCAGTCACTAAGTCATGTCTGACTGGTTTGTGACTCCATGGATTGTAGCATCCAGACTCCCCTGTTCTTCACTATCTCCCAGAGTTTGCTCAGATTCATGTCCACTGAGTCAGTGATGGCATCCAACCAAACCATCTCATCTTCTGCTGCCCTATTCTCCTTTTGCTTTCAATCTTTCCCAGCATCAGGGCCTTATCCAGTGAATCGGCTTCTTGCATCAGGTAGCCAAAGTATTGAAGCTTCAACTTCAGCGTCAATCCTCCCAATGATATTCAGCATTGATTTCCTTTAGGATCGACTGGTTTGATCTCCTTACAGTCCAATTCTTCTAGCACCGCAATTCAAAATCATCAATTCTTTGGTGCTCAGCCTACATTTGAACCTTTAGCAAAAGCTGATTCAAACCTACATCTTTTTAGAAATTTGTAAATTTCCTTGTATTTCTGAGACAGATGAATAGGAGAGTTACTGCAAAACTGAGACAACTAAACAGCCAGAGGCGCCATGAGAAAAAAAAAAAGAAAAGAAAACTGCAGAGATAGCTTGCTGTATCTGATTTATTTAAGAACAAGTCAAAGGATTTGATATCTTACAGTGGTTTTAGTAATGGTCTAGTGAAAGTGAAGGCATGACTGTAAAACAGAAATCCTAAGAACACACCGAGATGAACTCTAAGGAATGACAGATACTGATGTTGAGAAGTAAATCTTTTTGAAGAGTCAGTGGCCTGAAGTGGAGTAGGAATGAAAAGCAAACACCACCACAGCCACAACCCAGAGCAAAACAGGTGTTTACCTTAATGTACTCTGGGAGCCAAACAGTGAGTTTTAGGTAATATGTTGTCTTTTTGGATACATGTGAGTCCCCTGAGTAAGGCTCTTAATTTGAGAATGTGCCAGTGGGCATTACAGAGATTTATCCAGGTCTCTGCTCTTGTGCTCGATTCACTTAGGCACACTAACAGTAGGCAACCCTTGCTTACAGTGGTATTTTTACTTTTTATAAGTACATTGGTTTCAGAAAGCTGCAGGTCTATAAAATAGAAGGATTCCCTTCTGAAACTGCATTAAATGGTAGGACAACTCTGTAAAATATTAAGCTGTGGCCTTAGAAAGTCTGTCTGGTAAAATAAATAAAAACCTTTATGACTAGAAGCACACATTAACTAATTTCATCATTTAAAATAATGATGTTCTTGTTCATGTGTGCCAATATATGTATTCACACATACATGTGTGAACATATACATCTCAAATATGTGTGTGTGTGTGTGTGTGTGTGTGTGTATAAAATGAGTGAGTAGAAAAGAGAAAGATTAGATTAATTCCAGTGAGTCTAGAATCCACCCATCAATATCCTTAGCATTTCAGCATCATAAATAGAACAAAACTCTGTGTTACGAGAGAATGTGAATGGGTTGTTATTTATCATTGCCCTCTAAAATCTTGGATTTAATCACCTCAACTTCTAGAGAACATGAGCTTCTTTAACTTCTTTTCCCATGCCCCTACTTGAGACTCACATATTATCTAAAAACAAAACAAATTAACATTTAACTTTTACTGAAGCATTTTCCACCCCCTTCAATTCCTCTACATCTCTCAATTATTATTAGACTCTTAGCATCAGCATTTGTGTTCCTCAGGATGTGCATTCACAGCCAGAAAACTTCTAAAAATATTGAGTTTCTACCAAGAGTTGATCTACTAATTCCTTCTTTATGCTGGCTGTCTATGAACAATTTATATGAGATTCTTTTGCCTACATTGCAGTATCCTCCCCTATAAGATCCAGGCAGAGATGGAGAAGGGGACCTTTGTGAGTAACTCAATTCAGTAGTAGATTGTGTTTAAATGCCCGTCTATGAAAAACTATGACAAAGGGAAGGAATGTTTTCTTTACAGCATGATCAGTCTCTTTACTGTAATTTAAATTAATTACAGTTATAGGATAAAGGATAAAGTGAAGTCACTCAGTCGTGTCTGACTCTTTGCGACCCAATGGACTGTAGCCTACCAGGCTCCTCCATCCATGGAA
The DNA here is from genome assembly GCF_019320065.1 of Cervus canadensis. Taxonomy (NCBI): domain Eukaryota; kingdom Metazoa; phylum Chordata; class Mammalia; order Artiodactyla; family Cervidae; genus Cervus; species Cervus canadensis. Next base: position 63,506,155 of record NC_057396.1, on the reverse strand, counting down.
TTTTCCAGGCAAGAGTACAGGAGTGGGTGGCCATTTCCTTCTCTAGGGGATCTTCCCAACCCAGAAATCGAACCCGGGTCTCCTGGGATAAATGATAAATTGATTGCAAAAATTAAATTGAGTTAATATGATCCTTGAAGGTGAATATAACCCACTGGAATTATAGCCTTTATGGATATATATGTGTAATTTAAGTAAATGTTATTTATTTATGTATATATATATTATCTAAACATATTGTTTATCACATAAATATATTTGATGTTTTATATTATTTTCTCACCACTAGTTAAAATATACTTTCTGCTATGCATAATGATAAAAATATTGATTTTGCTAATTGATAAGTTATTTAAAATAATAAACTATTATCCTCTGTACTTTTATGGAAAAAATAAGTAATATTGGAAATAGAGCACAATTTTCTGAATCATATTTTTTTTTTTTGCTGGTGAGTATAAATATACTATGCTGCTTTTCAGTTTCCCACAATATATTTACATTTTCCACAGTTAATGGGCAAGGGACTATTTTTAGTTTTTGGCAATTAGAAAAGAACATGTTTATATGAATATTTTAATTTTTGTTTTCTTGGGTACCCTTGTGTGAATTTCTTGAGATGGTATTCTAGGAGTGTATTTTTCTGGGACATAAACCATGGGTATTTTCAACTTCTTTAAATACTGTCAAAGGGTTGCATATCTGCTCACAGAAAATTAGAATTTCCATCCTTACACTTGGCATAATCAGGTTTTTAATGCTATCCAACATTAATTAATAAATAGTCATTTTAATTTGCTTTTCTCTGATTCCTTACTAGATTGGGCACCATTTGATTTTTCTTTTTTGTGAAATATCTTTCAATGATTTTTATCCTTCATTTTAACTGTGGTTTCTACTTATGCATCATGATTTGTGAGAAGTCTTTATATCATCAGTTTAAAAGCCTTTTGTTGTTTTATGTGTTATTTCCCCAATCTAGTATTACTTTTACACTTCCAATGTATATTTTGAAATATAAACTGTATGAATTTTAATATATTTGAACATAATGATCATTTCTACCTGCACTGATAACATGAAAATATTTTGTTATGCTTCAGAACCTTTGCTGTTTAAAATTTTTGTGTAGGTCTCTAATCCTTCTGGAATTGGTTACCATGTATGTATGTATTATGCAATCCCACTTCTGGGCATACACACCGAGGAAACCAGATCTGAAAGAGACAGGTGCACCCCAATGTTCATCTCAGCACTGTTTATAATAGCCAGGACATGGAAGCAACCTAGATGCCCATCAGCAGATGAATGGATAAGGAAGCTGTGGTACATATACACCATGGAATATTACTCAGCCGTTAAAAAGAATTCATTTGAATCAGTTCTAATGAGATGGATGAAACTGGAGCCCATTATACAGAGTGAAGTAAGCCAAAAAGATAAAGAACATTACAGCATACTAACACATATATATGGAATTTAGAAAGATGGTAACGATAACCCTATATGCAAAACAGAAAAAGAGACACAGAAATACAGAACAGACTTTTGAACTCTGTGGGAGAAAGTGAGGGTGGGATGTTTCAAAAGAACAGCATGTATACTATCTATGGTGAAACAGATCACCAGCCCAGGTGGGATGCATGAGACAAGTGCTCGGGCCTGGTGCACTGGGAAGACCCAGAGGAATCGGGTGGAGAGGGAGGTGGGAGGGGGGATCGGGATGGGGAATACGTGTAAACCTATGGCTGATTCATGTCAATGTATGACAAAACCCACTGAAATGTTGCGAAGTAATTAGCCTCCAACTAATAGAAAAAAAAAAAAATGAAGTAGGAATTCTTTTGCATTTCCTTTTTTTTTTCTTTTTTTGCTGTGGGTACTAATTATATCAGTTGTGTGGTGACTGTGTTCTTTGTCCACTTGCTCTGCCATGCTACATATCACAAAAAGTTCTGTATATATGGGTATCCTTTTTGTTTCTATATGCTCTATACCATTGTGCTATTTTGCTATTTTTTCCTTTTTTTCCTGATTTCAATACAGTTACTCCTAATTAAGATTTAAAGGGTAGAAAAACATGAAGGATAAAAAACTCACCAATAATCACAACTAATATTTGACACATACCTTTTTTTACTACCATGTATATATTAATATTTTTTTCCTCTATGAAAAGTGAAGTGTGAGCGTAGTTTACATAATTTGACTGCTTTTAAATTGACAGTAATTATCTTAATTTTCTCCTGTCATTAAATAATTTTCTAAATCATAATTTGTAACATCTGACACTTTTTCCAATAGAGGGTATCATCATTTATTTAATTGTTAAATAATGGCCCTTTTTCTTGCTCTGTGATTTCAAATTTTGAGCCTTACTAAATAAAACCTTTTGAAGCAGGCAACAGATATATTACTAGTAGTATTTTACTGATGAGAAAATTGAGGTTCATTCAGTAATGTGTCTTACCAAATGTCACCCATTTAGGACAAGGCCTAGCTAGATTTCAGACTCTAAATCCATTTCACTTACCATCTTCTGCCTCCCATAATGAGCACTAATTATCTTTGCGTTACAGGTGTAGATTCATGAAGTGCCAATTGTTAATAATATAAGTTAAATTCTGGTCAAAATCCCACTAGAAAATAGTATTTCCTGTGTTTATCAATTCAACTCCTTGCCCTCACTGAAGACTGACTGGTTGAAATGTTAAAGTATGTCAGCCATCCAGACTAAGTAAGAACCAATCCATGGATCAGCGTCAGTTTCATTATTATTCTTGAGCATACATATCTAATCACTTTTGTGTCTGACATTAGAATCCCTGCATAGAAATAATTTTCAAAACTTTAATTTCCCCCCCATTTAATCCATCACACACTGCGACACTTGATATTCTCACTGGGATCAGCCTGTGAAATTTGTCAGCTTTATTGCTGATTTAGAGTAGACTTTGCTAAAAATAAATGTCATTGCTGACTGTATTCTAACTTTTCTAGACTTGCATGAGAAAAGCACATGTTATTTTCTTTTTTAATCAGTGCTTTTTTGTCAGAGGAGCTCAGAAAACACTGGGCATGAAAGTATCCAACAGTTCAAAGATGATTCCAGCAACATAGGCTACAAAAACACTAGTTTGATGACTACATGAGTGAGATGGTAACATATTATTATTCTCTTATCACAACCACATGTTGGTCTTACCCAGATCTCATAAACATCCTTTTGTGATTGACTTTCCTGGGGAAAATCTTATTAACTTTGAACTTCTTACTGTGGTCCTTCAGGAAATACAAGTAGATATAAAATCAATCAAATAGACACCTTTTGCTGCTTGCGAAAGGGTTTGAACTACATGCAGTGATAATGAATAGCATTTAGTATGTAATATATTTAGTATATAAGAATCTATAAATTAATAATGATGCTATACAAATGAAAGTGAAAATGTTAGTCTCTCAGTGGTGTCTGACTCTTAGTGACCCCAGGGACTGTAGCTCACCGGGCTTCTCTGTCCATGGGATTATCCTGGCAAGAATACTGGAGTGGTTTGCCATTTCCTCTTCCAGGAGATCTTACAGACCCAAGGATTGAACCTGCAGCTCTTGCATTGGCAGGCGGATTCGTTACCACTGAACCTCTTGGGAAGCCCCTATGATGCAATATGAATTGTTTCTTTCAGCAAAGAGTCATGAGTGAATGAAGCCAACAACAGAGGGCCAGCTGTCTCTCCCTGACCCACTGAGCATCTGTAGGATCACTAGATTCGTGCTAGCAGATGCTGTGGGCGTCCTGAAGGAAAACCCGAAGAAGCACACAGAAACGACTACAGTAGCCATGTCAAAACCAGGGCCTGGAGCCAGTCAAACTTCTTGATTTGTTTCCCTTACAGGAAATCTGAAATTAGAAGATTCAAACTTGTTCTGGAAAGACGCAAAAAGACAAATTCAGAAGGCAGGACATTCCACAGGGAATTTTAAATCGAGAGCAAGGGGAGATTCTACATTTAAAAGAATGAACCTGCAAGTTATAGTATATGGATTTTGTTTAGATAGTGAATTAGGCAAACTTAGGGTTGAAAAGAGTCTGACACGACTGAGAATTTCACTTTCACCATAAAAGTACTTTTTGGAAGCAACTGGGAAAATGTGTTTATACACTGGGGATTATTTGATAGCAAAGATTTTGCATTAAATTCTCTGGGGACTGTGTTAGAATGGTGACATAAGAAATGCCCTTGTTTTCAAAAACTCGTAATGACTGAATGTAGGCATAAATGACATGATCCAAATAGAATTCTTGTATATGTTTTTGTTGTCTGCCTTAAAAATGTAGGACAATCGTGCACAATTTTTAAACCTCTGCATCTGGTGGTGGCTTACCTTATTCCCACCTACATTCCATTGGCCAGGACTTGGTTGCATCGTCCTCAAGCACTCTGCAAAAGAAAATGGAAAGTGTAGGGTTCTTGGATGCCAAAGAAAGTTAGTAAAATTTTAAATATATTTCATTATTCCTACCACTTCTTTTTTCTTTCATTATTATAAGCAAATTATCTATTTCCACAGAACAGGGCATTATTTGTAAGTATTAACATGTGAGCTTATACTGTGTTTACTATCAATCTAGTCCTCTAAGCCCCTTCATGGGATCAACTAAATAATTTCATACCCACATCTATTTTAAGATAACAAGTTAATTTTAAAATGTGCTGCAGTTAGGGATTAACTAGGTGTGAAATCACACAGTCTGATTTCTTCCTAACCTCTATGCTAGGATAGTATGTTACAGTGTTACATATCAGTTCAGTTCAGTTCAGTCGCTCAGTCGTGTCCGACTCCTTGTGACCTCATGAATCGCAGCACGCCAGGCCTCCCTGTCCATCACCAACTCCTGGAGTCTATCCAAACTCATGTCCATCGAGTCGGTGATGCCATCCAACCATCTCATCCTCTGTCGTCCCCTTCTCCTCCTGCCCCCAATCCCTCCCAGCATCAGGGTCTTTTCCAATGAGTCAACTCTTCGCATGAGGTGGCCAAAGTATTGGAGTTTCAGCTTCAGCATCAGTCCTTCCAATGAACACCCAGGACTGATCTCCTTTAAGATGGACTGGTTGGATCTCCTTGCAGTCCAAGGGACTCTCAAGAGTCTTCTCCAACACCACAGTTCAAATGCATCAATTTTTTGATGCTCAGCTTTCCTCACAGTCCAACTCTCACATCCATACACGGCCACTAGAAAAACCATAGCCTTGACTAGACGGACCTTTGTTGACAAAGAAATGTCTTTACTTTTTAATATGCTATCTAGGTTGGTCATAACTTTCCTTCCAAGGAGCAAACACCTTTTAATTTCATGGCTGCAATCACCATCTGCAGTGATTTTGGAGCCCAAAACAAAATAAAGTCTGACACTGTTTCCACTGTTTCCCCATCTATTTGCCATGAAGTGATGGGACCAGATGTCATGATCTTAGTTTTCTGAATGTTGAGCTTTAAGCCAACTTTTTCACTCTCCTCTTTCACTTTCATCAAGAGGCTCTTTAGTTCTTCTTCACTTTCTGCCATAAGGGTGGTGTCATCTGCGTATCTGAGGTTATTGATATTTCTCCTGATTCCAGCTTATGCTTCTTCCAGCCCAGCGTTTCTCATGATGCACTCTGCATATAAGTTAAATAAGCAGGGTGACAATATACAGCCTTGAAGTACTCCTTTTCCTATTTGGAATCAGTCTGTTGTTCCATGCCCAGGTCTAACTGCTGTTTACGGATCTGCATACAGGTTTCTCAAGAGGCAGGTCAGGTGGTCTGGTATTTCCATCTCTTTCAGAATTTTCCACAGTTTACTGTGATCCACAGAGTCAAAGACTTTGGCATAGTCAATAAAGCAGAAATAGATGTTTTTCTGGAACTCTCTTGCTTTTTCGATGATCCAGCAGATGTTAGCAATTTGATCTCTGCCTTTTCTAAAACCAGCTTGAACATCTGGAAGTTCACAGTTCACGTACTGCTGAAGCCTGGCTTGGAGAATTTTGAGCATTACTTTACTAGAGTGTGAGATGAGTGCAATTGTGCAGTAGTTTGAGCATTCTTTGGGATTGCCTTTCTTTGGGATTGGAATGAAAACTGCCCTTTTCCAGTCATGTGGCCACTTCTGAGTTTTCCAAATTTGCTGGCATATTGAGTGCAACACTTTCACAGCATCATCTTTCAGGATTTGAAATAGCTCAACTGGAATTCCATCACCTCCACTAGCTTTGTTCATAGTGATGCTTTCTAAGGCCCACTTGACTTCATAATTCCAGGATGTCTGGCTTTAGATGAGTGATCACACCATCATGATTATCTGGGTCATGAAGATCTTTAACCTAACCAATTTTTAAGCCAATTACAATATAGTAATCTAACCATGATTTCCAACCTAAGCCCTGAATTTTGGTTTCTACACTAATGGAAAAAGGAACATATTTTTCCTTCTAACATAACTCTTATTGAGATGTAATCTTGAAGAAAAGGACTCAGATATCAAGTAAGACAAATTTTGAAGTCTTGCTTCATCACTTATTACAAATGACTCAATTTCTTGAGCCTTAAAAAAAAAAAAAAAAAAAAAAAAAAAACTATGAAAAAGATAATAAGAGCTACCTAATAAGGCTGCTGTGACAATTAAGTGTAACATAAGTCAAGTAGTTAAGTTTCCAGGGTAAATGAGAAAGAGGCTCATTATAATAAGTCAAATTTATATCCCTGGGTCAGGAAGATCCCCTGGAGGAGGGCCTGGCAACCCATTCCAGTTTTCTTGCCTGGAGAATCCCATGGACAGAGAAGCCCAATGGGCTACAGTCTATAGGGTTGCAAGAAGTTGGACATGACTGAAGCAACTTAGCACACACACACACGCATTCAGTTTTAAATATGAATTGTCTTATTCATTCCTCATAAAAAACTCTAAGAAATGACTGCAGCAATTTTTATTTTGTATAAGTTAGATTAAAAAGTCTCTTGGGGCTTAAATTGTTTCTTTACAATGACACAGCTACAAAGATTGGGCATAGGGGTCACTCTGTTTTAACTTCTATTGCAGGGACTTTTCTTTTCCACAAAATATTCTTGTAAAGCTCTTTCTTGCACATTCTCTTACAAAAAGTAAAATCTCCAAGTCTTTTCATGTGTACCTTAAATAGTATCTAGAGAATGTGAGTGCACTGAAAACTACTAGGGTGTCTTTTATTTGCTTCTTAGGTATATGCTCAAAAGAGCCTGGTTAAAATCCTCTAAACCTATAATATAAAAGGAGAAACTAAACTCATAATGATTGTAGATCCTCAATCAGAGTGTCTTGGAGTTAATAGATGTGAAGCCACAAAGAACCCATTACAACCTGAAATCAATTAGCATCCTTAGAACTTTAGGCCAGTGTTTGAATCAGGATACTAATGCACCTGGTAACACTTACAAGCTATTATTGGGACAGATTTAGTTATTCCAATGAAACAAAAACTCTTTTAATAGTTTTTATAAATTAATATAAATGTGTGTTTATATATATATATATGTGTGTGTGTGTGTTTATATATATATAGATATGTATATGTATATATATATGCATATAATTTTTTTTCTTTCTAAAATTTTCCAGTCTAAAGACTGGAAGACTCACTTAGACTGTGAGTCTAAAGACTGCTGGTATTTATCGAAGGTGCCCTATGTGAGAAGCACTTTCCAAGTTGGTAGTTCAATGGTCATAATAATTTTATGAGGGTTATTTGTTTCTATTTTACAGATGAGCTAGTATTTAGAATAATCAAGTAACTTCAGGTAGTACAGCTCATTAGTAGTCAGTGTAGAACTTGAACCAGACCTGAAGCCAAAACCTTGTTCTTCATCACCAAAATATAAGAGCTTTTTTAAAAAAGCTGTCTCTGAAAAATAAAGTTTAAAAATAAATGTATTTTTTTTTTTTAATTTTTTTATTGGTTGGAGGCTAATTACTTCACAACATTTCAGTGGGTTTTGTCATACATTGATATGAATCAGCCATAGATTTACACGTATTCCCCATCCCGATCCCCCCTCCCACCTCCCTCTCCACCCGATTCCTCTGGGTCTTCCAGTGCACCAGGCCCGAGCACTTGTCTCATGCATCCCACCTGGGCTGGTGATCTGTTTCACCATAGATAGTATACATGCTGTTCTTTTGAAACATCCCACCCTCACCTTCTCCCACAGAGTTCAAAAGTCTGTTCTGTATTTCTGTGTCTCTTTTTCTGTTTTGCATATAGGGTTATCGTTACCCTCTTTCTAAATTCCATATATATGTGTTAGTATGCTGTAATGTTCTTTATCTTTCTGGCTTACTTCACTCTGTATAAGGGGCTCCAGTTTCATCCATCTCATTAGGACTGGTTCAAATGAATTCCTTTTGACGGCTGAGTAAAATTCCATGGTGTATATGTACCACAGCTTCCTTATCCATTCATCTGCTGATGGGCATCTAGGTTGCTTCCATGTCCTGGCTATTATAAACAGTGCTGCTATGAACATTGGGGTGCACGTGTCTCTTTCAGATCTGGTTTCCTCAGTGTGTATGCCCAGAAGTGGGATTGCTGGGTCATATGGCAGTTCTATTTCCGGTTTTTTAAGAAATCTCCACACTGTTTTCCATAGTGGCTGTACTAGTTTGCATTCCCACCAACAGTGTAAGAGGGTTCCCTTTTCTCCACAGCCTCTCCAGCATTTATTGCTTGTAGACTTTTGGATAGCAGCCATCCTGACTGGTGTGTAATGGTACCTCATCGGTATTTTTCACAGAACTAGACCAAAGAATTTCACAATTTGTATGGAAATACAAAAAAACTCGAATAGCCAAAGTAATCTTGAGAAAGAAGAATGGAACTGGAGGAATCAACCTGCCTGACTTCAGACTCTACTACAAAGCCACAGTCATCAAGACAGTGTGGTACTGGCACAAAGACAGAAATATAGACCAATGGAACAGAATAGAAAGCCCAGAGATAAATCCACGGAACCTATGGACACCTTATCTTTGACAAAGGAGGCAAGGATATACAATGGAAAAAAGACAACCTCTTTAACAAGTGGTGCTGGGAAAACTGGTCAACCACTTGCAAAAGAATGAAACTAGAACACTTTCTAACACCATACACAAAAATAAACTCAAAATGGATTAAAGATCTAAATGTAAGACCAGAAACTATAAAACTCCTAGAGGAGAACATAGGCAAAACACTCTCCGACATAAATCACAGCAAGATCCTCTATGACCCACCTCCCAGAATATTGGAAATAAAAGCAAAACTAAACAAATGGGATCTAATGAAACTTAAAAGCTTTTGCACTACAAAAGAAACTATAAGTAAGGTGAAAAGACAGCCGTCAGATTGGGAGAAAATAATAGCAAATGAAGAAACAGACAAAGGATTAATCTCAAAAATATACAAGCAACTCCTGCAGCTCAATTCCAGAAAAATAAATGACCCAATCAAAAAGTGGGCCAAAGAACTAAACAGACATTTCTCCAAAGAAGACATACAGATGGCTAACAAACACATGAAAAGGTGCTCAACATCACTCATTATTAGAGAAATGCAAATCAAAAATAAATGTATTTTTAAATGGTTGATAAATTTATGTTTATGACCAGGTGCAAAAAATTGCATAATCATGTGTATACCAAAGCAACTTAGATGATCTGAGTGACTTTTGAGTTAGAGACTGTATTGGATGTATGTTTCCATATTGATCATTCCAATAGCAAAAAACAGTGACAAGATATTTTTCTTCAGTATAATGTGATATAGTTTGAAATTTCTCCAGGGTAAAAGTACTGTGATTTTAACAGTTAACGTTTAGAGTTATTAGCAAATATTTCCACTTTTTAAAGCTTCTATCTAAATTTTTGTCCTTCTAATTTACCTTTCTGAGAATTTTATTTTATTTCATTTCACTTCCACACAGTGAGGCTCGTGGAATCTTAGTTTCCTGACCAAGGACTGAATCTGTGCCCTCAACAGAAAGCTCAGAGTCCTAACCACTGGATCACCAGAGAATTCTCATTTTCTTTTTCTGAGAATTTTAAAATGTGACTTCATTGTCTCTGCATGAGTTAATGGTATTGTAATGCTTGTTGCTGGTGTAAATTTGTAAATGTAATTTTTTAGCTGGACAATGCGCCTTTATACCTTCTACTTTGACTAGCCTCTGTCGTTTCATAACTGATATTTGGTTTGATTTTCAGGGTCTCACAGAGAAGTTCACTGTTTCTTACAAATATCAAGACAGTTGTTCAGCTTGCCATTTCATCAGTCATTACTGAGCCTGATTTTCCAAAATAGAATAAGATAAGCCAATCTCAAGACTTTCTTTCTTTGTTTTCTTTGGTAAATAATTTATCTGACCCTCTCAATCCATCCACTCTAGATACCTTTGCTTCATATCTATAATCTTCTGTGTATACACTATTATTCTGTTGTATCTTCTAGTCCCATTACCTCTCAGGTTTAAAAATTAATTGTGAAGCCTCTGAAATTTTATGCATAGATATTCTTTTTGCATGACTGAGTTCTTTAATTATCTCATGTGGTTTAGCACATCTTTAAAACTGGGAGCAAGAATGATGTTTAAATACCTACTGGTAAATTCTAGTTTCCTGAGTGTTGATGAACACAATTTAGACATTTGGTAGAGGAAAGGCTTGCATGATGGCATGAGAACATGCGAGAAATTCATCCATTGTTATCTTTGTATAAAAATTCAGCTTAATTAAAATAACTATCTTGTTGTTGTTTTTCAGTCACAAAATCATCTCCAACTCTTTGTGAGTCCATGAACTGCAGTAGACCAGGCTTCCCTATCCTTCACCATCTCCCAGAATTTGCTCAAACTCATGTCCATGGAGTCAGTTCATAAAGTATGAAGAATGTCTATGATTTTTTATATAAAATCTAAACATATGACTTGTAGGTAATCAGTAGTTTATTACCCTAAAATATAGTCATATTCTAAATAATAAAAAATAATACTTTCTTAAGTATCTATCTACTATAGATACTCAAATGAGGAGACTTAGTATAACTAATCCTAATTGCTTTGATCTTAGTATTTTGCAAGGAGGATATTATTGATTTTTAATAGTTTTCTGCCTGTTTCTTTGATAGCGTTTCCATTCACGATGACTCTCACTTCACCTGATATTCCTGGTGACCTGCACAGTGCCTAATACAAGAAAAAAGGACAATAGATTAGTAGTTATCAAACTTTTGTTGGGCAATAAAAAAATCACCTGCTATTCTGAGTAAGAAGGAGATTCACAGAAATTCAGTGGTTTTTGTGAGATGCCTATATTCACATTTTTAAACACGCTATATAGGTAATTTTGAAATTCAAGCTTCATGGACCATTGTTTGAGAAATATAATAAACTGCAAAGGCTTGGTTATAATACTGTTTAAAAATGGGAAATGTTTGATAAAGAAGTCCTGTGTTTTGAAGAAGATACAAAAAGTCTTAAAAAAAAGAAACAACTTTAAAATGCAATGATTATTTAAAAGAAGCAAGAGAAAGTCCTGGCAGAAAATGGGAAGGATGCCATTCAGCAGCAGTATAGTGGTTGGCATTGTACCATCACACTTATTCCACTACAGTGATTGTCAGCAATTTTTAAATAGTATTCTTCCCCTGATTGGAGAAAGTCCTTGGTATTAGTCACAGCCCAAGAGCCAGTGGGTGACATCCTTGGGAGCAAGGTACCTGGCAGTATCAGTGTCAGTTAAGAACGATGTCCTCACGGTTCCAGAAAAGGTCAAGAAGGGAAGTGATGGCGATTCGGGTTGAGAAGAGTAGGATGGGTTCTGTCATGCTCCAAAGAGCCTTGTCCCTGAGGTGACAGGTAATGAGACAGCATCAATCACGGTGTCTTACCAGCCCCTCAGTGTGGATTAGCTTCATCCATAAGGAAGACCCAAGCAGAGAAAAAGTATTGGACCATTTCCTGCTGAAGAGTATTATAAGAAGCAGGGTTATTAAACATAAAATACATCTTCATTTTTGCCTTGGCCTCTCAGGGAAAGGCCTTTGTTTTCTCTATTCTGTTAATGTGTTCTTACCCTTACCTCTTTCTTCTCATGTTTAGCTGGCAAAGCATGGTTCTTCTAGACCCGAGGTGGCCTCTTCTAACATCGGTGATGGAATTCTGGCAAGGCCACAGCTGATACTTTTAAACAGTGTAAAAACTGTGAAATGCTGCCAGTTTCTTCCAGGAAATATTGGGACATCTGTGCTGCTTTCTTTGAGTGTCCCTCTCATTCATGACTTTGATAGAAACTTTCCTCCTTTGCCTGCCCGCTGACTCCCCTGAAACCAGAGGCCCCCTGATCTCGCCACAACATACTATGTCAACTGCTCAGTTCAGGTAATTTGAATAAACACTCATTAAACATCAACTGTAAGTCAGGCATCAACTATAATGAATAAGTAAGACGGAAACTTTGATCTCAAGAAGCTTATATTTTAGAGGGAGATTCAAGCATTTGAACATACAGCAAACTACACTTTAAATTCTTTATTAGCAGAAGATGCATGGTGTTCTAATTACAGAGGAAAGAATGTCTGCCATTAATGATTTTTAGGATAAAAAATACAGGAACACTAAGTTCGAACTGGTTTAGGAAAAGAGGAAGTTACTGAATCACATAACAGAAGGTCCAGAAGCAGGGCTGATCTTAGGCATGGCTTTCAAAGAAGGCCCTATAATATACTAGGACGCAAAATTCTGTCTGTAACATCATTTCACCTGTGTTGTTTCTGATTTTAAAAAGGACATCGCTTGTGGCAACAAAATGGCTTTCAGAAGCTACAGAGCTATTTCCTTTCTGCTGCAAACAGTTCAATAAGTTGAAAATATTTTTATCTTAGCATTATGAGGAGGAGTATTTAATCAGTTACCCACAGTCGAGTCAATCTCCAGATGTGTGTTGCACTCACTGAGGTTGGTGTGGATTATATACCCCATCCTTAAGCTGGTGCTAGGTTCACAGGCAGATCTTTTAGACTGAAAAGGTGTTGTCATATATTCCTAAAAGGAAAGTATGGATGTTTAGAGTTAGATTCTAAAATGATCACAGCACAGGCCTCTAACTCAGCCTATGAGGTTTCAGAACAGGGGATGACAGCTACGATTTTTTTTTCAGATAGGAAGGAATTGACTATTCTATAAGAACAAACCTCCACCTTTCCCCCTTACCCTGATCTCAATGGTTTAAAATAAAACAAAACAAACTGTATTTATTGCTTACACAACATCTACTGTAGGTTTGGTGAGTTCTCCGTAGTAGTGACATAACCTGAGTTTGCTTAGATCCTAGGCTGCACTGATTTTATTGAAACTCCATTTCAATATATGCTTTAACTAGAGGGCTGGAGAACGTGGGACTGTCAAATAAAAGCTCCATTTAATCACCACAAATCAATATGTCATTACTGTTTGCAACACCTTGAGCAGAGTTGTACACATTCTACACAGAGATGTATAATCCTCCCTTATTGGACATTTTCAGAATCTGCCGATAATCCATTGACCATAGCTACTTGCATGGCCTCATCCAATCTAAAGTGGGTGCACAGTGGTAAAGTCGCCTATGCCCAGAAGGAAAGGAAAACTAGACAGGAGTGGCTCTTTGGAGCTACTGCAAGTCTAGAGTTATCAGGTGAGGGAACAGCTGGCAAAGAGATATGGAAGCTGAAACAGAGTAATGAGTTCTGAGAACTGCACAAAGTTTGGCATTTTTAAAATGAAAAACAGAAAATGTGGAAGAGGCAGGAAAGTTGTGCTTTTATTGTGCTTCACTTCACTTTGCAGATACTGTATTTCTCAGGTTGAAGACTTGTGGCAGCTCTATACTGAGGAAGTCTATTGTCAAAACTTTTTCAACAGTTTGCTTCCTGGCTCTGGGTTACATTTTGGTAATTCTCACAACGTTTCAATTTTCAATTGTTATTAGTATAGTAGTTATGGTGATTTGTGATCACTGATCTTTGATGTTATTATGGTAATTGTTTTGGGGTGCCATGAAATGTGCCCATATAAGATGGCAAACTTAATAAATGTGTGTATTCTGACTGCTCCACCAACTGGCTGTCCCCCCATCTCTCTCCCTCTCCTTGAGCATCCTTATTCCCTGACACAACAGAAGGATTGAAATTATGCCAATTAATAACCCTATCGGGGCCTCTAAGTATTCAAATGAAAGAAAGAGCCACATATTTTTCACTCTAATTCAAAAGATAGAAATGATTAAGGTTAGTGAGGAATACATGGTGAAAACTGACAAAGGCTGAAGGCTAGGCCCAGGTCTGCCATAATCCATAACTTCTCTAGAGATTCTTTCACAACAAAACATCTCCAGTGTTGTCTGACTTCCCTTTTCCTTTATTCCCCCCATGCATTCAACAACTGTACCACCTCTCTGATAGACTGTCTACCTGTAGCCTCACCTCTATCTAATGATGGTGCCGGCTCCTCCAGAAGGGCTATCCCACTCCCGGTCCTGCTCTGTAGCTCATGAGCAGCAGCGCACAGGACCTCTGGGGCTGAAACACTTTAATGTATTTCTCTCTTGAGACATTCTTGGTGAGCATTTCAGATCACAAAAAGAGAGACATGATCGCTAGTGTGCTCATGGGTTCCTCTACTGAGTGGCAAATTCTCTTCCTACTTTTTGTTTTATGCTACCAGAATAGAAGTAATTCCCTTTCAACAGTTCTGGGAGCATAGTCAAGCTTAGAGTGACTGTTAGTGTCAGATAATCCCTCATAAACTTGCCAAAGGAAGAAAGGAAACTTGTCAGTGAAAGAATTTAATTCCTGCTCACTTAGCAGGCAAAGACTAAGACAAGTGAAGAAAGATGGTGTATTATATGCCAGCTACCCCTAAATTATTTATCTATCACTTCCACAGTTGAAATCATCATAAAATTATCTTGCATCCCCCCAATTCTGGGGTGCCTGGGTTTCATTATTGAATTTGTCCCACCTCTGCTGTTTCCTTAATGGGCCAGAAAATGAGCAATTGAGAAGTCACAGTAATCTTGTTAGTTTTCCTTTGTTAGTGCTGGAAGCAGGCTATAAATCTAAGATGTGGGTAAAATTCCATTCTCAGAACTTATGCTTCCTGCTGGGACCTCACTTTGGGAAACCCAAGTTTAAAAACAATTGAGACATTCTTGTCTTTTTATCTCCCTGTCCAAGAGCTGAGATTAATTACAGTGTTGGTCACCTTGTTTTTCTTCTTTGTTCTGGTAAGTTCACAAAAAGGTGGAATTCACTGGCCCCTCCAATGTTACCTTTCCTTTCTTCTTTTTTTTAATATTTATTTATTTGGCTGCTCTGGGTCTTAGTAGTGGCATGCAGGATCTTTGATCTTCCTTGTGGACATGTGGGGTCTAGTTTCCTGATTAGTGATCAAACCCAAGCCCCCAGCATTGGGCACTCTGAGTCCCAGCCACTGGACTGTCAGGGAAATCCTTTCTTTTCTTTTTAAATTAAAAAAAGACTATCTAGCAAACCTGCTGTGGAGAACTTCTGGCATTGATCTAACCTGATTCCTATTCATCCAAACATTTTCTATCACACCATATAAAAATTGTCAATTTTTTTTTGCATTATTTTTCAGTCTGAACTTGACAGAAAGAACTTTTTTCTTTCCTTGCCTATCTATAAATTTAACACATAAATAGTAAACAAATTCCATTGAGCCACATATATCACCTGTGAAGTGAATCCTACATGAAATTGGAAACCGTTATGTCAACACGTCTTTGAGTCCATGGATTACTTTGTAGGCTTCTGCTTACATACTGGGCCATATAAGCGTCAAAGAATTTCCAAAGCTGAATTATGCTAATAGAAAATTTTGACCACAGTTCGAAAGCATTTTCCTTGACTTTTGGCATTGTTACTTTCTGCAAATTTCTCAAGAAAGTATAATGAGAGAATTCTTCATACCATTTTTGTGGAGCTATAATATATGACAAAATACTGCTCTCTTCAGCGCTTGGAGAGGGCAGGTAAACTCTTAGCAGCCCTGTTGCTTCAGGCTGAAGCGACCTTATGTATATACTCTAATGAAGTGTGACAAGGATTATTATTTTCTGTATGTTCTATGACATGAACAAACATGCCATACAGGTCCATAGTAACATCTTCCAACTTACCTAATTGTAAGTCCCACTGTAATATGCAAAGTGAACTAGTCTGAGCAGATTTATAACTGTCTTCTCATAGCTTCATATCCTGTGACTGAGAAGCACTTTTCCCACATAGCTCATGGCCTTATTCCTTTCACTGAAGCTTTCTCTGACCATCCCATGAAAATTAACTCCCCCTCATGCCTGTATGTCCTAATGTCCACACTATGCGTTATCATTCACCATTACATTTACCACACACTGCCCTGCGCTTAGTCGCTCAGTCATGGCCAACTCTTTGCGACCCCACAGACTGTAGCCCTCCAGACTCTTCGGTCCATGGGATTCTCCAGGCAAGAATACTGGAGTGGGTTGTCATGCCCTCCTCCAGGGGATCTTCCCTATCCAGGGATTGAACCCGTGTCTCTTGCATCTCCTGCCTTGGCAGGTGTATTCTTTACCACTGGTGCCGCCTGGGAAGTCCTGTTCTTGGTAGTTTAGTCACTAACTCATGTTTGAGGCTTGTGAACCAAAGTGTATAGCCCGCTGGGCTCCTCTGTCTCTGGATTTCCCGGGCAAGAATACCAGAGTGGTTTGCCATTTCCTTCTCCAGTGGTTGTCATACTTTTTCTGATAAATGTGTTTGTGGTTTTTATACTAATTATTATTAAAAGTTTGCCTAAAATGAGTTAAATTCTCCAGAGTGCAGATGATTTTTAATGATTACTTGTGACAACACAGATATTTTAGATATTTTTATGGGTTTGTAAATAGTCTACTTATAACTTCTTTCTGTGATCCTATTTTTTAAAAAAAAGGTTTTTCTTTTCCAAGATATAACTACTTCTCTTTATTTATTTATACTTTCCTTTTTATAGGTTGTACCTCACATTTAAATTGTGAATAATGATGAGTTTTTGTTTTACTGTGTAGAGTAAAAAACACAGTAAGATTTTCAGTAGTGTTTATAGAATAAGCTATTCTTTTTCCATACTTTGAAATATCACCTTTACTACATTCTAGATACTTATATATTTTCAGGTCTGCCATAAAAATTCCTCTTATGTTCTTTGGGATGATGCTTCTGTTCCTATAGCTGTACCAAAGTATTTTTGGTATTCTAAATGTGTAATGCTTTATTAATTTATGGTTAAAATTCATTAACCTTGTTTCTCAAATTTATTCTAAATATAACATTTTAAATAAATGTATTTATTTAAAAGTGATAATTCTTCAGATATAATTTTAGATAATTAAATTTTCCATAAACCACCCATAAGAAATCTGGGAATTTTGATCTGTACATTTGATAATTACTTTGGTGAAAGTCAACCAAGGCATAAAGAAAAAAACATTTTCAGCATTATTTTTCCCTATTTAGAAATATGGCATGCATTTCTATTTTTAGGATATTGAATAATATTTTGTCCTCTAAATTCAAATTTTAGCATTAGATTCTCACTTATTTCAACAATATTATGATTATAGAACACAGAAAATAACAATCAAAAACCTAGCAAAATTAAAGTGAAAGCTAAGGGTAACTTAAAATCCTTTTCCTCTTTTCTTAACAAGCCATGAAAAGTCCTACTGACCACTCAGAGGTGAACACATTTAATGCTTTTCAGTTTAGCATTCTAAAAGATTCTGTATATTTAGGCAACTATAGATGCATAGACATAAAACATATGCCAAGACATTTCGTTTCTTTTAAATGTGAAATAGATTTTTTTGTAGATAATGGGCATGATTATAAATCATTACCTATAGTTCTATGTGAAAGTGTTAGTCATGCAGTTGTGTCTGACTCTTTGTGACCCCATGGACTGTAGCCTGCCAAG
Organism: Cervus canadensis; assembly: GCF_019320065.1. Classification (NCBI taxonomy): domain Eukaryota; kingdom Metazoa; phylum Chordata; class Mammalia; order Artiodactyla; family Cervidae; genus Cervus; species Cervus canadensis. Next base: position 63,488,114 of record NC_057396.1, on the reverse strand, counting down.
CTTCTCTGTCCATGGGATTTTCCAGGCAAGAATAGTGGAGTTGGTACTCATTCCCTTCTTTACAGGATCTTCCTGACCCAAGGATAAAACCTAGGTCTCCTGCAATACAGACAAATTCTTTAGTCTGGGCCACCAGGGAAGCCCTAGTTCTGTATCAAATGGTTATATTCAGTTATACATATCAGTTCAGTACAGTTCAGTCATTTCCGATACTTTGCAGCCCCTTGGTCTGCAGCACTGCAGGCTTCCCTGTCTATCACCAACTCTCAGAGCTTGCTCAAACTCACGTCAATTGAGTCAGTGATGCCATCCAACCATCTCATCCTCTGTTGTCGCCTTCTCCTCCTGCCTTCAATCTTTCCAAGCTTCAGCATATTTTCCAGTGAGTCAGTTCTTTGCTTTAGGTGGCCAAAATATTGGAATTTCAGTTTCAATATCAGAACTTCCAATGAATATTCAGGATGGATTTCCTTTAGGATTGACTGGTTTGATCTCCTTGCAGTCCAAGGAACTCTCAAGAGTTTATACACACAACACAGTTCAAAATTATCACTTCTTCAGTGCTCAGCTTTCTTTATAGTCCAACCCTCACATCCATATATTACTACTGGAAAAACCCTAGCTTTGACTTAGATGGACCTTTGTTGGCAAAGTAAAGTCTCTGCTTTTTAATATGCTGTCTAGGTTGGTCATAACTTTTCTTCCAAGGAGCAAGCATCTTTTAATTTCATGGCTGCAGTCAACATCTGCAATGATTTTGGAGCCAACCTCCCCACCCCCCCCCAAAAAAAAAAGTCTGTCACTCTTTCCATTGTTTCCCATCTATTTGCCATGAAGTGATGGGACCGGATGACATGATCTTAGTTTTCTGAATGTTGAGTTTTAAGCCAACATTTTCACTCTCCTCTTTCACTTTCATCAAGAGGATCTTTAGTTCTTTGCTTTCTGCCAGAAGAGTGGTGTATCTTCTGAGAGGTTATTGATATTTCTCCCAACAATCTTGATTCCAGCTTATGTTTCATCCGGTCCAGCATTTCTCATGATGTACTCTGCACATAAGCTAAATAAGCAGGGTAGCAATACACAGGCTTGATGAACTCCTTTCCCAACTTGGAACCAGTCTGTTGTTCCATGTCCAGTTCTAACTGTTGCATTTCTTAGGAGGCAGGTAACGTGGTCTGCTATTCCCATCTCTTTAAGAATTTTCCAGTTTGTTGTAATCCATACAGTCAGAGGCTTTGGTGTAGTCAATGAAGCAGATGTTTCTATCTAACTCTCTTGCTTTTTCGTTGATCTAACGGACGTTGGCAATTTGATCTCTGGTTCCTCTGCCTTTTCTAAATCCAGCTTGAACATCTGGAATTTCATGGTTCACATACTGTTGAAGCCTCACTTGGACAATTTTGAACATTACTTTGCTAGTGGGTGAGATGAGTACAATTGAGCACTCATAATTTGAATTCTTTGACATTGCCTTTCTTTGGGATTGGAATGAAAGTTGAATTTTCCAGTCCTTGGCCACTGCTGAGTTTTCCAGATTTTCTGGCATATTGAGTGCAGCACTCTAACAGAATTACCTTTTAGCATTTGAAACCGCTCAGCTGGAATTCCATCACCTCCACTAGCTTTGTTTGTAGTGATGCTTCCTAAGGCCCACTTGACTTTGCATTTCAGGATAACTGGCTTTGGTTGAGTGATTAAACCACCGTGATTATTTGGGTCATGAAGATCTTTTTTGTATAGTTCTTCTGTGTATTCTTGCCACCTCTTCTCAATATTTTCTGCATCTGTTAGGTTCATACTGTTTCCATCCTTTATTGTGCCCATCTTTGCATGAAGTGTTCCCTTGGTATCTCTAATTTTCTTGAAGAGATCTCTAGTCTTTCCCATTCTTTTGTTTTCCTCTATCTCTGCATTGATCACTTAGGAAGGCTTTCTTATCTCTCCTCCTATTCTTTGAAATTCTGCATTTGCATTTAAACGGTATAGCTTTTCTTCTCTCCTTGGCCTTTAGCTTCTTTTCTTTTCTCAGCTATTTGTAAGGGCTCCTCAGGCAACTATTTTGCCTTTCTGCATTTCTTTTTCTTGAGAATCGTTTTGATCACTGCCTCCTGTGCAATGTTACGAACCTCCATCCATAGTTCATCAGGCACTCTGTCTAGCAGACCTAATCCCTTGAATCTATTTCTCAGTTCCACTATGTAATCATAAGGGATTTGATTTAGGTCATACCTGAATGGTCTAGTGGTTTTCCCTACTTTCTTCAATTTAGGTCTGAATTTGGCAATAAGGCATTCATGATCTGAGCCACAGTCAGCTCCTGGTCTTGCTTTTGCTGACTGTAAAGAGCTTCTCCATATTTGGCTGCAAAGAACATAATCGATCTGATTTTGGTATTGACCATCTGGTGATGTCCATATGTAGAGTCTTCCCTTGTCTTGTTTGAAGAGGGTGTTTGCTATGACCAGTGTGTTAACTCTGTTAACCTTTGACCTGCTTCATTTTGTACTCCAAGGCCAGATTTGCCCATTACTTCAGGTTTCTCTTGACTTTCTACATTTGAATTCCTGCCCCCTATGATGAAAAGGACATTTTTGGGCGGTGTTAGTTCTAGAAGATCTTGTAGTCTTCATAAAACTGTTCAACTTCAGCTTCTTCAGCATTACTGGTTGGGGTATAGACTTGGATTACTGTGATATTGAATGGTTTGCCTTGGAAATGAACAGAGATCATTCTATTGTTTTGCATCCAAGAACTGTAATTTGGACACTTTTGTTTACTTATACCAAGTACACCAAGTACCCAGTCCATTCCATAGTAAAACTCCCCAAAATATTGTCCTTTTCCCCAATTCCCATCTTTCTCCCACCCTTCCTGATCCTAATAACTCTTAAATACATAAATAAGTAAGATTGTGATTATCATCTCAGAGCTACTTCAAAATTCAGAACATATTTAGTACTTTCCTGTATATCCAAAAAGGAAGGAAAATAATAACATGAGCACCAATAATTTCTATTGGGACCAGAAGGTCAGGTCACCGGGCAATAAATGCTTCTACCAGGTAGAGAACTTTCTCTGCCTTTGAAACTGAATTTGAAAGGTTTATTTACAGAGGTAAAGATAGCATCAACCAAAAATTCAGATCAATATGTGCAAGAGAGGAAGTTGAGGTCAAATAATAGTTCCTCAGGAAGCATGGTGACCTGTCCTCCCACCAAAGTGTCAAAGCATATGTGAAGTCTGGATTCTTATTATGTCATGGAGCATTGGGCAACATATGGAGTATAAAGGAAGATGCACCCTCTGTTCATCAAGTACTTTCTCCCAATATAGACAAAGACACAGAATTAAAACACCCTTTCCCTTCACTTTGTAAACATTGTGTTACTTTTCCTCTGTTTGTGATATCTTTTTCTTGCTACTTCAAAAATAACTTCAAAGACCAGCTGAAACAGATTAACACTAGGTGCCCAACTTGAATTTTGCATGCTTTCTACCTGAATCTACATTTATGAGGCACGTTTTTCTTATAAATGCAACAGATGTTCACAATTAGCTCTGAAAATCTGATTCAGGGGAAAAACTGAAGTTACACAGACAGTTAAGGAAATAACCTCACTAGAGTTTCATCGAAATACTGAATCAGAAAAAAAAAAGTAATGGTTTTTATTACATAAAGTATGTTTAGGCATCTTTACCACAGTAGGACAAGTAGTAAGTATTTAAAGTTATTAGACGGCAGACAGTGATAATTAATGACTAAAGAGTTTAATTGGGCTGTTTTGGAATTCTGTCCTTGGTATCCCTAATATTTTTTTTCCCAATCATTGTCTCACTTGAAGGTGAAGATGGCTTATTTATTAAATTTCTTATAGCAAGGGACTTAAGAGAATTAGTGTATTAAGTTGCAGGACAGAATTAATGTTCTATATCTCCACCTGCTGGAAATGAGTGCCAGGACAAATATCATGAGTTATAATAAAGATAAATATAAAGATACTAGATCAGGGAATTTCAGAGCAGAAGAGACCTATAGGATTAGGTAACAGGGCTTTCTTTTTTTTTAAAGAGGTAACAAAATTGAGGTGGGGAAGTAAACCACAATTTTAGATGTAATATAAAAAATCAGCCTTTTGAGTTTAGAAGGGGAAAGACATAAAAGCTAAGAAAGACTTGCTTAGAGTAAAAAAAGGATGCTAAGCCCTGGTTATGAAGTTAGTGGTGAATTTTGAAATGGAAACATAATAGCCCCAAAGAGAGAAATATTAAAAGTTCTACTCTCTTTTGCAACAAAATGTTTGTATTCAGGAATTCTGGGTCACACTTTTGCAAAGAACATTAAGAATCTAGACTATATCTCAGAGAATAATAACCAGGAAGACATGATTGGCTCAACTTCTCAAACATTATGTGTGAGAATACTAATGGAATTTTGACTAAAGAAGGACAATTAAAAAAGAAAAAGTGTTGCATTCAAAAAGTGTTAGGGCTGCCACTTAAAACAGAGACTATTTTTTAAATGTAATTTCATATTACTAAAAATCATGGAAACTATATTAAGTGAGTTTTACTATAAATACAAGGGAAATGTTTTAAATTAGGACAATAGTAATAATATAAGCATTGAGAGCTTATAATGCTTTTGGCATCATTCTATACATTTTAGATACAGTGATTCATTTAGATCCCATTAGGGATCAAACCCACATCTCTTATGTCCCCTGTATTGACAGGCGAGTTTTTTACCCCTAGCACCATCTGGAAAGTCCTCAACTTTATGAATTAGGTACTAATATCTGTACCATTATATAAATGAGGAAACTGAGGTTTAAAGGTGTTAAAATTTTTTGCTAAATGTCACACTATATATAAAACCAGCATTTGAACCAAGGTCATCTGGCTGCAGAGATGGTATTTTTAACCACTTCTTTAGCCTAGACTTGATGTAGTCAGGATGTTGAATCCAAGATGGTTAACTACTGAGCTTAAGCCCTATGTGGAGTAAATATTTGATAGACTTTCAGGGTAAGTATAAACATTTAAGTGAAAATTGTTTCTCTAAAAATGTAAAACGTATCTTAAAGCCTGCATGACAAGGTGCAATCCCAAAGGGAGAGAGGACAGCTTTCCTTTCAGTCATGCAAAAATTCTATTAGGTTGGTGCAAACATAATTGTGGTTTCAGACCATGAAGTGTAAATCATTATATCTAGGATCAAACATATCTTTGTTAATCAAAATAGGAACCATTATAATCAACACATTTTTGCCAATAAGACAAGTTTGTTTATTCCTAAAACCTAAAACCCCTTATTTTGGGATTCAGCGAACTCTTGGAAAGCATTTTATGCCTCCTGTGGCTATAGAAGCATATTCCCTGCAAAAAACAGTTGTCAAAATGCTTGAAGAAGTGGTAGGTGGTTGGCAAGAGGTCAGGTAAATATGGCAGATGAAGCAAAATTTCATAGCCCAATTCATTCAACTTTTGAAGCATTGGTTGTGCAACATGCGATCAGGCATTGTTGTGGAGAAGAATAGGGCTCATCAATGCTGCCTGCAGGCACTGCAGTTTTTGGTGCATCTCATTGATCTGCTGAGCATACTTCTCAGATATAATGGTTTCATCAGGATTCAAAAAGTCGTAGTGGACAGATCACCTGCAGACCCCAGTGCCTATGACCCTTTTTTTGGTGTAAGTTTGACCTTGTTAAGTGCTTTGGAGCTTCACGATCCAGCCACTGAGCTGGTCATCACTGGCTGTTGTATAAAATCCACTTTTTGTTGCACATGACAATCCAATCAAGAAATGGTTCATTGTTGTTGCATAGAACAAGAGAAAACAACACTTCAAAGCAACAGTTTTTTTTATTTTCTGTCAGTTCATGAGGCACCCACTTACTGAGTTTTTCCCCCTTTCCAATTTATTTCAAATCAAACAACTGTAGAAGGTCGACATTGACTTCTTGGGCAACTTCTTATGTAATTGTAAGGGGATCAGCTTCGATCATGGCTCTCAACTGCTCATTGTCAACTTCTGATGGCCAGCCACTACACTCCTCATCTTCAAGGCTCTTGTCTCCTTTGCAAAACCTCTTGAACCACCACTGTACAGTAGATTCATTAGCAGTTCCTGGGCCAGATGCATTCCTGATGTGAGTGGTCTCTGCTGCTTTACAACCCATTTTGAACTCGATTAAGAAAATTGCTTGAATTTGCTTTTTGTCTGTCATTTCCATGGTCTGAAATAAATATAAGATACACAGCAAGTAATGTCATTAGCCAAAAAATTGAAACAATAATTATGCATTAAAATGATGTATAACATAACCACACTTATTTAAGAATGTATTCCAATATCAAATGGCAATGTTCAACACTATAAAACTGCAATTATTTTGCACCAATCTAGTAGTTTTTTGATGTCGAACTAAGGCTTTCAGAAAGCATATGAGCACTTACTCGGGCCCTTGCAGTTATCTGAGTGACTTTCGTGTTTAATTAATTTAATTTTCTAAACAACTCTATGAAGTAGGTGCTATTATTACTCTCCTTTTATAAACAGAGAAACTGAGGTACTGAAGAACTAGATAATTTCCCAAGTTCACACAGCTAGTAAATAGTGAAATAGTAAATGATAAATAGGGTACAAATAACTGCTTTAGATTTCATGAGCTTAACCACCAAGTTGGATTGTTATCTCACTATTTTCAACTTTGCTAGAGTAGCCAGCCCAGTAGTGATAAAAATGTCTGGGAAAAAAACGAATATATGTGTTATCCAAAGTTGACAGACCTAATGGATAAGAGCTCAGAATTATAGCTACCATGGGGAGGGAGGGAGGTAACTTTTATTGAGTTTGGAGACAGTGGACACATATATTTTGACATTATGGAACATAGTGATAATTCTTCATGTCAACTATATATAGACTATTTTAATATGCTGACCACAGGTACCACATTTATTAGTTCTCCTAGAGTAACAGGCAACCATTGGAACTAGAGATGAAAAAGCACAAATCCTTTTAAAACTCACAGAACACATGGACAAGTGCACAAATAATTCTCCAAAGAAATTGGAGTCATAAATTGCAATACTGTTGGAATTCTTGATCCCTTGAAAATGATCTTTCCTGTGTCCCCTGTCTTCTTCTCCCCAGTTATAAACAGCATTGAAACCATGTTAAGGTTGTAAAATGTGAGAGCTGGGAAGGTTCATATAGCTTAAGAAACCATGTCCCTTAGTGATGAGGGCATCCAGGGAGTAAAGTGGCATTCTCAAGGAACACAGCCCCAAAGAGAAAAAGGACAAGAACTCCACAGTCTTGAAGAGCAGGCTGACAGATTTTGTTCTTTCCTTATCTTTAGTTTGTCCCATTCTGTTTGCCTCTGTTGCCTTCTCTGACCTACCTACATGGCATTGTTTAAACTACTGTGTTGCATGACGGAAGAGCAAGTGGGTGCTTAGGACAAAATCTGAGGGCCTGCTCAGTGGCTTTGTTCATTAAACCACTGAAAAACCAGAAAGAGCTCAGTCAAGTAACCTCATAGTACTGAGTCTGTATGAGCTAAAGACTGTTAGACTGAGAAAGCCTTTATAATGGAAGAAGGAAGCTGTAATCGCTTATGTGACTCTGATATTTTAGATGGTATGCAGAACCAGGCTGTACCCTGTCAGTGAAATCAAAGGAGAAGAAAAAAGAAAAGGTAGGAAAAGAAGGGTAGCTAAGGCAAAAGAGAGCATGGAATACCTAGATTTCATCCTCCTCACTTCTTACCTGAAAATTATTTAGTCTTCCTTCTTTCCTCTTCAAAAAGTACTAATTTCATCAATACTGTGTGCCAGGCAGAGGTGAATGTGCAAAAGTTCCAAAATCAAGTAACCCAGTTACCTTACTGTGGGAAACAACTATGGAAAATGACCAAATATGATTTAGTAGTAGAGGTGTGTATATTATATACGAAGTGTTGCCCTCTCTGTATATTGAAATTGGTAGCAAATAACATGATTACTTTAAGGAACATGGCAGAGTATCAGTCTGTGAGTATAGACATAGCCCTAGCTCAGGTTATAGTAGATAAAACTTTAGGTATTCTTCTCCACTCATAAAGATTCACAAAGAGGAACCTCTTAATACTGTGAATTGCAACTGTCTGGCTACTGAATCTTCATGAAAAGCATTTTCTTCTTTTTACAGCATTTTGCTGTTGCTGTTGCTGCTGCTGCTAAGTCACTTCAGTCGTGTCCGACTCTGTGCGACCCCATAGACGGCAGCCCACCAGGCTCCCCCGTCCCTGGGATTCTCCAGGCAAGAATACTGGAGTGGGTTGCCATTTCCTTCTCCAATGCGTGAAAGTGAAAAGTAAAAGTGAAGTCACTCAGTCGTGTCCGACTCTTAGCGACCCCATGGACTGCAGCCTACCAGGCTCCTCCAACCAAGCGATTTTCCAGGCAAGAGCACTGGAGTGGGTGCCATTACAGCATTTTAATAGGTTAAATTCTGTTATACCATTATACCTTTTAGTACAAACTGACTGCCCCACAATTTGTCACCATAAAAATCCCTATATATTGGATCAGAACTCTTCAGAATCAGGTTGATATCTGTAGTATGTATCTAGCAGCTAATATTTATTCTGGGGAATAGTATCATCAAATATAATTGTTAGCCATATTTATCGCTGATACATTTACCTCTTGGTAAGACCTATGAGAATTGATTCATCTGGAATTTAGCCAGAAATTGGAAGAGTATTAGGATTTCATAAGCAAAATTCTGGATCTATTTTGCGAATTAGCTAAGGTATCTTCTAGAATAAGAGAGTCAGAAGGACACGCAAGAAGTATTAATAACTTCAGAAGGATTGCAGGTTTCAATGAGGTCAGTTGAATGATAGCAAACAAGTCAAATTTCTGATGTGAAGAAGAAATTTACAAAACTAGGAACCTGAGTGTTGGGGATATTATCATAACCCAGATACAGGCATAGAAAAGACAAGGATTATTTTGCTTCTATAGGTTGTAACTTTAAAAATAAAATGTGTAAGAATTATGCTACACTAGTATTGCTTAGAAACAAATGTTCCTTAAAGTCAGGAAGGGGAGTAGGCATGTGTTGCAAAAGGTGTTATATATAACAATGGAGTCTGTTATGCTAATAGTGTAAGTGTTATAAGACTGCTTTTCTTTAATCATCTCATGGTTACACAGATTTAGAGCATTGTATTTAATTAGTCCTTTCTTGTTAAGAAAATTTGCATTTCTAAAAGTAAAAACAAGCAACCCCATCTCAAGTTGTGTGTTTAATTCTGCCACAGTTTGTACATCTTAGTCATTTGTGAATATCTCCACCGTGTAGTGTTTTCTCCCCTTTTAACAACTGGTATATTATCTTAATATTGAGATCATTTTTTACTTAATACTTTGAGTGTAATAAAAATGGCTTATGGAAAAAAAAGATAGGCACATACAAATAAAAACTTTGACCAACAAATATTATACAAACCTGGGATAGAAGGAGAGTCAACCTGATGCTGAGCTTATGAGTAGTTCAAAGAACTCCCCACATGCTTTCTTTCTATGACCAGGATTGGCCCCCAGACATAAGCATCTACTGGTATATTCAGGTAGTGGTCAGTACAGGAGTTACATCTCCTATTTAACTGTGTATCTAAGAAGCAGAACAGCACTTAGTACACAATGAATGTTCAATAGAATTATCTAGAATAAATACTAAGCAGGTATGCCAAATGTAATAACTGACCACATGTTGACCCTGAGCTATTGGGAAAAGAAACAAGCAAACAAAAAAGTCCATCTGAAATGCATCTTTGAATAATTATTACCATCAAGATGATTATAACAACCAAAAAATAGCAATAAAGGGGGCAGATCATATAAGTGGCACAACCAAGACAAGAGGCTAATTTTGGAAACTACATTATTACATGAATTGCTAAGCATATTTTATAAGTTATGTTGCTGTTCAGTTTGCTCAAATTCATGTCCATTGTGTCAGTGATGCTATCTGGCATCTAATAAAAAACCCTATTTCAAAGGAAGGTAATATTTTTATTTGCATGTTAGGAAATTGGAGACTTTTGCAACTAGAACACTCGTTCATGGTCGCTAAGCTAAAAAGCAGTTGACCCAGAAATCTTATCCAGATTTATCTTACTTCACAAGTCTGGTCAGAGTTTACTTGGCTAGAAGAGGTGATCTGCATTTCTAATCAAACTTGGGGAGGGCCATATGGCATATGTAAACTCTGTATCTCACTGAGAAATGCTGTGTTTCCTGATGCTAAATGCTGGTTCCATGTAATTTAAGAACACTGTGTTACCAAAGTGCTCAGTTCCAGAAGAAGTCAGTTCCTCATTAGCTACCTAAGCAGAAAGCTATATGGATTATGACTCAAAAGCAAAGAATCTCACTTTCACATAAATAAGCTTTCATTTGAGTAAGGCAGGAAAAATTTTTTTTTTTAATGCAAAGTTAAATATCACTGAAGACATCAGTAGAACAAAGACCAGTCAGATGCAGAGTTAGAATAAGACTTGTTAAAAATCTCTGGGTTCTAAATGCATAGATACACATTTTAATGGTTTATGTTTCCTTCTCAAATTTTGCTTTTGAGAGGACAGAGGTTGGAGTAAATGAACTAGTAGTAAGTGACTAGTTTTTTTCCTTTTAATTCATGAAAGTCTGTAATGACAGTGTAACAGGGTGATGGAGCTTGTGGTAAGCAGATGTCTAAGACAGCCTTCAATAATCCCTTCTTTGTGATAATAATATCCCTTTTTGGAATATCTCCATTTGAGTGTGGACTAAAGCCAGTGACTGGTTTGTAACCAAACCAGATGAGATGTTAAGTGCATGATTAGGTTACAAAAGATTATAACTTCTTTCTCGATGGTAGACTCTCCCTTCATTGCGATTTTCACTTGTACACTTTGAAAAAGCAAGACATCATTAAGGAGAAGTCCATATGGTAAGAAACCAAAGGGGGTCTCCAGTCAACTGCATCAGTTCTGTATCCAACAGCCCTTGAGGAGCTCAATCATGCCAGCTGCTGTCTGAGTGTGGTTAACCTACGCTTCCCCAGCTGAGCCTTCAGATGGGACCTTGATTTGAGCTGTACATTGATTACAGCCTTATAATAAACCATAAAACAGAAGATCCAAAGAAGCGGTGCCCACATTTCCAGCTCACAGAAACCTGGGGATAGTAAATATGTGTTATTAAATTTAGGGTAATCGGTTATGCAGCAATTGATAACTAATATGGAGGAATTTGGACTTCCCAGGCAGCATACTGGTAAAGAATCTGCCTGCCAATGCAGGAGATCCAAAAGAAGAGGGTTCAGTCTCTGGGTTGGGAGGATCCCCTGCAGAAGGCAACCAACTCCAGTATTCTTGCCTGGAAAGTTCCATGAATAAAGGAGCCTGGCAGGGTACAGTCTTTGGGGTCACAAACAGTCGGACACAACTGAACAACTGAGTGTGCATGTGCACACACACACACACACACACATACATACACACATAGAGGAGTTTAGTGATAATGGATGGATAAGTCACAATCCCAGAGTTAATCATCTTTCTCTAGATTGATTATGTATCAGGTCCAATCTCAACCACCCGCAAAACCCGGTATGGACTCAACAGTGATTGCAAACCACTTTCACCTATCTTATGTGTGTATCTTAGAGATGAGATATTTCTTTCTCATCATTTCCATTTTGTAGCCTAGCCTGAACATAGCACGCCAGAGCCTTTAAAAAGGAGGAAGACCGAAAACTGACATGAAATGTAAAAGCATGAATTTAAAGAGAGAATGCCCTGTGTTGTAGCCTGTAACTGTGGAAACAGTAGCTCCAGTACTTGGGATTGCTTCCAATATAATTTTACCACAAATTATAACTGAAATGCTTTATAAAAGAAAATTGTGAGTCAACTTACATTACTAATTTTGGAACACATTCTTTGTGTAGAGTTAATTGAAAAATTACTTTTAACCAATAGACAATTATGTTAAATCTTATTGTGTTAGTTCATAATTGAGGAAGTGCATAACAAAAGACATTTGCTCTGTCAAAGAAAAATTGAGGTAAGTTAAATATTTGATTATATGAATATTTTCATCTTTTATTTTTTTGTACTAAATCAGTTTTTAGCCTATCTTAGGAAATGATATAAATAGTCAATGAGCTCTAATATTTTATGGGGTTATCTAATTCAATTTCACACCTCAAACAATATTTCTTTGCAGTTTCTCTCACCAGTCTCACTTGCCACAACAGACAAAAAAAAAAATCTTAAAGCTTAAATAGTTTTTTTTCTTTCAGAATTTCATATATCTTTAACTATCTTGACCTATTTTCCTGATTATTTGTGACTCTCAGTTCTTCCCAGTAATGAATAAACATGACTGTACAAAAGTTTCTACCTCCAACATATTCATGCTATTTATTTAGGCTCTTTATTTTGATATCCACCATTAAATAGAATTTTAAGATATTTTCATTATTAACAGACCCTGAGCTGAGTCAATATGAAAGATAACAATTTGGCATTTCCCAAAACAGAATAAGAATATTATAAATTACAGATCTTCCCTCACACATTACTCCTACTTGAGTCCCACTTCTAACTCAAACAGCAAGTGCTGAATAATTTTTCATTTATCCCCAACTTTCAAATATTTGAGCTAGAAAAATGAGAATAAATCCTATCAAGCATAACCTGTAAGTCTTGATACAGATTTCAGCCTAAAGATCATGCTTAGCTAATATAATTGTGCAGGTTAGTTATTAAGAACAGGAATATGAAGCTACACTTCCAGGGTCTAAATCATAGTAACTCCCATTCTAGCTGGGCAAACTTGGGCAAACTACTTAACTTTTCTGAGCCTCATTTGCATTTATAAAATGAAGATAATAGTCTCTACCTCACAATTTCATTATGAAGTTTAAAAGAGATTGATAAAAGTGATACATAAATATTTCTAAAACAGAGATATAAATGGAATATTACCCAGAAGTAAAAAGGAATAAAATTGGGTTTTTGGTGGGTGAACCTACTAGAGTCTATCATACAGAGTGAAGTAAGTCAGAAAGAGAAAAATAAATATCATATGTTAACACACATATTTGGAATCTACAAAAATGGTATTGATTAATCTAGTTGCAAGACAGGAATAGAGACACAATGTAGATAAGGAACTTGTGGACACAAAAAGAAGGAGAGGGTGGGATGAGCTGAGAAGGCACCACTGACATCTATAAACTGCTATGTGTAAAACTGATTGCTAATGGGAAGCTGCTCTATATTAATAGCACAGGGAGCTCAAATCAGTGCTCTGTGGCGACCTTGCTGGGGAGAGGTACAGGAGGGTGGTTAGGAGGAAGACTCAAAAGGGGGGGTACATATGTACACTTACAGATGATTTGAGTTGTTGTACAGAGATCTTTTCAAGAAAATTAGAGATACCAAGGGAACAATTTATGCAAAGATGGGCTCAATAAGGACAGAAATGGTATGAACCTAACAGATGCAGAAGATATTAAGAAGAGGTGGCAAGAATACACAGAAGAGCTATACAAAAAAAGATCTTCATGACCCAGATTATCATGACGGTGTGATCACTCACCTAGAGCCAGACATCTTGGAATGTGAAGTCAAGTGGGCCTTAGGAAGCATCACTACGAACAAAGCTAGTGGAGGTGATGGATTTCCAGTTGAACTACATCAAATCCTCAAATATGATGCTGTGAAAGTGTTGCACTCAATATGCTGGGAAATTTGGAAAACAGCAGTGGCCACAGGACTGGAAATGGTCAATTTTCATTCCAATCCCTAAGAAAGGCAATGCCAAAGAATGCTCAAACTATCAATCACACAATTGCACTCATCTCACAAGCTAGTAAAGTAATGCTCAAAATTCTCCAAGCCAAGATTCAGCAGTATGTGAACTGTGAACTTCCAGATTTTCAAGCTGGATTTAGAAAAGGCAGAGGAACCAGAGATCAAATTGCCAACACCTGCTGGATCATCAAAAAAGCAATAGAGTTCCAGAAAAACATCTATTTCTGCTTTATTGACTATGCTATAGCCTTTGACTGTGTAGATCACAATAAACTGTGGAAAATTCTTCAAGAGATGGGAATACCAGACCAACTGACCTGCCTTTTCAGAAACCTGTATGCAGGTCAGGAAGCAATAGTTAGAACTGGATATGGAACAACAGACTGGTTCCAAATAGGAAAAGGAGTATGTCAAGGCTGTATACTGTCACCGTGCCTATTTAACTTATATTCAGAATACATCATGATTGCCGGGAGAAATATCAATAACCTCAGATACGCAAATGACACCACCCCGTTGGCAGAAAGTGAAGAAGAACTAAAGAGCCTCTTGATGAAAGTGAAAGAGGAGAGTGAAAAAGTTGGCTTAAAGCTCAACATTGAGAAAACTAAGATCATGGCATCTGGTCCCATCACTTCATGGCAAATAGATGGGAAAACAGTGGAAACAGTGTCAGACTATTTTTTTGGGCTCCAAAATCACTGCAGATGGTGATTACAGCCATGAAATTAAAAGACGCTTACTCTTTGGAAGGAAAGTTATGACCAACCTAGATAGCATATTAAAAAGCAGAGACATTACTTTGTCAACAAAGGTTAGTCTAGTCAAGGCTATGGTTTTTCCAGTGGTCATGTATGTATGTGAAAGTTGGACTATAAAGAAAGCTGAGTGCCAAAGAATTGATGGTTTTGAATTGTGGTGTTGGAGAAGACTCTTGAGAGTCCCTTGGACTGCAAGGAGATCTAACCAGTCCATCCTAAAGGAAATCAGTCCTGGGTGTTCATTGGAAGGACTGATGTTGAAACTGAAACTCCAATACTTTGGCCACCTGATGCAAAGAGCTGGCTCATTTGAAAAGACCCTGATGCTAGGAAAGATTGAGGGCAGGAGAAGGGGACGACAGAGGATCACATGGTTGGATGGCCCCACCGACTCAATGGACATGAGTTTGGGTAAACTCCAGGAGTTGGTGATGGACAGGGAGGTCTGGCGTGCTGCAATTCATGGGGTCACAAAGAATCAGACACGACTGAACAACTCAACTGAACTGAACTGAACAGCAGCAACTAACACAATATTGTATAGCAGTTATATTCCTATTGAAAGAAAAATCAACAGGGGGGTTAAAGCAAACAAACAAGCATTTACATGATGGTAAAGCAGAAGATATCAATGAGGGAAATGAACATGAGTAGAATATGAAGCCACTGAAAGATGGGTAAGTACGTTCAGATCCCAACACTCCAGTTTCTGTAGCCAAAAGACCTAGTACTGGCCTCTTAGGAGCTGTCCTTTGCCCCACTACAATAAACTGTCCTTTTTATAATTAAAGCCATGGTAGTTTAGTTTCAAATAGCTAAGAAAAGAATAGAAGCAAAAGGCAAAAGGGAAAAGGAAAGATATATCCATCTGAATGCAGAGTTCCAAAGAAGAGCAAAGAGAGATAAGAAAGCCTTCTTAAGTGATCAATGAAAAGAAATAGAGGCAAAGAATAGAATGGGAAAGACCAGAGATCTCTTCAAGAAAATTAGAGATACCAAGAGAATATTTCATGCAAAGAAGTGTACAATAGAGGACAGAA
Source organism: Cervus canadensis (assembly GCF_019320065.1). Taxonomy (NCBI): domain Eukaryota; kingdom Metazoa; phylum Chordata; class Mammalia; order Artiodactyla; family Cervidae; genus Cervus; species Cervus canadensis. The sequence continues at coordinate 63,472,446 of NC_057396.1, read as the reverse complement.
ATTGTATGGACCTAACAGAAGGAGAACATATTAAGAAGTGGAGGCAAGAATACACAGAAGAACTACACACAAAAGATCTTCGTGACCCAGATAACCATGATGGTGTGATCACTCACCTAGAGCCAGACATCCTGGAGTGTGAGGTCAAGTGGGCCTTAGGAATCATCACTACCAACAAACTAGTGGAGGTGATGGAATTCCAGCTGAGCTGTTTCAAATCCTAAAAGATGATGCTGTGAAAATGCTGCACTCAATACACCAGCAAATTTGGAAAACTCAGCGGTAGCCACAGGACTGGAAAAGTCAACTTTCATTTCAATTCCAAAGAAGGGCAATGCCAAAGAATGTTCACACTATCACACACTTGCATTCATCTCATATGCTTGCAAAGTAATGCTCAAAATTCTCCAAGGTAGACTTCAACAGTATGTGAACTGAGAACTTCCAGGTGTTCAAGTTGGATTTAGAAAAGGCAGAGGAACAAAAGATCAAATTGCCAACATCTGTTTCATCATAGAAAAAGCAATAAATTTCCAGAAAAATATTTACTTCTACATCATTGACTATGCTAAAGCCTTTGATTATGGATCACAGCAAACTGGAAAATTCTTAAAGAGATGGGAATACCAGACTACCTTACCTGCCTCCTGAGAAATGTGTACTCAGGTTAAAAAGCAACAGATAGAACCAGATATGGAACAACAGATTGGTTCCAAATTGGGAAAGGAATGTGTCAAGGCTGTATATTGTCATAGTGCTTATTTAACTTATATGCAGAGTACATCATGCAAATTCTGGGCTGAATGATGCACAAGCTGGAACCAATAGCGCTGGGAGAAATATAAATAACCTCAGGTAATGCAGATGACACCACCCTTATGGCAGAAAGGAAAGGGACTAAAGAGCCTCTTGATGAAAGTGAAAGAGGAGAGTGAAAAAACTGGCTTAAAACTCAACCTTCAAAAAACTAAGCACATGGCATTCAGCCCCATCACTTCATGGCAAATAGATGAGGAAACAATGGAAACAGTGACAGACTTAACTTTCTTGGGCTCCAAAAGCACTTCAGATGGTGACTGCAGCCATGAAATTAAAAGGTGCTTGTTCCTTGGAAGAAAAGCTATGACAATCCTAGACAGCATATTAAAAAGCAGAGACATTACCTTACCAACAAAGGTCCGTCTAGTCAAAGCTAGGGTTTTTCCAGTAGTCATGTGTGGTTGTGAGAGTTGGACCATAAAGACAGCTGAGCACCAAAGAATTGATGCTTTTGAACTGTGGTGTTGGAGAAGACTCTTGAGAGTCCCTTGGACTGTAAGGAGATTAAGCCAGTGAATCCTAAAGGAAATCAATCATGACTATTCATTGAAAGGATTGATGCTGAAGATGAAGCTCTAATCCTGGCCACCTGATGTGAAGAACTGAGTCATTGGAAAAGTCCCCGATGCTGGGCAAGATTGAAGGTAGGAGGAGAAGGGACGACAGAGGATGAGATGATTGGATGGCATCACCGACTCGATGGACATGAGTCTAAGCAAGCCCCGGGAGTTGGTGATGGAGAAGGAAGCCTGGCTTGCTGCAGTCCATGGCGTCACAAGTAATCGAACACAACTGAGTACTGAACTGAACTGAACTGAAGATGTATTGTCGTAGAATACTACTGATATAGAGTGAGAGGATTCAAATTGTTAATGTTGATAAAATGCTGACCGCAATGTAAAGCACACTGAAAACCGAGATAAAAGATAATATTGCTTCTTCCAGTCCACTTTACTAGTAGATTATTCTAATATAGAGACAAAAAAGTCTATGATTTTTTTCATGTCCTGCTAAAAAACTGCAATGTCTCAATATAGTCTAATGAAAAACATCTAATCTTATCTGGGCTTTCAACGACCCATTTCCTGTCACTAATCTGTCCCAATAAAGTTACCTTTTTTATTTCCTTAAAAAGGGGCTCAGTTCTGAATCACCTGTCCTGAGGGCTCCACATTCTGCTTCTTTTCTAGTCTTGATTTTTGTGAGTTCTAAACAAGAAAGTTATTTTCTTTGTTATTCCTCTGCTCTACCTCTTTGCTCTTTATCTTTGACATAATGCTTCCCTGGTGGCTCAGATGGCAAAGAATCTGCCTGCAATGCAGGAGACCTGGGTTTGATCTCTGGGTTGGGAAGATTCCCTAGAGGAGGCCATGGCAAACCACTCTAGTATTCTTGCCTGGAGAATCCCCATGGACAGAGAAGCCTGGCAGACTTCAGTCCACAGGGGTCGCAAAGAGTTGGACACAACTGAATGACTAAGCAGAGCATATGCATGTTTCCTTTACTAGAAATTAGTTTATTTTTCTTAGCCACACATCCAAAATGCTTTGTCTCGTCATGTCCAAACAGCAGGTTGTGGTCATATTGTAAATCCTCAAAACCCGACTCAGCACTGTATCCAACATAGTATTGTGGATAGGAAGAAGGCATAATCAAGAGATTTTACAAAGGACCAGTCATTTCACTGAACAGTTACTCCTGGTAACTGCTTGGAGGAGGTTCATTTACTTTTTCATGTCCTCCTACCATGGGTCTTAGGTTATCAGAAGGTTTGGGAAATAAGCATGTATACTAAGCTCTAGTTCTCTTCCTAACTGTACTCATGAGCATAATGAGGTTGGTATTATGAGTGCCTGTAATCAAGAAGTTGGCTCTGGAGGGTGTTTTAGAATCTCGAGCATCTGCTTTATTTAACTGCTCACAGAATGTCATGTTAGCATTAACACCTTTACCCATTTATAAGCAAGATTTTTTTTTTTCATTAAAATCACAATTGTACTTGATTCAATTTTTTTATTCACAGTATACAATGATTTGTTATCTGAAACGTACTTAATAAAAATATTTATGAAAGCATATCAGGAGGTAAAATCAGAATTGTCAAAACTAAAATGTATAAATGAATAAAAATAATTTTAAAGAAACTATTCAAAAACAGCATATCACATATGGGTTTTAGCTTCTAATGAAAAACAGCCTCAATAATTGGTGAAATCCAGAGATCTGCTTCATGGTTCTTCTGAATTCTTTATTTTTCTGCAGCAAGTAAAATATCTTATTTTTTTTTTTAGAAAAAATATCTTATTTTGAAAGTTGAAAGTATGTCCAAGTCATGTCAATCTAGTGGGAAAAAATATAAAAATACAGATGTTGAGAATCATGAAGCTAACTGAGTAATGTGACCAACTGTGTCTTGACAAACAACTTTTTAAAACCATTTAGTTACAGTGATCTAGAATGAGGAAGGCAGCTCCATTTATAAATAGCTCTTTCCTTGGTCTGTAGCTCCTCCATGATCTTTGCAACTCTTGGTTCATTCAGCAACTATTAAATGCAAATATAAAAGGACAATTATTCTTGCCCACTTTACTAAATTGCCCACTTCGACATTACAAAAGAGTAATTCTGACAGCTATCATTCAATAATACTGTCCTCAAAAGACTAAACCACTGTAGATGTTTTTCGGACATTGACTAATATGCTTTTATCCTCTTGCATCCCCAGTCCCCAAAAGCATCGTGCTACGCTATACTCAGCTGTCCAACTCTTTGTGACCCCATGGACCGTAGCCTGCCAGTTTCCTCTGCCCATGGGATTTTCCAGGCAAGAAACTGGAGTGGGTTGCCATTGCCTTCTCCAGAGGATCTTCACAACTCAGAGATGGAACCTGCTTCTCTAGAGTCTCCTGAATCTGCAAGGGGATTTTTTTTACCACTAGCCACCTGGGTGATTTTAAAAAGCTTCCATAGAAGGAGTTTTTGAAAACTATTTTATTTAACATTTTCTAAAACCATCATTATATTTTCTAATTATATATTTATTTGTTTATAGTACCTACTAGATCCCACAACTCATCAATCTCAATGAATTAGTAAAGTTCCAGAAGTACAGGTAAGTATTAAGTAAGGAGCTGCCATGGAAAAGAGCCTGACTTTGGGTGGAGAAGCAGAGATATAGATTCTAATTCCAGCTCTATCCTCTACTACCTGGGCAAGGTTTTCCCCTCTGACTGTTGAGTTGTCTATAACTTGAGCAAGTGGTTTATTTATATTGCTATTGCCACTCAGAAATGGACCTATAGTTTCCTTGCAAGCAAATTAGAACCAACCATGCTTTTCTATTGGACTGACATGAAGACTAAATGAATTACTATAAGGTTTTCTGAGAGTTCCTGGAAAAAAATAACCATTCAATTAACTTTACCATTTATTTCTCTTTGTCTTCCCAGATCTAGCTTATATCTTTTGGGATTTTCCTCTTTTAAAATTGAAGTCAGTGTTTATAGCTTTGTAATAAAATTATATTAGATATCTTTTTGCAAACTCATAATTACTGTAAAATTCCCAAGGAAAAATTTCACTTCTGCAAATCTTGGATTTCTCAACTCATCTACTTTTATCACTCATTTGTAGTTTTTAACTATAAGGAAATGAACATACACTCAAGATATTTATTAGAATATGTACAATGTAAGTATTCTAAGTATTATATGCATAATTTTCTAAGACAAAGTATACGCCCCCCTACACACACACACACACACACACACACACACACACACACCCTCCAGCTAATTCCTTAGAGTTTTAAGGTATCAGTTTTACTCCAGTGTGGACTGTATCTTTACTATAGAAATGGCATTTAGCGACATCCATCTACCCAGTGGGTGTTAAGACAGCAAAGATAAGAAAGTTCTGCTCCTTTCACATAACTCTGGTACAGCTTTGTCAGACATGTGCACTGAATTAAAATTTCTGATTGGAAATAATCACAAATGTGTATGGTATAAAGACCAGGACCATTTGTTTTTCAGCTTTTGCAATGCTATCCATGTGGTATACACACTATTCTCTTTTCATGTTTCCATTTTTCTCTTTCTCCCATATAAATGATTTGCATGGACCTACTTTGAAATATCCTTACATAAGATGTGACTAAAGAATATGATTAATACAAAATACTGAATAAATCCAAATAGTAATACAGAATTAAATTGCATTTTTTCCCACATTTCAGTAGGTGGTTTTTCCACATGTATACCTTACATTTAGGTATGACAGAAAAGCTTTATCAGTGTTATTTATATCATCTATATGGTTCCACCCTTTGATAAATATTCAACTTAGAAAGATAATCCTGTTACTTAAATTTGTAATTCCTGCAAATCATTTTGAAATAGAGCTTGATAGAATTTGCTAAACTAACGACTGATGAGAGAGGGTTCTACAGGTGCATGCATTTGGCTCTTCAATATTTTATATTCCGCTTTACCAATTATATCTTTTTCCATAAGGACAATATGATCTACTTTTAAAAACAAGGCACTTTAGGAAGGTAGCAGTGGAATACCAAAAAAAAAAAGATATCTTCCTTCAGTCTCAAAGGAATTGAATTCAAATTTTAACACGACCAATGTTAGTTGCCAATGTGAGTCACCCTTGATTAAGTCACTTGTTCTCTCTCAACTTTAGTTTCATTAACTGTATCATAGGGCAGTGGCACGGGTGGGGAGTGGGATTTATCTCCATATTGAGGGGCTTTAGCAGAATACACTGATTGTTTACAGAGCTCCTAGCATAATCTCCTATTAATAAATGGTGTTCCACAAATGCTAATGCCATATTTGTTTTCCTGAAGAATTTTCAAAAAGGCATTTTTGTTTATGATTTTATGTTAAGAGATTATATAGAGGAGATGTTTTCATTTATTCTCTTTTGCAAGACAAAACAACAAAAAAGCAAAGATATATATATATATATATATATACATATATATATATGCTCCTTCCAAACTTGAAAATTGAAATTTGAACAGAACACCAGGCTTGGATTTAAAAGAGACCAGGCAAGTTTTGCCAATGCATTCAACTACCCTTTCAGAACTTGTTAACAAATTCTGTAAAATCGACATGTTTTAAGAAATGAAATTCAACATAATTATGATGGTTTTCCTTGCAAACTCTTGGATTTGCCATCCTATTTACTGGTTGTATCCCAAAGCCTCCACACAGTGCAGGCAATATAAACCTCCCATAGTTATAGCTTGCTTCACAGAATATTTTTTTAGTTCCTTGGGGAATATTCATGAAAAATTTTCTCTGAATTGTATTTATTTGTACTGAAGCATATCACTATTAAAATGATTGCATCATCAGTTAAGTTATGAACAGTGCCATCACATACTTATACAGAGTCTCAGGAATAAGAAGTAAACCTCGAAACCATCAACATACACTGTCCTAAAAATAACCGCATTCACAAATACACAACAACTTGTTTTGTACATGAAAACTTCTACCTTTGAATTTAGGAATAGTAATAATAAATGTTGGTGTTAATGATGAGAATTTCAGTCTGACAATTAAATTCAGCTCTTTGGTTTTAATGGAATGTTATGAAAAGCAACCCATACTTTTCTGCATGATATCGCTCCAGTTATTTATCACCTTAATTCTACCATCAAAGGAATCCATCAACATCCTCTCAGTTCAGTTCAGTCGCTCAGTCATGTCCGACTCTTTGTGACCTCATGAATCGCAGCACGCCAGGCCTCCCTGTCCATCACCAACTCCCGGAGTTCATCCTAATCCATATCCATTGAGTCGGTGATGCCATCCAACCATCTCATCCTCTGTCGTTCCCTTCTCCTCCTGCTCTCAATCCCTTCCAGCATCAGGGTCTTTTCAAATGAGTCAGCTCTTTGCATCAGGTGACCAAAGTATTGGAGTTTCAGCTTCAACATCAGTCCTTCCAATGAACACCCAGGACTGATCTCTTTAGGATGGACTGGTTGGATCTCCTTGCAGTCCAAGGGGCTCTCAAGAGTCTTCGCCAACACCACAGTTCAAAAGCATCAATTCTTTGGCACTCAGCTTTCTTTATAGTCCAACTCTCACATCCATACATGACCACTGGAGAAACCATAGCCTTGACTAGATGAACCTTTGTTGGCAATGTAATGTCTCTGATTTTTAATATGCTGCCTAGGTTGGTCATAACTTTCATTCCAAAGAGTAAGCGTCTTTTAATTTCATGGCTACAATCACCATCTGCAGTGATGTTGGAGCCCAGAAAAATAAAGTCAGCCATTGTTTCCACTGTTTCTAGTATTCAGGTTCGGGGATATTGATGGGTTTCTTCTTTCATTTTGGGATTCACATTGGTGTAGAGATATAGTAATTGAACTTAGAGAGATAAGAAAAAGATTAAATCATATGCCAACTGAGTGTAGGGATTGAGCATGGAGTGTCTATGTGTTATTACGGCTTGTCTTCTGAAGAACACTTCTTCAATAGGTACCATCAACCCATCATTCAGTATACATAAACAAAACACATTCACAGGCATTTAGTAAATGGCCCAAGATCATATAGTTTGTAATAGATAAAGACTTGATATAAATGCATTTCTTTTCAAACAAATGTATATAACAAAACAGAAACAAACTCACAGATATAGGGAACACACTAGTGGTTACCAATGGGGAGAAGAAGGGAAGGGGCAATATAGGGATAGAGGACCAGGAGATATGAACTATGAATAAAATAAATAAGCATTGAGGACATATTGTACAGAACTGGGAAGTATAGTCATTATTTTCTAATAACTTTAAAGAGAGTAAAATTGAATCACTAGGTTATACACCTAAAACTAATATAATATTGAAAACCAACTATACTTCAACAAAGGCTTCCCTTGTGGCTCAGCTGGTAAAGAATCCACTTGCAATGTGGGAGACATGGGTTTGATCCCTGGTTTGGGAAGATCTCCTGGTGAAGGGAAAGGCTACCCACTCCAGTATTCTGGCCTAGAGAATTCCATGAACAGTCCATGGGATCGCAAAGAGTCAGACACAACTGAGCGACTGTCACACATCAACAAAGCCAAAAAATAAATAAAATGTGTGCTTCTCATGTGACTCCAAATATAATCTCTACTTGACTTTGATCACAAGGAAAATAGTATTTCTATTTGGTAGAAGATGTGGCCTATACAGAAAGAAACCAGGAATGTAAATTAATACTTCTCTAACTGACTTTTTAGTAATGAACTATTTATTGCAAATATCCCTCAAATAAGTAGATTGAGGATATGTAGACGAGTGGACTGAGATGGAGACAGGTTCAAGATTACCTGTGGCCTCTCCTAGAGAGGAAATATGGTAAAGAGAGCCAGGGCTTTGAGTCAGATGAAAGTGAATTCATCTCAATGATGCATTATGTGTCCTCAGGCAAGTGACTCAACTTAATCTGCTTCAATCTACCTCTATTAAAATAGAGGGACAGTGTCAGTGAAAACTACTGATAAGTGTCTCTCAGCGTGTTTGAGAAAGTAATGAGAAATATGTGTAGCATCTCACACAATCCATTATACAGAGCAGGTATTTAAACTATATTGGCTACTTATATTCACTCCTTCATTGCTTCCCTTGATATTTTAAGTTGTTCCTTTCTTTTGGATCTTGTGAGATAGCTGCAGTTTTATTTTTAAATATGTTTTCTTTTTCTCTTGACAGGCAAAACACAGTCACACCTTCATCTGATTAATATGCACATGTGTCATACAAATACTTATTTGCTCCCAATGGCAGTGCTGACAAGAGAGGTATGATTAGCAAAATACTAGCCATTTGGAATAATATACCCACATATTTTGTAAGCGCCTCTAATAGTCAAGTGTTTGATATATATGTTTAATGTATGAGGGTGAGAGAATGATATGCATATATAATTACAGTAATTCAGGTATGTGAGGGAGAGAAATGGCACCAGAATTGCCCATCTTGTAGCAGTTGTGTTTCCATTTTGTGAACAAGATACGGACAAAAACAATAAATAAATCAGGTAAGAGAGTAGATTAAAGTGAGTGGCTAGAATTTCCAAAATTCTGTCAGTAAGAAAAAAAGTACAGTTTTATGATTAAACTGAAAATGCAGAGAAGGTAGACCTGTTTCTAATGAAATATGGTCATCACTTATTTCATATTCTTGTCAGTGTCCTTCAAGCACTGTTGTTGAGAATGATTAGGAAGGAATAAACTGTATGGAGATAAATCAATGGAACCCAGAGAGAATAAAAAGAGAAAAAAATGAGTGCAGGAAAGTTGAATAGACAAGACAGACACACACTCAATGTGATTCCAGTAACACTGGAATCTTCCTACACTCAGTAGGAAGTGTTCTTCTGATACTCAAAGCTCCTTTTTTTCCTTCTGGAAGCATCCATCAGCAGAGCCCCTCATGCATTTGATCAACACTTTTGAAAAATGGGGATTCCCTGGTGGCTCAGATGGTAAAGCCTCTACCTGCAATGTGGGAGACCTGAGTTCAATCCCTGGGTCAAGAAGATCACCTGGAGAAGGAAATGGCAACCCACTCCAGTACTCTTGCCTAGAAAATTCCATGGATGGAAGAGCCTGGTGGGCTAAAGTCCACGGGGTCGCAAAGAGTTGGATACGACTGAGCGACTTCAGTTGACATTCACTTTTTTCACTTTCTTTTCACTTTTGAAAACTGACACCAGCCTATTTAGATATTAAACAAAAAAGGATGTATCAGAAAGTGTCAGAAATGAGGAATTATGTGAGGCTAAAATGATGTCTTTATAACGTTTTACCAATGGGTCCTGATTGCACTAATGTCCATCCCTAAAATCCAAAATAGATGAAAAAGATCTGGATTTCTAAATCTATTCAAAAAAGAATTCCTTCACTGCAGTGTTTATGAGGAAACCTAACAAATACAATCTGAGATGTGCATTAGATACTTTACTTACACAATGTAGTGTAATTGCTATATGTTCGAACCCACGGTTCTCAAAGGATGTTCTGCCTCATGCTACACACTCCCGTGTGAGCAGAAATAGAAATGCAGATGGCCATTTTTTTGTTGTCACAATGACTGGTAGAGGGGGATGACTAAAGTTATATGTAGTTCTTCAAACCTCAGATACTAAATGTTCTGCAGTTTTGTACATTGATGAACTGCCACTCCTGACCTCAACCCTGAAACAAATAAGGACCCTGTTTACAAACATCTGGAATAAACACATATTTGGGGATGCTTTTTACTGGAAAGTCCCACTTTGTTTGGGTCAGTTGCTAATTCTTACATATATCTTTCATATATCTCTTAAGCAATGACAGTTTATACCACATAAATAACATGCATATTTGATGCTGAGTGATGCGGGGTGAAAACATTACAAAAGGCAGAAAAGAATAATCAGTAAATATAAGTGGATGGTATCACAGAAACGCTGGACTTCCTAAAATTCTTTTCTGATCATTTAATCCACTTCTCAGTTCAGTTCAGTTCAGTTGCTCTGTCGTGTTCAACCCTGCGACCCCATGAACCACAGCACATCAGGCCTCCCTGTCCATCACCAACTCCCGGAGTCCACCCAAACCATGTCCATTGAGTCAGTGATGCCATCCAACCATCTCATCCTCTGTCATCCCCTACTCCTCCTGCCCTCAATCTTTCCCAGTACCAGGGTCTTTTCAAATGAGTCAGTTCTTTGCATCAGGTGGCCAAAATATGGAGTTTCAACTTCAACATCAGTGCTTCCAATGAACACCCAGGACTGATTTCCTTTAGGATGGACTGGTTGGATCTTCTTGCAGTCCAAGGGACTCTCAAGAGTCTTCTCCAACACCACAGTTCAAAAGCATCAATTCTTTGGTGCTCAGCTTTCTTTATAGTCCAACTCTCACAACCATACATGACCATTGGAAAAACCATAGCCTTGACTAGACAGACCTTTGTTGACAAAGTAATGTCTCTGCTTTTCTTATGCTGTCTAGGTTGGTCATAACTTTCCTTTCAAGGAGTAAGCATCTTCTAATTTCATGGCTGCAATCACCATCTGCAGTGATTTTGGAATCCATCATTAAATCCTTAATATTTATATAAAAAGTGAAAATTGCTTAAACTGATATATTTATGGTCCTCCAATCAAATCAAACAATCCTAAAGGAAATCAGTCCTAAATATTCATTGGAAGGACTGATGCTGAATCTGAAGCTTCAATACTTTGGCCACCTAATGCTAAGAACCAACCAACTGGAAAAGACCTTGATGCTGGGAAAGATTGTAGGCAGGAGGAGAAGGGGGCAACAGAGAGTGAGATGGTCGGATGACATCACTGATTCAACAGACATGAATTTGAGCAAACTCCTGGAAACAGTAGAGAACGAGGAAGCCTGGCATGCTGCAGTCCATGGAGTTGCAAGGAGTTGGACATGACTTAGTGACTGAGCAGCAATCTGCCTTAGTAGACCTATTGCTTATTAGCCTCTTTCCAGAACTGGTTAGACTATTCCAAACAATTCATCACTTTTCTTACATACCTTTCATTTTCTTGTCCTGTGCATTTGCCTGCATTATGCTTTCTGCCAGGAAAACCCATTCCTAGTCTTCTTTATGTCTTAATCCAACCTATTTTATCATTGTAAGCCTTGCTAAAAAGCCTAAATCTTCATGAAAATGTTCCTCATTTGTTCTCTAAGAATGGAAAATAATCCCTTTCTATTGTTTTCTGTGTTTATATTTGTTATTCTCTATATTGTATTATTACTTTTGCATATTTCTTTGCTTCTCTAAATAAATTAAAATACTCATAGAAATAGCTTTGTATATTGTTCATCTTTGTACCCTCACAACACCTTGAAGTCTCCACACACATAGTTGATACTTAATGAGTAGTTGCTGAATTAATTACAAGGCCTTGAAAAGTAGGTCTAAGGAACAGAAGTGATCAATGTGACTGAGGAAGAATGAAACGAGTTAGTATTGGATAACAACCACACTTCTGTGCATGGTTGGTATGGTTCAGTGGCTTCTAAAATTCAGTGAGGTTGATTTTTAAAGAATTTATAGAAGTTGAATTTAAATTCTTGTATAAATCCTTAGATAACCCAGTCGTCATCCTAGGACGCACTGTCTTGTCCAGAATTGGCCAATTTGCTCTCATTTTGAAAGTCATTCATCTTCTATCAAGGCCGTTCAATCTCTGATCCTTGACCAAGGGTCTTACTCACACAAATATTAACCCTGAACCAATCTTCTCATAAATTGTTTCATGAAGCTTTCCTCTTATTCTGTAATTTAACAGTTATTAGTAACTCATATCTTCATAGATTAATTTCAGTCCCTGGTATAAAAACTAATTTTTCTATTTGATAGAGTCAAATGGTCTCTTTTTCATTTCTTCAAATAAAGGAACAGCCCTTTCATAGTTTTTATTTACCAATCCATTTTTTAAAACTTTCAATCATCTGTGCTTCTCCCATATGTAAATATATATTAAATTACTTGTGACATAAATTTCTTAACCAGGTTTGATGCTGTGTGACCCAGACTTCAGTTGGATTCTGAAAGCTACTGGTCAAAACCAGTAAACTGAATGATTATTTAAGTCACAAAATATATAAAAATAAATATGTTCAAATAAAACTTTGAAGTTATCATAGGAAAGAACTTAAAGCATTTTTCAGCAATCAATATATTTCTCTTTTCTGACATTCACCTTACTTTTCAGGTATAGTAGTCATGTTCTGCTAAACCAGATGCATGGCTGGTACATACTTCTCCCCTTAATAACTTAGTTATGCATGGCTGAACCTAAACATCAAAAATGATGGGAGAAAGATGAGGTGACAATAGACAATATTGGAAAGAACTTGTCTAAGAGGTTATGAATTGTGCTTTGAAAATAACACAGCATATTCACTCTTCTTCTCATTAGAAAACCATGCCATTCAGTAGAATGAACCTTTTGTTCATCAGTTGCAAAGTTTGTTGCCCTGCATGTATCTCTTTGCATTTTGTAGGCAATGTCAAAAGAAAAACAAAAATAAGTTCTTTCTTCGATATCCAGTTTGGTTTATTGCTATCTGCTTTTTGACATTTAACTATGATCTCAATGACAGGTCATTGAAATAGAAGACATAATAAACCCAGGAAATATCTTGTTTTCCTCTTTTGATGCAGTACCTTTACATACTGTCTCTCTGGTATTTGCAGGCTCTTATATGGAAAGAATCATTTTATAAATTCATAATGCAACAATTTTCTTGTAAATTACTTGATTTCTGTCTGTCTTTCTAGAATTAGTGATGTATTTACACTCTTGTGTTATTGTCAACACAAAATACAAAGCATATATGTTGTTGCTTAGTCACAAATTCATCCCTGACTGTGCAGCCCCATGGACTGCAGTATGCCAGGCTTATCTGTCCTCCACTATTTCTCAGAGTTTGCTCAGATTCATGTCCGTTAAGTCGATGATGCTATCTAACCATCTCATCCTCTGCTGCCCTCTTCTTTTGCTTTCAGTCTTTCCCAGTATCAAGATATGTTCTGATGAGTTGACTCTTTATGTCAGATGGTGAAAGTATTAGAGCTTCAGCTTCGCAGCAGTCCTGCCAATGAATTTTCAGGGTTGATTTCCTTTAGGATCAATTGTTTTGATGCCCTTGCTGTCTTCTCTAAGAAGGGTCTTCTCTAACACCACACTTTGAAAGCATCAATTCTTTGGCACTCACTTCTTCTTTATGATCCAACTCTCACATTTGCAGATTTTTTATGGAAAAACCATAACTTTGACTTTATGGTGCTTTGTGGACAAAGTAATGTCTCTGCTTTTTAATATGCTGTCTAGGTTTGTTACAGCTTTTCTTCCAAGGAGCAACCATATTTTAATTTGATGGCTGCAGACAGCAGACACCATCTGCACTGACTTTGGAGCCCAAGAAAATAAAATTTTTTACTGTTTCCACTTTTTCCCCTTCTGTTTGCCATGAAGTGATGGGACTGGATGCCATAAATTTAGCTTTTTGAATGTTGAGTTTTAAACCAGCTTTTTCGCTCTCCTCTTCCACCCTCATCAAGAGGACTCTTTAGTTCCTCTTCACTTTCCACCATTAGAGTGGTATCAAGTGCATATCTGAGATTGTTGATATTTCTCCCAGTAATCTTGATTCCAGCCTGTGAGTCATCCAGCCTGGTACTTCACATGATGTACTCTGCATAGAAGTTTAATAAGCAGGGTGACAATATACATCCTTGTTATATTCTTTTCCTAAATTTGAACCAGTCAATTGAAACATATCTAGGGGACTGAATTGTGACCCCAAAGCATAAACCCAAACCCTAAAGCTGGTACCTGTCAATGTGATCATATTTGGAAATAGGTTCCTTGCAGATGTAATTAAGTTAAGGCTCTTGAGATGAAGTTATCCTGGATTTAGGGTAGATTTTGATTGTAATGTTTGTTGTGCTTATAAAAGCAAAGAACTGTGGATTTGAGACACAGGAAAACAAAGGGAAGTTCCTGTGAAGACAGAAATTAGAATTAAGCTGTTGCAAACAATGGAATTCCAAAGATTTCCAGAAGATACCAAAATGTGCATCAAAAAAGATGTACTTTGAATTCTGACTTGGACATCTTAGTTCAGAACAGTAGATAAATTATTTAAATGATTCAAGTCTCTTTATTTGTTCATAAAATCAAAATTTAAAAAAAATCATCCTCAAGGTGTTTTTTTGAGGATAAAAGAAAATTACTTACATAACTATCTAGAACTGTGTGGTTTTATTTAAAATATTATAGCTATTTCTTCTTATCAAAAATATTTTTTTCTCAGTGCTTTTCAATATTTCATTGAAACACAGTGTACAAAAAGCACATGCAAATTAATCTTTTCATTTAAATTATTTTAAATTCGAAAATAATAGTTGCCAAGTCCACCACTTATCTCAAAGTGATGTTTCAGTTGAAGGCTTTTTAAGATAGTAAAGGATTCCTGCAGATAAAGATGTTTCTTACTTCTTAGCCACCTTTTTTCACATCTGATTTTGAATATGCTTGGTAGATGATATAATTATAAGGATTAACTAGCAGCCAGCAGAATAAAGTCATATTTCTCCACATTAGTAAAATGTCAGTACAGAAACACTGAAAAGTTCAGAGAAATGAGATCACAAATGTTTAGTGCTTGTTATGTCAGACAACCCAATGAAAATGTACCATTTTTGTGTGTATGCTAATGTACAATGATGTAACAGAGATAGATTAAAGGGAAGAAGATTCATTGAGTTTCAAAAAAAAAAACTCTTTAATTGAAAATTAGATAGGAGTACTTCAAATTCAAACTAGAAACAATTAGCTCTCCTCCTCAGCAATTAATAATGAGAGAAGACACCTGAAGGGATAATGATCTTTAGGAGCTCTCTTTGGGGTGTTGCTATTCTGTCACTCAGTCATGTTCGACTCATTGCAACCCCATGGACTGCAGCACACCAGGCTTCCCTGTCCTTCACTATTTCCTGAAGCTTGCTCAAACTCATGCCCATTGAATCAGTGAGGCCATCCAACCATTTACTCCTCTGTTGTCCCCTTCTCCTCTGCCTTCAACCTTTCCCAGCATCAGGGTCTTTTCCAATGAGTCAGCTCTTTGCATCAGGTGGACAAAGTATTAGAGCATCAGCATCAGTCCTTCCAGTGAATATTCAGGGTTGATTTCCTTTAGGATTGCATGGTTTGATCTAATTCCTGTCCAAGGGACTCTCAAGAGTCTTTTCCAACACCACAATTTGAAAGAAAAATGTGGTGCTGGAGAAGACTCTTGAGAGTCCCTTGGACTGCAAGGAGATCAAATCAGTCAATCCTTAAGGGAGTCAATTCTGAATATTCATTGGAAGGACTGATGCTGATGCTGAAGTTCCAGTACTCCCGCCACCCTGATGCTGGGAAAGATTGAAGGCAGGAGAAGAGAATGACAGAGGATAAGATGATTGGATGACATCACCAACTCAGTGTACATGAGTTTGAGCAACTTCAGGAATTGGTGATGGAATGGGAAGCCTGGTGTGCTGCAGTCCATGGCGTCGCAAAGAGCTGGACATGAGTGAGTGACTGAACAGCAAGGACTGTCATAGCTTATCTTCCAAGGAGCAAATGTCTTAATTTCATGACTGCAGTCACTATCCACAGTATTTCACTCCATAAAAGTAATGTAACAGCAGCATCAGCAATGGGAGGGTTGTTTCTTTTAGAAAGGCATTGGTTAGTCCAACTTGACAGTCCTAGTGACGGAGATATGTACCACCAATGAGCCCCAACATTCCATTTAATTGCACTTTACTTCTTTGTCTCCCCCTAAGCTCAGACACTTGGAAGCACACACTGTGAGTACTTCCACACTGAGTTGTGTTGGAGGGCGAAATGAAAGAAAACTCAATAATACTGAACCTCTCTTTTAATACTTGATATTTTTCCATCACAAATTTTTTTCTTGCACTGGATTTCATTTTTTTAAATATTGCTTTAAAAACTATTATTTGTCTTGAGCACTGTGTTTTTGATATCTCCTTAAATGCTTTAGGAGAAGGATTAAGGCAAAATTCAGTGATGTTTAGAATCTTCTATATTGGTTTGAGGTCCCCTGTTATTTGCTGTATGCACTTTGATAATGTGAAAATTTATTCAATGTGTTGATCTGCAAATTTTTTTTAAATAAGATCAGGGATAAAGAGTCTGCCTGCAGTGCAGGAGACCCACTTCCATCTGTGAAGCAGGAAAGATTCCCCTGGAGAAGAGAATAGCTACCCACTCCAGCATTTTTGCCTGGAGAATTCAATGGACAGAGGAGCCTGGAGGGCTATAGTCCATGAGGTCGAGAAAAGCCGGACACAACTGAGTGACTAACACACACAGAGGTCCTCAATTAATGCAAATCTAAAATTGCACTCTTCCTAAAAAGGAATAAATATTGTATACAGTAGTATAGCATTATATATCTATTGAAAAATTAGTCCATGCAAGAAGTAACACATACTCATTATAATCTAATTTGGCTATTGTAAATTTGTAAAAAAAAAAAAAAAGATTTTTCCATGCTATTAAAAAAGCAAGGTTAAAGAGAAAGTATAATTTGAGGTGTGCATTCTGTGGTTCACTATACATTGTTGTTCATTAGCAAAGTCAGGTCCAACTCTGCAACAACATGGACTGCAGCACACCAGGCTTCCCTGTCCTTCACTATTTCCCAGAGTTGACTCAAACTCATGTCCATTGAGTTGATGATGCCATCCAACCATCTCATCCTCTGTCATCCCCTTCTTCTTCTGCCCTCAATCTTTCCCAACAGCAAGGTCTTTTCCAATGAGTCGGCTCTTCACATCAGGTGGCCAAAATATTGGAGATTCAGCTTCAGCGTCAGTCCTTCCAATGAATATTCAGGGTTGATTTCATTTAAGATGGACTGTTTTGATGTTCTTGCCATCCAAAGGACTTCCAAGAGTCTTCCACAGCACCACAATTCAAAAGCATCAATTTTTTGGCACACAGCCTTCTTTATGGTCCAACTGTCACATCTGTACATGACTACTGATTAAACCATGGCTTTGACTAAATGGTCCTTTGTTGGGACAAAATGATGTCTCTGCTTTATGAAGCACTGTCTAGGTTTGTATAGGTCAGAAAAATTAATATTAAAAAAATGGAATGATGTAACATGTGAATTCATTTATTTAGTTAAGAATTTTAAGAATATGTTTTGAGAATCCTTCTTGCAAAAACAGACATGATATGCTCATAAATAGACTTCCTGGAAATAGAGTGAGGATGAGTGGGCAGGGAATGTTTATAGTAGCCCCTTATAAATGTCAACCCACTCCAGTATTCTTGCTTGGAAAATCCCATGGACAGAGGAGCCTTCTGGTCTACATTCCATGAAGTCTCAAGGGTCGGACACAACTATCAACTTCAGATATTTTTATAATACTTTATATAGTGTTAAGAGAGAGTGAGAATTTTCTACAACTTTAATACACTAGTTATGGAACTAGAAAATACTGACCAGGGTAAGGTATGGATTATCATGATAGGAAGTAAAAAGTAGAAACAAAGAATCAAATTTTGCCTGAAATTTTTACCAGTGGTATAATGAACAGCGATTTTTCTTAAAATTAATTTAAGAACCATATTATGGACATCAACTGTCTATGGAGCTTTTCTATTCTTGCATTATAAGCCATAAAAAAAAAAAATAAATAAGGACATAGAACAACAAAAAAGTTCTTATCTGTCATTCACCTGTGGGCTAATTTGACTTATCCCTGTAGTTTTTCTGACCCATGTGATATTGGTTAGGCCAAGGTCAAATGGCCATGGAATGCCAGTCCATCAAGATAATCACAGATTAGCCTGGAACATTCAAGGTAGTTCACTACCACAGTCGACTGTTGGTTGAGAGCTCAGACAGAACCTGCAATAAGAGCAAGCTAGTTCTCCCTATGTGACTTGGCCCTCATACTGCAGCTTCAAGATTCCAGAGGAAGAAGGGAGAAGTAGTCAGTCCTCTTAAAGTTTAGGTTTCTAGAATGTCGCTACTGCCATAATCCATTGGTCAAAGTCAGTCACAAAAGCTAGCCTTGATTTAAGGGGAAGGTAAATAAGTTCTACCTCTTGATGTAAGGTGTGACATAAGCCCAGAGATCAGAGTAATTGTTAGACATTATCTTCGGATGGTCAGCTATCATATTACTCAACATATGTTTGCCTTTAAAATGAGAGTTTAATAACCTGGGTATGACTCATTGTATAGCATAGGTCCGTATTTTCTCAAATTGTCCCATTATTTTTGTTTTTATTTGAAAATCTGAAATTAAAATAACTCCTTCACTGATTTTTAGAGATAGCTATCTAAACCATACAGAGTCAGTTAGTTAATAAACTATATAATGAGAGAATGGCCCAACCAAGTGTCTGTGTAATCATATGGCATGTACTATCTATGGCAGTGTAAGAAATAGTCTTTTCCATGGAGTGGAAGCTACAGTTCTGGACTTATAAAAAACTTTGAGAGTTGGCTTTAATTCTGGGTAAGAACTAAGTTGCTTGATTTCTTGAAACTTTGTTTCCTCATTTATTAAAGAGAAATAACATACTAGTGAACAACTCTTATCTAACAATGTAGCTTCTGCTTTATAACTATTGCCATCAAATAGCACCCCAATTTTGTTAAACTACTGGGCTTCCCTGGTAGCTCAGCTGGTAAAGAATCTGCCTGCAGTGAGGGAGACCTTGGTTCAATCCCCGGGTTGGGAAGATCCCCTGGGGAAGGAAAAGGCTACCCATTCAGTATTCTGGCCTGGAGAATTCCATGGACTGTATAGTCCACAGGGTTGCAGATTTGTACACAACTGAGTGACTTTCACTTTTACTCATTCACCAAACAACCTAGTGTGGGCCTTTGGTGACATTTAGTCCTTGTGGTCAAAATGATGGAGTCAGGAGTAAAACTGTAACTCTTAACCAATCTGAAGAGAATAAATTTAAGAACACTGGGAATACTGACAGAAAGAAAACATTCCTTTCTCTGAAAAAAAAAAAAAAGATTTTTGTAGCACTAGGAGTTGTCATCAGTGGTGTTCCCTACTAAATGAGACCTGTCTTAGCATGATGTTGATCACATAGTTGGAGTTTAGAAGAGAGGGAAGGAAAGACTCCATCCTTAGTGATGCTGTTGTAATATTGGACCTAATTCTGAATCTGATGTTACTTCTACTTTTGGACATTTCACATCTGAGAGTTAGTTAGAACCTTATTGTTCTGAGTCTCTCTGTATTGGAAATTCTGATACTAGCAAAATTAAAAGTCTTCAGAAAGGTGTGTGTATATATAATATATATATATGATTTCATAAGATTGCTTTGGGGTACAATGTAACAGATTTAATAAACATCCAGTATTTTTTTGGGCTCCAAAATCACTGCAGATGGTGACTGCAGCCATGAAATTAAAAGATGCTTATTCCTTGGAAGGAAAGTTATGACCAACCTAGATAGCATATTAAAAAGCAGAGACATTACTTTGCCAACAAAGGTCCATCTGGTCAAGGCTATGGTTTTTCCAGTGGTCATGTATGGATGTGAGAGTTGGACTGTGAAGAAAGCTGAGTGCCGAAAAATTGATGCTTTTGAACTGTGGTGTTGGAGAAGACTCTTGAGAGTCCCTTGTACTGCAAGGAGTTCCAACCAGTCCATCCTAAAGGAGATCAGTCCTGGGTGTTCATTAGAAGGACTGATGCTGAAGCTGAAACTCCAATAGTTTGGCCACCTCATGCGAAGAGTTGACTCATTGGAAAAGACCCTGATGCTGGGAGGGATTGGGGGCAGGAGGAGAAGGGGACAACAGAGGATGAGATGGCTGGATGGCATCACCGATTCGATGGACATGACTTTGTGTAAACTCCGGGAGCTGGTGATGAACAGGGAGGCCTGGCGTGCTGCGATTCATGGGGTGGCAAAGAGTCGGACACGACTGAGTGACTGAACTGAACTGATGGTCACACACAAACAAAGGATCTTTGTTTTCTTTTTCTTTTACTCACCGTGTTGAAATATGGCAATATTTCTAGTTAATCGAACTATTTGAATGTTTCTCAAGAACCAGATTATTCTATTTTTTTAAATTTAGTTATGGGACAAAAGAAAAAAACCCTGAGAGTTTGATTCCATTTGACTTTAATTTAAATACACAAAGTAGAGCTGTCTGCAATTACAAGCTTGCTTACCAGAGGAATATGGTATAAATAAAAAACACAATAAAAATGTAATTACAGAAGCTGGTTAATTTTTTGAAAGGAGTTTATGTTGGATAAGAAAGAGCTGATATCTATTATTTTTTATGATTACAGTATTCTATTTATATTCTCAGCATTGAATTAATTTCCTTGTCTAATGCTCACCTTGCTGAGGATCCTTTTAAAATACTTTAATGAGCTGAGTACATAAATCATCTTTGTGAACACAAATACACTGGAGGGAATTTTTTAAAGATTTTAGAGTGGGAGATAAGTCAGTCAAAGACTTCATGTCCCATTTTTTTAATCTATCAAAGTGAAAAAAAAATAGTTGCCCTTTTTCATAGACTTAGCAGTGGTGAAATCTTTAAAAAAATAATCAAAAGTAAAAGAATTGCCCAGAGAACTGTGTCATGTATTATAAACAAAGCTTGCCAAATATAGGCTTAGCATTAGTAGTCATTTATTTTTTTTTAATTTTTAATCATAGGCTAGCTTCATTCCTTAATTGTAAGTGAATTTTATGCCTATAGGCAAATATTCCTATTACGAATGAGAAATTCCTGAAGGCTGTACCATAATATTCTGCTTCGGTTGTATAATTGCTAAGTTGTGCCCCACTCTTTGAGACTGCATGGACTGTAGTCTGCCAGGCTCCTCTGTCCATGGGATTTCCCAAGCAGGAATACTGGAGTGTGTTGCCATTTCCTTCTCCAGGGTATCTTCCCAACCCAGGGATTGAGCCTGTGTCTCCTGCACTGGCGAGTGGGTTCTTTACTACTGAGCCACCCTGGAAGCCTGTATTATAATATAGATGGGCTGAAACTTGAGAATTCACAGCTGCATGTTAAAAACCAGACTAAAAAATAATTCATTCAAATCTTCACTAGCTGCAGATATTCACATATGTTGTTCTTAATTCTAATTTTAAAATATTTTATATATATTTATTCTTATATAACAGAAAAGTTTCTTAAAATGCCCATACTTCTCTAGTTTTCTTTGCCTTGATCACCAGAATCAGAACCATACAGGAGAACATCAGTTTAAAAAAAAAAAAAAGTGTTGTAGTTCTATAATGTGCATGAGTCATAATTAAATATTTAAATTTATTAGGGATTCTCACACATGTAACAAGTTAATTCATTCAAGTGGCAGATACTTGCCAGTCACATGGAGAGTTACTAGGTATTGAAGAAACACTCCTTAATTTACTAGTTTGTATAAACTTCATTTTCATATACTGAATTACTTAAAGTGAACCCCATCTATATTCCCATACAGCAGAAGCATCACAAATCTCCACCTGCATAGACACACACTTCAAACTTTTTATCTAAATGAGAATCACTGAGAGGAACATAAAGACTCATTTATTATGTAATTGGGAATATAGTTGTAATTTTCCATTTCTTTGAAACCATATATTTCTTGCACCCTGCCTATCTACCTTGTTGTTTGTTGGGAAACTGAGGAAAGCATATTTAAATAGCTTGCTTTATTTTCACTATTCATCATTGAGATGTAAAATTAGGAAACACCAAAATCCCATAAATACAGAAGGAAATCAGGATCAATATCATGAAAAGGAAATTGATCCAAGAACTATGATTCTGATCTGAGATCTATAATGATCTAGCTTTGTGAAATTCAATTTTCCTAAGGCTTAATATCTTATTTTGTTAAATAAAAGATAATAACTTTTAAGCCCTCAAGGTTTAGAGAATTATTAAGTAAAAAATGAGCTAACCAACAGAATAACTATTCAGGTATAAATCAGAAGGTAACAAACCAAAAAGCTATTTGCAAGTTCTATAACCTGTTTGCACCTTAACTCCCTAGGAGAACTACTGGGTCTTACTACATATAACATTCTGTCTCCTTAATAATCTAGCTAGTTTTTCTGCTTCTTTTCACTCTACAATAACACAATCAATTCTTAGGACTTTGCATTGACCACCACCACCATACTATTCTGGTCTCAGTATCTGAATTAATCCTTGCCTACTGCCTGACTCAGTTCTTTACCATAGAATCTGGTCAATCCATGTTCTTAGACCATCTAAGAACATAATATTTTGTTATAACTATTAGGGTTTAACTTTGGTGGATAGTGAGAAGACCTACTTTTCACTAGATATGTAATATTTGATTTTTGATTTCTTACCTCCATGCAAATATCTGAAAATGAATACTTCATGATAAATGACTCCATGGAGACTAACACAGCACTGTCAAATTTTATTTACATAATATTGGAAGTTTGAAATGACCTTCATTGGTAACTGTGTCTGGTTAAGAAAGCTTATTCCTTAAAAGGTTGAGGAAGAAAATTTGTGATAATTAAGAATTATTTTCTCATGTCCAGATGAGGTGGAAGGAATAGGAAAGGAATAAATGATTGTATTCATAAAATAATTTTTTATTTGAAATATAATAAATATCAACGAACTGTATTATAATTATTAAAATAACTAAACCTAAAGTTTTCTGAACATAATGGAAATTATTTAACCTTTTTTTTTTTACCTTCTGATAACCTTGCTTTGAAAAAATTACATTGACTTTGAAACAATCCCAAAATATGTGGAATAATTAACAGAGCTGTAATCACTGTTATAAACCTCCTGAGAACAGTCACTGTAATAAAATTGGCATAGTAAGTTCTACAGAAAAAAAAAAAATTGGTGCAGCTAAACACGATTAATGATAAACCAACTAATTTCATATGCAAAGAATATTAAACAGTTGTGGACTTTGACTAGTATCAAACTTCCCATTAATCTGATCCTTTGATAAAAGCAGATACACCGCAATACCTTATTTTGCTCAAATATTCAAATATCATAATCTCACTGTTTTATAGTGAATTTTTGCTGGCTCTTTAGAGTAGAAATAGACTCTAAAAATTGGATGAGGCATAGTTGTTGTTCTCTGACTCTTTGCAAACTTATGGAGTGCAGCACACAGGCTTTCCTGTTCTTCACTATCTCTAACTCATGTCCATTGAGTCGATAATGCCATCCAACCATCTTATCCTCTGTCACCCCTTTCTCCTGTCCTCAGTCTTTCCCAGCATTGGAGTCTTTCCCAGCGTGTCACCTCTTCACATCAGGTGGCCAAAGGATGGGAGCTTCATCTTCAGCATCAGTTCTTGCAGTGAATATTTAGGATTGACTTCCTTCAGGATTGACTGGTTTGATATCTTTGCTGCCCAAGGGACTTGCAAGAGTCTTCTCCAGCACCACAATTTAAATCCATCAATTCTTTGGTCTCAGCCTTCTTTATGGTCCAACTCTCACATCTGTACACAATTACCAGAAAAAATAGCTTTGACAATGTGGACCTTTTTCGGCAAAATGATGCCTCTGCTTTTTAAAATGCTGTCTAGGTTTGCCACAGCTTTTCTTAGAAGGAGCAAGCATCTTTTAATTTCATGGTTGCAGTCACCATCTGAAGTGATTTTGGAGCCCCCCAAAAATAAAGTCTGTCACTGTTTCCTCTTTTTATCCTTTCTATTTGCCATGAAGTGATGGGACCAGATGCCATGATCTGAGTTTTCTGAATGCTGAGTTTTAAGCCAGCTTTTTCACTCTCCTCTTTCACCTTCACCAGGAGTCTCTTTAGTTCCTTTCCACTTTCTGTCATTAGAGTTGTATCCTCTGCATATCTGAGGTTATTGATATTTGTTCTGGCAATCTTGAGTCCAGCTTTTGATTCATCCAGCCTGGCATTTCTCATGATGTACTCTGCATATAAGTTAAAAAAGCAGGGTGATAATATACAGCCTTGACACATTCCTTTCCCAGTTTTGAACCTGTCCATTGTTATATGTCCAGTTCTAATTGTAACTTCTTCCCCTTTATACAGGTTTCTCAGGAGGCAGGTAAGGTAGTCTGGTAATCCCATCTCTTTAAGAATTTTCCATAGTTTGTTGTAATACACAGTCAAAGGCTTTAGTGTAGTCAATAAAGCAGAAGTAGTAGATTTTTTTTTCTGGAATTCCCTTGTGTTTTCTATGATCCAACAAATTTTGGCAATTTGATCTCTGGTTCTTCTGCCTTTTCTAAATTCAGCTTGTACATCTGGAAGTTCTTGGTCACAGACTGCTGAAGACTAGCTTGAATGATTTTGAGCATTACTTTGCTAGCATGTGAAATGAATGCAATTTTCCACTAATTTGAGTAGTCTTTGACATTACCCTTTTTTGGAATCAGAATGGAAAGTGACCCTTTCCAGTCCTATTGGCACTGCTGAGTTTTCCAAATTTGCTGACATATTGAGTGCAACAGTTTAACAGCATCATCTTTTGGGATTTGAAATAGCTCAGCTGCAATTCCATCACCTCCACTAGCTTTATTCACAGTAATGCTTCCTAAGACCCACTTGACTTCATTCTTTAGGATGTCTTGCACTAGGTGAGTGACCACACCATCATGGCTATGTGGGTCATGAAGACCTTTTTGTATATTTCTTTTGTGCATTATTGCCACCTTTTTCTTAATCTGTTCTCTGTTAGGTCCTTACCATTTCTTTCCTTTATAGTGCCCATCCTTCCATAAAATAGTCCCTTGATATCTTCTATTTTGTTGACGAGATCTCTAGGTTTTTTTTTTCCATTCTATTATTTTTCTCTATTTCTTTGCATTGCCCACTTAAGAAGGTTGTTTTTTGTATTTTGTTTTTAATCTCTCCTTGCTATTCTCTGGAATTCTGAATTCAGTTGGGTGTGCCTTTCCCTTTCTCCCTTGCCTTTTGCTTCTCTTCTCAGCTATTCGTAAAACCTAATTCAGACAACCGCTTTGCCCTCTTGCATTTCTTTTTCTCTGGGTTGGTTTTTGTCACTGCCTTTTGTACAATGCTACCAACCTTTGTCCACAGTTCTTCAAGGCAGTCTGTCTACCAGATCTATTCCCTTGAGTCTTTTCATCACCTCCACTGTCAAAGGTAGTTTCCAAGATTCTTAAGTGTATATTCCAGTGCTCAATCCTGATAGGAAAATTTGGAAATCCTTGGCCTGGTGCTATCGTGGAGATGATTTTTTCTAAGTAACTTCAGCAATGTGGCCAGTATGTCTCCATGGCCTTGCCAGTTGTAAGTAATTTGGTGGCTAATGGTTATGCCTTTAGCTCTTTCATAAGCTCATTTAAAAAAAATTCAAAAATTGAGAGAAATCAATAACATAATGCCTCACCCATGTGTTTCTGTCAATTGTGGAATCTTGAACCAAATTAAGGACAGGAGATGGGCCTAGTCATTATGGTAGAGGAAGCATTGTGCTGTGCTAAGGCACTTTAGTGGTGTTTGACTTTGCAGCCCCATGGACTGTGTAGTCTGCCAGGCTTCTCTGTCCATGGGATTTTCCAGGCAAGAATACTGGCGTGGATTGCCATTTCTTCCTCCAGCGGATCTTCCTGACCCAGGGATCAGACTGGCATCTCTTAGTTCTCCTGCATTGGCAGGCTGGTTCTTTACCACAAGTGCTACCTGGGAAACCCCTAGACGAAGGGCACTACCCTTATATTATTCATCTTAAGTCCAGTGATTCAAAATGGTCTTTTTTACTTTGTAATGAACTATTTTTGATTTCACTAATATTTTTCTGACAAGCTTCTGCTTTTGCAGTGGCAATTACTAGGACCATGATATTAAGTATACAAAATGTACATTATTTATTTGGCCTGAGGTAGGTACCATCTGAGATTACTACCTTTTATATGCTTGAAATGTAACCATCAACTCTACACTGCTTTGTATTTCAAGGATCAACTTCTTTAAACCTTTGTTCTATGTTCTTTTTTACTGTACCTTTTCTTTGTCTTTCCTTCTCCAGTTTTTCATTTTTATAGCCCTAGGGTTAGCCTCTTTAAAATTTGATGAATGCATATTGGGTCTACACATTGGGAATTGCACAGATATCTTTAAACTACATCTTTAACATTATAGAGAAATATGGTATTTCCTTTGGATTCTCAACATGCAACCTGGTCAGCAGGGGTAAACTTGGAACTCTAGCTTGAGGGCAACCTAAGAAATAGAATCTATGACAACAGACATTAAGTGGGCAATTAATATGCATGAGGCAACTTCCTCGGAGAAGGAAATGGCAACCCACTCCAGTATTCTTGCCTGGAGAATTCCACTGACAGAGGAGCCTGGCAGGCAGGAGTCCATGGGGTCGCAAAGAGTTGGACATGACTGAGGGACTATCACTCACTCATTCAAGCACTTTGCTAAACATTTTAACAGGCGTTACCTGCCAGTTATGAACTCCACAGGAAATGAAGAGTAAGAGGGCTCAGTGATACTGTTCACCTCACAGCTAGTAAGTGGTAGGTCCTAATCTCCCTGAGGTCAGTTCCCATAAACTACTGACCGGCATGACTGAGCCTATGTGCCCCATGCTTGAAGCTATCGCTCCAGCCTTTACAAGTGAAACTTCATTGTAATTGAGGCTTGTATATGGGATTCCAGCGGAATCATAAATAGGATAATCTCCTTGAAATTAATTCTGAGTATATCTTTATACTGAACCTCCTCTGTGTTTTCTTATTTTTTTTGTAAACCCTGGAATTCATTTACTTTAATAAATGGGATCTCTCTTTAATACAAACTAACAGATTTTACTGGGATTCTAAATAAATATGTTGACTATTTTGTGAGGCTGCAAGGGTTAACACCATGACAGGCGGCCTGGACCTAAGTTTCGGCTTCCCCCGAAATGGTAAGATTCCCTACCCCCATCAGGTAACCTGGAGCCAGCCAATCAATATGCGCCCAGTAAGAAACAAAGGGAGAGGTGAAAAGCCCGAGAACGCCCAGGTTTGAAAAAAGCCCGGGAAAGTTTGTACCAATAAAATTGTTTTGCAAACAGGTAACCAATCCGCTTAAGCCAGCTATTAACCGCTTATGCATACCCTATAAATTTGGGTAACAGCTTTGGCTCAGAGCTTTTCTGACCCTGCACCACTGCGTTGGTTGCGGCAGAAGCCCTGGCTCGAGTCAGTAATAAACTTCCCTTTTTGCGAATTGCATTGTCTTGGAAGCCTTCTCTCTTCCTGCTCGGGGATTCGGACATCAGGCATAACATATTTCACCTGTTTTATATACCTACAGGGCTGTGATATCCTTTACACTTGCATTAAAGCTTTTTTCTTTTTATTGTTTTGCTACCATTTATTAAATATAAGAGATAATGTTGATAATGATTATGTTGCATCTCTCTGATCTTTTTCTAGATTTTTAAAATTAAAACTAATTACTTCTTTTTAAAAAACATTAGATCAAGTGGGAGAAATACCATCTATCTTTTTATGAGAAACTGATTTACAAAACTATAGTGCCCAGAGTAGTTTGGGCAGGATATCTGTAATGTATAGTTGTGCTGAAGACTGAGTCAAAACAAACTGTTACACTTAACACAAATTAAATATTGTCTTACCCATATGTGCTTGTTTGTATCTCAATATATCTTTTAATATGGCCAATTTCCAAATGTAAATACAAACTCGTTTTCTTTTTATAGTATCTAAAATTAAAGAAGAAAAAAAAATTAGTTTCATTAGAATATAATGAATGGTTCCAATTATTTCCTTATTTGGTTTACAACATCAAACAAATGTATCAGAATGCAGATAATAGGGAATCCCATCAAAATTGATACTCTCATTAATATAAATAGATATACTGATAAAATTAAGTAAGTTAGTATAAAATGGTCTTTTATCTTTATATCACCTTGACTCGTTTTTTCTCTTTCTTTTTTATTTTTTAAATTATGATGGGGAATACTTGCAAATCCATGGCTGATTCATGTCAGTGTATGACAAAAACCACTACAATATTGTAAAGTAATTAGCCTCCAACTAATAAAAATAAATGAAAAAAAAATTATGAGACTATGACAACACATTTACAGGAGACTTGGAAAATACAGATCAAAGTGACATAAGGTCCACTATATATTGCAGCTTTTTTTTAGGCAAATAATTCAAGATTTTTGTTGGAGTTTCAATATCAAACTCTCAAAAATTAATATAATGAATAGACAGAAAAATAGAAGGATAGAGTAGACCTGAAAAGCACCATGAACCTACTTATCATAATTGAGATTTATACAATTTTCACATTACAATAGGAAACAAATTCCATTCATGTTACCATAGACTATAAACTAAGAAACACTGGAATGTATCCAGGAACATAAGGTGCAAAAATTTCATGGTCTAAAGGTGTTGAAATCATGCAGAGTCTGTTCTCTTATCACTGTAGAATTATGCTAAAAATCAATATCAAAAGATATTTGAAAATAACCGACATATTTTTGAGTGCAGTGTGACATTCACCAGGAGAGATCTTTGACTTAGCATGTGAAAGCCTCAATAAACTTAAAAGACTGAAAAAGCAGAGAGGGTGACTGCAGAGAAGAAAGCATTTAAATGAGAAATTAAATGTCTACTTTTAAATGAAGCTATTGTAAAATGGTTTTTTATCTTTATATCTCCTTGACTCTTAACTCTCTTATAGTTTCTACTTTTATCATTTTTTCTAAAAAAATTTTACATCTTTCCTAGTCTTATTCTTTTCAATGATGCTCAACTGGAAGGGTAATTTTTGAACTGCTGCTTTTCTATTTCTCTTTCAACTTGGCTCTTGTTTCCATTTCCTTCTCTCTGCACAATCACATCACTACTTGTCACCCTCATCTCACCAACATATGGCTTTCCTTTTTGTGAAACATAAGTCGGATCTCCTCCTAGTGATCGTTAGCTCGAGTAGAGAAATTTCTCCACATAACCACGATTAAAATACAAAAGAGCTGTTAGATAACAGAAGAGACATATGACAGCCAGTAAGCTTAAAAAATTAATGTAGTAGAATTAAAAATGAGAATCTGAAATGGAAAAGAAGCCAGAAGAGCCGAAAAGGTATTTGGTAAAAATGAATAATTGCTGCCTGTAAGAATTAGGGAAAGAAATCAAAATGACAAATATGTACCATATCTGATCAACATTTCTTAACCTTTTCAATGAAATTAAAAGTGAGAATCTTTAAATCTTTATCTCATGAAATTTTCAAAAATATAACAACTATCACTATATTTCCAGGAGACTCCCCAACAGTGAAGCATCTTTACTGCTATAATAACAAAATTTCACTTTGTGCCAGCCTAGATTTTGTGGCCCATTTTCCAGATATGCACAATGGAAAGTTGAAATCTAGTAAGATTTAAGAATATAGCTTTTCAAATAGGCTCAGGGGCTGCTAGAAAGTAATTATTTTAAATCACCTTCCAAAATAAATAAACAGATAAATAAATAACACACTCAAGACACAACATGAGGATTGCAGAAGGGTATGCAAAAGATAATTGAGAACAGAGGGAATTAAATTACAGCCAAGCTAAAACAGATACTAGAGCTGTCATCAGATGGCTACACACTTTATTTGCATCCTCAAATGCATAAAACAGCATATGTAGAAAAGAAAATAGCAAAATAGAATTTTTCTATTGATTCTTTAAGAGTGTACTTTGGGCACTCAAGGGGCTTCCCTGATAGCTCAGTTGGTTAAGAATCCACCTGCAAGGCAGGAGACTTCAATTCAATTGCTGGGTCAGGAAGACCCTCTGGAGAAGGGATAGGCTACCCACTCCAGTTTTCTTGGGCTTCCCTTGTGGCTCAGCTGGTAAAGAATCTGCCTGCAGTGCAGATCCCTGGTTTGGGAAGATCCCCTGGAGAAGGGAAAGGCTACCCACTCCAGTATTCCTGCTGGAGAATTCTGTGGACTGTACAGGCCACAGGGTCCCAGAGAGTTGGACACGACTGAGCGACTTTCAGTTGGGCATTCAAGTTAGTACAAGAAAAAAAGGAAAAGAAAAACAGACTATAACCTAATTAGTAATAATATATGCTGCTCATTTACCTTGTTTTACAATAAAGCATGTATAAGTTAAACCACTCTAGGTTTTCAATGTTTTTTTTCCTGCTAAAAAATTTGTTCATGGAAAAATAGCAAATCTAGGGTACAGTCTTTTTGTTGTTTATTTAAAGTGAAGTGAAATTCGCTCAGTCATGCCCTACTCTTATTTAAAAATTCAGTCTATTTCTATATTCTTTGTATGAGATGGAAGATTAAAATTGAGATTTATATCATTTTTATCTCATTTTCAAGTAACATATATTCTGTTTATTTCCTTTATAGGAACCAAAGTATCAAATTTAGTTATCTTCAGTGTGGCAACAGAAACATGTCTGGAAACTAGAGCGTATTAAGGTCCCCACTGGGCTTCCCTGATAGCTCAAATAGCTCAGTTAGTAAAAAAAAAAAAAAAATCCCCCTGCAATGCAGAAGACCCCAGTTAGATTCCTGGGTCAAGAAGATCCCCTGGAGAAGGGATAGGCTACCCACTCCAGTATTCTTGGGCTTTGCTTGTGGCTGGCTCAGCTGGTAAAGAATCCACCTGCAACGTGGGAGACCTAGTTTCCATCCCTGGGTTGGGAAGATCTGCTGGAGAAGGGAAAGGCTACCTACTCCAGTATTCTGGCCTAGAGAAATCCATGGACTGTATAGTCGGACACGACTGCAAAGAGTTGGACACAACTGAGCGACTTGCACTTTCACTTTCAAGGTCCGCACCTCCTTAAATCTGGACTGATCTTTAACTGCTCTGACCAATAGAGAGTGGCAGAAATGATGCCATACCAGTTTGGGACTTATTATTTGCAGCCATACATCACTCAAACATTGGGCATATGAGCTGACTTTAATCAGAGGATAGAGTCATATCTGTACAATTATTTCAGAATTTAGAAAGAAAAACCTACTAAATTGCCCCAACCCAAAATTGTAATGGAAACAATATGATTTTCTCTTCACTCATTTAATTCTGGCTCAGATGGTAAAGAATCTGCCTGCAGAGCAGGAGACCTGGGTTCAATCTCTGGGCTGGGAAGATCCCCTGGAGAAGGAAAAAGCAACCCACTCCAGTATTTCTGTCTGGAGAATCCCATGAACAGAGGACCCGGGTGGGCAACATTTAATCCAGCTGGAAGTTCTTTCAACTCTGAGTTGAGACACATTGGTTCCTGTCGGACATAAGGATAATTTGCCAAGTTTTATAATAATATATGCAAAATCTAGAACACCTCAATACACAGTTGTTTTTTAAGTTGTAAATCCTATTTAGTAAAAAGTTTGTAGTACTGCATCATATAGACTCTGCAATACTGTAGATCAAAATGTGAAAAGTGAAAGCGAAGTCGCTCAGTCGTGTCCGACTCTTTGAGACATGGGCTGTAGCCTACCAAGCTCCTCTGTCCATGGGATTTTCCAGGTAAGAGTACTGGAATGGGTTGCCATTTCCTTCTCCAGAGGATCTTCCCAATCCAGGGATCAAACCCGGATCTCCTGCATTGTACGTAGACACTTCACCGTCTGAGCCACCAGGGAAGCATTATCAAAATGTATGTCTATATATAATGAATTATATTAACAAATATTTATTGAGCTTCCTTTAGACAAAGCCCCAGTCTAGGCATTGGAGATCATCTTCATCTAAATATAATCATTCCTGTGGTAGCTAGAGGCCTCATAATCTGTCCAAAACATCAACAGTGACCAACTACCAAATGCATGCCATATTTCAGTGACTTTAATGATATCACTTAACTGCCTTTTCATTTTAAGCATTGTTTATAATTGCCATGTATTATTTATATACATATATATGCAAGAAAACAAGTACATTTGTATACTTTTAGAAAGACAGCTTTCTAGAACTATGTAAGTAAATGGTACAAATGTCTGTGAGAATTTTGTTTCAAACTAGAATAAATTATAATGGGAATTACTCAAGTGATCCCATGAGTAGAAAATGGTTCAGAAAGAAAATATTAAAAAGGGAACATAATCCATACTTTTCTTTCTTCCTAGACCAAACTTGGAAATGCAAGAAAGCATTTTTATCTACAGCCAATATACACTCATAAGCTTGGGAAGGGTGGTTTTTTGAAAGGGTGTCAAAATTTCATTTAATGGACTTGTCTCAGTGCAAGCATTCAAATTAGTGATATTAATGTTCATATTTTATGTGAAGGAACAATATTGGTGAAACCTGGTCACTGATGCAAATCAGAAGACTCCCATCTTATAATAATAATTTCCCACTCCAGTTTGATCAGGCTCAGTGACCTGGAGGTAATAAATGAGTAAATCAACAAACCAAACAACAGATAAATAAATCGACTGCCAATAACATTCTTTCAAACCATCCAATTCCCTGGGATTGATATGTTTAATTAAGGAAAATAAATTGTGCTGTACTGAATCGCTAATGATGTTGTGAATCAAATAATATTTAAATGATTTGTCTTGCAATATTTGTGTACTAATTATATTATTCAACACTGTATGAATAGGCAATAAAGGAAATAGAAATGAGATAATTTTATCATGTAGTGGGTTTTGCTTTATGAAATCATGAGCAATTATTCATTTATTTGAATCAAAACAGAAAAATGTGAATCATCATGACACATAAAAATTATGTTTGTTTAAGTCACAGTTGTATATTTAGGGTGCCATTCTGTAATGAGACCCCCATACTCATAACTTTTGGTCATTATGGTGAATACTTTTCATTCTCTCACTGAACATACTGTGATTAAATTAGGATGATGAGTTCCACCTGATTTAATACATAAACATGAATAAACAGAACAGATTAGAGAAAACTAAACAATAAAACAATAAAGAGAAACAATAAAATAAATAAAAGAGAATAAATAAAGAGAAACAATAAAGCCACAAGCAATATGACATCCATTGGCTACTGTAACTAAAATGTTTAGAGATTAGGACAAGATTTAATGTATAAACCCAACATTGTATTAAAGGAATCCTTTTCTATTCGTGTTTTCTCTAACTCTTACACTGATTGAAACTCCATATGACAACTTCTTATATAGGGTAAATATTTAGAAAGTTAGACTGTAGCACCAACAGTATATATCTTAATCACTGTGTAGCTTTGGTTTACTTATCTCTTCCTTAGCATTCTCAACTGGGCCCTAGTATCCTTATCTGAAAGAGAAGACAATGATCATACCTACCCCATAATTCTGAGAAATTTGAATGAGCTAATAAAAAAGTGTAAAGCTCTCAGTTCAAGGTCTGATGGAACATAAATCTTACAGATGAGTCAGATGTAATTCCTGTTGTTGTGGTCAGAAAATGACTACAACGTTTAGAGACCTCACATCTCATACTATCAAACAAATAAGACTCCTATTTTCTCCTCATAACTATGAAGATTCTTGCAATCTATTTTTTCTTCATCCCCAACTAAATCCTTTTCAGTTCAGTTCAGTCGCTCAGTTGTGTCTGACTCTTTGCAACTCCATGAATGGTAAACACCAGGCCTCCCTGTCCATTACCTACTCCTGGACTTTACTCAAACTCATGTCCATTGAATCGGTGATGCCATCCAACCATCTCATCCTCTGTCATCTCCTTCTCCTCCTGCCTTCAATCTTTCCCAGCACCATGGTCTCTTCCAATGAGTCAGTTCTTCATATCAGGTAGCCAAAATATGGCAGTTTCAGCTTCAACATCAGTCCTTCCAATGAATATTCAGGACTGATTTCCTGTAGGATGGACTGGTTGGATCTCCTTGCTGTCCAAGGGACTCTCAAAAGTCTTGTCCAACACCACAGTTCAAAAGCATAAATTCTTTGGTGCTCAGCTTTCTTTATAGTCCAACTCTCACATCCTTATATGACTACTTGAAAAATCATAGCCTTGACTAGCCGGACCTTTGTTGGCAAAGTAATGTCTCTGCTTTTTGATGAGCTGTCTAGGTTGGTCATAGCTTTTCTTCCAAGGAGCAAGCATTTTTAAATTTCATGGCTGCAATCACCATCTGCAGTGATTTTGTGCAGCCGCCCCCCCCCCCAAAAAAAAAGTCTGTCCCTGTTTCTGTTGTTTCCCCATCTATTTGCCATGAAGTGATGGGATCAGATGCCATGATCTTAGTTTTCTGAATGTTGAGTTGTAAGCCAACTTTTTCACTTTCTTCTTTCACGTTCTTCAAGAGGCTTCTTCACTTTAGTTCTTATTCACTTTCTGCCATAAGGGTGGTATCATACGCATATCTGAGATTATTGATATTTTTCCTGGCAATCTTGATTCCAGCTTGTGCTTCATCCAGCTCAGCATTTTGCATAATATACTGTGCGTATTAGTTAAATAAGCAGGGTGACAATATACAGCCTTGACGTACTCCTTTCCCGATTTGGAACAAGTCTGTTGTTCCATGTCAAGTTCTAACTTTTGCTTCATGACCTGTATACAGATTTCTCAGGAGGCAGGTCAGGTGGTCTGGTATTCCCATCTCTTGAAGAATTTTTCATAGTTTGTTTTGATCCACACAAAGTCTTTGGCATAGTCAATAAAGCAGATATATGTTTTTCTGGAACTCTCTCGCTTTGTTGATGATCCAACAGATGTTAGCAATTTGACTTCTGGTTCCTCTGCCTTTTCTAAATCCAGCTTGAACGTCTGGAAGTTCAAGTTTCACATACTATTGAAGCCTAATTTGGAAAGTTTGAGCATTACTTTGCTAGCATGTGAGATGAGTGCAATTAGGCAGTAGTCTGAACATTCTAGGGCATTTTCTTTCTTTTGGATTTGAATGAAAACTGACATTTTCCAGTCCTGTGGTCACTGCTGAGTTTTCCAAATTTGTTGGCATATTGAATGTAGCACTTTCACGGCATCATCTTTTAGGATTTGGTCACGGTGGAGGTTCTGACAAAATGTGGTCTACTGGAGAAAGAAATGGCAAACCGCTTCAGTATTCTTGCCTTGAGAACTCCATGCAGTATGAAAAGTCAAAAAGATAACACTGAAAGATGAACTCCCCAGGTTGGTAAGTGCCCAACATGCTACTGGAGATCAGTGGAGAAATAACTCCGGAAAGAATGAAGGGATGGAGCCAAAGCAAAAACAACACCCAGTTTGGGATGTGTCTGGTGGTGGAAGTAAAGTCTGATGCCGTAAAGAATAATATTACATAGGAACCTGGAATGTTAGGTCCATGAATCAAGGCAAATTGGAAGTGGTCAAACAGGAGATGGCAAGAATGAACATTGACATTTTAGGAATCAGCGAACTAGGATGGACTGGAATGGGTGAATTTAACTCAGATGACCATTATATTTACTACTGTGGGCAAGAATCCCTAAGAAGATATGGAGTAGCCATCATACTCAACAAGAGTCAGAAATGCTGTACTTGGATACAGTCTCAAAAAAGACAGAATGATCTCTGTTTGTTTCCAAGGCAAACCATTTAATATCACAGTAATCCAAGTCTATGCATCAATTAGTAATGCTAAAGAAGCTGAAGTTGAATGGTTCTATGAAGACTACAAGATCTTCTAGAACTAACACCCAAAAAAGATGTCCTTTTCATTATAGGGGACTGGAATGCAAAAGTAGGAATTCAGGAAACCCCTGGAGTAACCAGCAAATTTGGCCTTGCAGTATAGAATGAAACAGGGCAAAGGCTAATAGAGTTTTGCCAAGAGAATGCACTGGCCATAGCAAACACCCTCTTCCAACAACACAAGAGAGGACTCTACACATGAACATCACCAGATGGTCAATACCAAAATCAGATTGATTATATTCTTTCTAGTCAAGGATGGAGAAGCTCTATACAGTCAGCAAAAACAAGACTGGGAGCTGACTGTGGCTCAGATCATGAACCGCTTATTGCCAAATTCAGACTTAAATTGAAGAAAGTAGGAAAAACCACTAGACCATTCAGTTATGACCTAAATCAAATCCCTTATGACTATACAGTGGAAGTGACAAATAGATTCAAGGGATTAGATCTGATAGACAGAGTGCCTGAAGAACTATGGAGAGAGGTTCCTGACATTGTACAGGAGGCAGTGATCAAGACCATCCCCAAGAAAAAAGAATTACAAAAAAGGCAAAATGATTATCTGAGGAGGCCTTACAAATAGCTGTGAAAAGAAGAGAAGTGAAAGGCAAAGGAGAAAAGGAAAGATATACCCATATGAATGCAGAGTTCCAAAGAATAGCAAGGAGAAATAAGAAAGATTTCCTCAGCGATCAATGCAAAGAAATAGAATGGAAAAGACCAGAGATCTCTTTAAGAAAATCAGAGACACCAAGGGAACATTTCATACAAAGATGGGCTCAATAAAGGACAGAAATGGTATGGACTTAACAGAAGCAGAAGATATTCAGAAGAGGTGGCAAGAATACACAGAAGAACTATACAAAAAAATCTTCACCACCCAGATAATCATGAAGGTATGATCACTCACCTAGAGCCAGACATCCTGGAATATGAAGTCAAGTGGGCCTTAGGAAGCATCACTATAAACAAAGCTAGTAGAGGTGATGGAATTCCAGTTGAGCTATTTCAAATCCTTTTAACCACCCCTAAATACAACAACATAAGTAGAAAAATTTGAATCACCAATTTAATCTGAGGGTGGGGTAAATGCAAGCTGAACCAGGACATATCCACTAAAATTTCAAACATGCTTTTTGTATGCTTTTTTATATTCCAGTATATGAATCAATACCTAGTCTTACTATACACACTATATACAGTGTGCTGAATAAATTGTTATTTTCCGCTATAGTCTAACTTTATAAACCTATGGATAATAATGCACATTTTTAAGTATCTGTATACCTTTCACAGTCAAAATGTGTACATTTTGGAAAGGAATATAGAATCATTATTTGAAACTCTTACATGATAGATGAGGTCAAATCTGAACCAAGTTTGAGTAGATAAGAACTGAGAAAATTCAAAATGGAGAATATGATGTAGCATTGTATGTTGCAATTTGGTGCAAAAAATTGACCACACAGGATTGTTTTATATGAAGATAGTAATAACATAAAGAGGACTGCAATAGATTATATGAAAAGTAGTATAAAGCAGAGTTGAAAGAATAATTGACTTTGCACTCAAGAGAGGGAAATTGGACTTGATCCTAAGTAGGGAGCCATGAAAAGTCCTTGAATCCTTTTCTGATGTGATAAAACTAGTATTTCACAAGAAGTAGTCTGACTGAACTACACAGATACCACTGAAGGTAAGGAAAACAGTTACCAGATTGTAAGTAATATAAGATTGAGGTGCTAGAGCAGTAAACTAAAGTAGCAGCAGTGAAACAAGGGGTAACAAGAAAAAGCTTTAGTGAGGAATTTAATTTAAATATGAAAAGAAACATATAGACAATATTTTAGCTTAGTAATCAAAAACCATGGTAGTATTGATGCAAAAGTAGAGAATGAGTGAGAGTAAATATTAAGGAAAGAAGACCAAGTTTTAATTGCTGGGTTGTTATGTCTTGTATGAAGGTCAGGAAGCAACAGTTAGAACTGGACATGGAACAATAGACTGGTGCCAAATAGGAAAAGGAGTGCGTCAAGGCTGCATATTGTCACCCTGCTTGCTTATCTTATATGCAGAGTGTACATCATGAGAAATGCTGGGCTGGAGGAAGCACAAGCTGGAATCAAGATTTCCGGGAGAAATATCAATAATCTCAGATAGGCGGATGATACTACCCTTACGGCCGAAAGTGAGGAAGAACTAAAAGCCTCTTGATGAAAGTGAAAGAGGAGAGTGAAAAAGTTGGTTTAAAGCTCAACATTCAGAAAACTAAGATCACGGCATCCAGTCCCATCACTTCATGACAAGTAGATGGGGAAACAATGGAAAACAGTGGCAGACTTTATTTTGGGGGGCTCCAAAATCATTGCAGATGGTGACTGCAGCCATGAAATTAAAAGACGTTTACTCCTTGGAAGGAAAGTTATGACCAACCTAGACAGCAAATTAAAAAGCAGAGACATTACTTTGCCAATAAAGGTCTAGCTAGTCAAGGCTATGGTTTTTCTAGTAGTCATGTATGGATATGAGAGTTGGACTGTAAAGAAAGCTGAGTGCTGAAGAATTGGTGCTTTTGAACTGTGGTGTTGGAGAAGACTTTTGAGAGTCCCTTGGACTGCAAGAAGATCCAACCAGTCCATCCTAAAGGAGATCGGTCCTGGGTGTTCATTGGAAGGACTGATGCTAAAGCTGAAACTCCAATACTTCGGCCACCTGAGGTGAATAACTGACTTATTGGAAAAGACCATGATGCTGGGAAAGATTGAAGGTGGAGGAGAAGGGGACGACAGAAGATGAGATGGTTGGTGGCATCACCGACTCAATGGACATGAGTTTGAGTAAACTCCGCGAGTTGGTGATGGACAGGGAAGCCTGGTGTGCTGTAGTCCATGGGGTCGCAAAG
This sequence comes from Cervus canadensis, assembly GCF_019320065.1. NCBI lineage: Eukaryota > Metazoa > Chordata > Mammalia > Artiodactyla > Cervidae > Cervus > Cervus canadensis. Next base: position 63,433,466 of record NC_057396.1, on the reverse strand, counting down.
AGTCGGACACAACTGAGAGACTGAACTGAAATGAACTATGTCTTGAAAGCAGGAATTTTAAAGTAGAGAAATTATAGCTCCAGTTTTATATATAAAGGTGAAGTTCACTTGAGAGGTCAAATTTGGACCATCTTGGAAGAGTCATCTATATCTTCTACATGTTCTAAAGCTAAATGTAGATTTAAAATATACTCTTGAATTTCCAACCAAGAAAATGTCTCCTTTTATTGAATCATTTTAATTATCTAGTGTAAATAATCCAAATGTCTTCTCACAGAATGATTCCAGTCATTAGAACAAAATGTATTACTTACATATAACTGTGCTGCCATTATTCTGATTTACTGTGGTATTCTATAACACGTGAGTGTGTGCGTGCTTAGTCGCTAAGTCATGTCCAACTCTTTGCAACCCCATGGACTGTAGCCTGCCAGGTTCTTCTTCCGTGGTATTTCAATTGGTGGTAAAGAGTTTGTATTCTCTCTCCAAAGTTTGTCTTTTTAAAGTTTTTCTTAATCATCCAAAATGCCAAGCGCATTGTCTGAACTGTGGAGTCAGCAAATTTGCTTTGACTAAAGTAGGAGAGAAATTAAGTCATAATCCGTTTAATGTCTTCGGTTGTCAGTAGGAAAGCAAGAACTTTTTGCTGTATGCTGAATGCAAAACAGATGTTGTTCAGTAGGTTTGACTATGGACCCTCAATTTTTTACTTTTAAGACAACATTTAAAGATGCCAGATTGCTCTCATCTCAAGTGTCAACCATTCATTAGCTTAATGGAAAAAGGTAACAGATTATGTATATAATAGTCACCCAGGGAGAAGACATACATTTACAACCCATAACACTTATGTAGATAGATTGTAGACATAATAATCTTCCACAGGAGGGAGCGAGACAAACAATTACTCTAATGGAAAGCAAGAGAATGTGATTAACATTAAATGCTAATCAATGACAGATACTTGTGGTGGGAATGCCTTGCAGGATAACTGTATAACTTGGCCTAGAGTTTTGGGCAAGAGAGGTAGGGAAGATAATAAATGTATTTAGATGCCGCAGTTCGAAGAAACCATTATAGATTTGCCTTTTACTTTTTGAAAGAATCACTTTTTTTTTTCCTGGCATGTAAACTGAATTTATAAAATGGTTTCTAAAGATAACATGCCTTGCTGCTGCTGCTAAGTCACTTCAGTCGTGTCTGACTCTGTGTGACCCCATAGACGGCAGCCCACCAGGCTCCCCTGTCCCTGGGATTCTCCAGGCAAGAAGACTGGAGTGGGTTGCCATTTCCTTCTCCAGCGCATGAAAGTGAAAAGTGAAAGTGAAGTCATTCAGTTCTGTCTGACTCTTAGCAACCCCGTGAACTGCAGCCTACCAGGCTCCTCCGTCCATGGGATTTTCCAGGCAAGAGTACTGGAGTGGGGTGCCATTGCCTTCTCCAATAACATGCCTTAATTCCCTGTAAATACAGGGACATGTCTCAGCTGACATTCAGATGGGGAGATGATCTTTCTGGGCCTTACCTAATCACGTGAGCCCTTAAAAACAAAACAAAACAAAAATGCGTTTGTCTGATAGCAGAAGTCAGAGATATAGAACACGGGAAGGGGTGGATGTAATGTGGGATTAAGGATAAAATGAGTAACCTGAGAAGTGTGGTGGTCTTAAGGAATTGAGAAAGGCTCCCTGGGGCTAAAAGCCAGCAAATGAAGGAAATCCTTGGTCCTACTACTTCAGAGAACTGAATTCTGCAGAGAGAAGGAATGAGCTTGGAAGAGGAACCCAATCTCTAATAAGAATGCAGTTGGCTGACACTTTGATTTCAGCTTTCTGAGACCCTGAGAATAGAACCCAGCTAAGCTCCCCTGCATTTGCAACATATGGGGAACACATGCAAATCCATGGCTGATTCATGTCTGCTGCTGATTCATGTCAATGTATGGCAAAAACCACTACAATATTATAAAATAATTAGCCTCCAACTAATAAAAAAAAAAAAGTAACATTAGAAATCAAAGCTGGCACTCCAGTACTTTGGCCGCCTAATGTAAAGAGCCGCCTCATTGGAAAAGACTCTGTGCTGTGAAAGATTTAAGACAAAAGGAGAATGGGGCAGCAGAGGATGAGATGTTTAGATATCATCACTGACTGAGCACAAGCATGAGCAAACTCTGGGAGATAGTGGAGGACAGGGAAACCTGGCATGCTGCATTTCATGCTGTTGCAAAGAGCTGGATATGACTTAGTGACTGAGCAACCTTGATTTTATCAGAACTAGAAAGCCAACAGTTTTACTACAATAGCAAACACCTACAATATGGAATTAAAAATAATTTCACATATGCAATATGGATAGCCATGAATGAGAAAAACATAGATATGTCATCACTCAAAAATAATTCAAAGCAGAGGTGGTTATGGAGAATGTAATAATACATATGTATTCATTTTGACTACTAGGTATTACACTGAGAAACAGTATTGAAACATTTTTGGTTTATACTGTCATGATTATCAATATAGAATGAAATAAAATATATGGCTGAATGTAAATTATGAGTTTTCCTTTGCTTTGAATTACTATGATATTATTTATTAAATATCTGATTTATCTGTACTTACAAATGAGAGAAATGATTACATTTTTTGATCTGTAGTTGTCTCATGTAGCAGATTCTTCTTAGTAAGGAAGTAAATAGGTAAGAAATTCCCCCTTTATTTTATTTTACCATTTTGATTGTGAACATGATTACAATAGATAATAAATGCTCCTTTCCATTTAGGGCACTGTGATTTCAGATGTATTCTGGCAGGTAGCAGTTGTGAAGTGGCAGATGGAGGAAGGAAAATAAACCATTCTATTAAAATAGAATATTACCATTCATGGATATGGAATCAAACTAATGTGGCATTTCTAGGTGTGAGTAACTACTGTGCTGTTCCCTTATGCTCTTTTCTTTTCTTGGACACATTGTGTTTCCTTTATTTTTTTCATTTCTCTCCCATGATAATTGCCACTAATTTCTAGGGAAATATGGCCATTACTACTGAATCTGTCATGGAAAATCATAGCAATTCCTTATATCTTATGTCGTTCTTTTATTTTTCAATTTTTTTTCTGCCATTGTTATAAGGCTTTATGATTTTGTTGAGTGTGAATTTTTTCTATATGATTTCATTGGGCACATAAAATATTAACATTTAAAATTAACTGATTTTTCTATGTTATAGTTGCTTAGATGGCTTTAATATTAAATGATCAATGTTTTAAATCAAAACATGAATAATAGGTATGACTTAATCTCTACTTGACTGTACAAATGAACCATTAAAGTGTTTCACTATGACTTCCAGATGGCCAAATTAGAAAACACTTTGGATTGCCAAAGTTGATGCCTCTAAAGGAAGCTGAAAAGCCGTTCTACACTCTCTCATTGTTTCTATCCTGTCAAAATGTTAAATGTAAGCAATTCTCAATAAGGTCAGAAATCTGTTTCTGAATCCAAAATGCTTTTTTAACCTTTATTAGAGGATCTTCCTGTACTTGACACTGTTGATCATACCTTCCTCCAAAAATCACATAATCCTCTGAACATCTTGAGTTCTTCCTCCTCTCCACATACTTGTCAATATTTCTTTGTGTTCCTATCCTCTTCTCCCCAGCCATTCAGAATTGAAACCCCCAATCTTTTCACAGGCATATTTTTCTTTTTATTCTATATTTTCCCTGTAGGTGATTTCAGCTCCCAGTGATAAGCAGATCACTCCCTATTCTGCATGTCAAATCCAGTCTCTCCTCTCAGCTCCCAGGGAATGTATCTAACAGCCAATTTCTAAACTCCTCTTGGGTATGTGGCCGCTATCCAAACTTAACATGCCTGAAGTCAAACTCAGAGATATTCTGCATGTACTAGTCACCTATTTCTGTGTAGCAAATTACCTCACAACTTGGAGGCTGAATACAAATCAGATATTTATTTTCTCTCAGTTTCTCTAAGTCAGAAATTTGGGAGTGGCTTGACTAAATTTTTTCGGCTTGGCATTCAGTCAGGTGTAGCCCATGACTGCAGGCTTTTAAGGCTTGGTGAAAGGTGGAGGATACATTACTCACAAGTCTGGGCAATCAAGACTGTCAGTTATCAGAAGGCCTCCTTTACTCTCCACATGGGCTATTGCTGAGGGTTCAATGGTGGATGGCTTCTCCAAGAGACCAAGACAGGTGCTGCCATATCACCTCCACAGTATTCTCTCAGGTACTCAGGTCAGTCAGGATTCAGAATGAGGGGTGAGTGCCCAGAAATTGTGAGCACCAGACAGTAAGGGTTCTGGGGGGCCATCTTGGAACCTCCCACCACACTCTGCAAGTTCATTTTTCTGGATTTGGGTAATGATAACGAATAGGCAAGTCAAAGATCTAAGATTCACTCTTGACACTGCCCTCTCCTTCATTCTTTTGTATTCAGTCCACTGCTTACCTTTATGACTTTGCTTCTCAAATGTGTTTTGAATCTACTGTTTTATCAAATCTACTGCTACCACCTTAACCATAATGGGCTCAATTGCATATATTTTCATCTTCTTATGGTTAGTTATTTGCACTGAAGTTAAGCTTTTTTAAAACACACATTAATTTGTGTCATAAAATTACTTAAAATATTTCCCTGATATCCTGTTGATCTTGGCAAAAGACCGTTCACATGACTTTTGAAACCCTGTGCAGTTTGGCATCTACCTACTTCTTCAACTACGGCTTGTCTGATATTTCCCTTTCTGCTTATTATCAGACATACACAAAAGTACCTGATACATGTGAAGCATTGAGTTATGCATTGAGCAGCATAAAAGACCATATGATAGGTTCATTTGAGTTGTTTAAAGTTCATTTAGAAGGATAAATTGAATATAGCTGATTGTAATATAAGAAAAATTATGGAAAGTCCTAATATGACACAAGGTGTCTTTACTAAGTTCAAAAAGTTTCTAGAAGGTTTGGGATTTTCAGGCTCTTCACAGGCCTTCTTCTATCTTAGAAAATCACCAATTTTGCCATTTCCATTATATAAACACAAACCAGAAGAAAAATGTTGTTTCAGTGAATTGAGTGTTCACATTTATTAAAACATCACAGAAACTGTTGTGACAAGAAAGTCACAGAGTGATATCTAACCTTAGCCCCAAATTTCTAAAGACAAGTTAAATACTCTGCTTTAAGCCAGCTGTTGTGAGTTTTCACAGGCAACCTTTTGACCTTCTTTCCAGGCCAAAGACATATCCAGCCTCACAGAGCATCTTCCTGCACTCAGTGACTATCACGAAATTTATATGTAGGCTTCTCTGGCTTAGATGGTAAAGAATCGTGCAGTGTGGAAGACCTGGGTTCGATCTCTGTGTTGGGAAGATCCTCTGGAGGAGGGCATGGTAACCCACTCCAGTATCCTTGCCTGGAGAATCCCCATGAACAGAGGAGGCTGGCGGGCTACAGTCCATGAGGTCACAAAGACTTCCTCCTTTATCCCACATAGAATAAATTGTTAGAATGTTATCTAAGTGAAATTCATTCACATTTTTAAACTATAGTAGATTTTTATGTTTATGCTTGTTGTAATTATACATATGTTTATCTATATCTATATTTGTATTTATATTTGTACTGTGAGTTCTAGCTGCCTTGTGAAACATGATTAAGAGGGATCTTTGCTAAACATAATTTTTAAAATATAGTTTTAATCATGAAAACTAACAAAATATGTGTTGTTCAGTTGCTAAGTTGTGTCCAGTTCTTTACTTTCCCATGAACTGCAGCATGCCAGGCTCCCTTGTGTTCACTATCTCCCTGAGTTAGCTCAAACTCAAGTCCATTGAGTCAGTGATGCCATCCAACCATCTCATCCTCTGTTACCACCTTCTCCTCCTGCCCTCAATCTTTCCCAGCACCAGGGTTTTTCCAATGACTTGGCTCTTCATGTCAGGTGGCCAAAGAATTGGAGATTCAGCTTCAGCATCAGTCCTTCCAATGAGTATTCAGGGTTGATTTCCCTTAGGATTGACTGGTTTGATCTCATTGCTATCCAAGGGATTCTCAAGAGTCTTCTCCAGGATCACAATTCTTTGGCCCTCAACCTTCTTTACAGTCCAACTCTCATATCTGTACATGACTACTGGAAAAACCATATATTTGACTATATGGACCTTTGTCAGCAAAGTGATGTCTCTGCTTTTTAATATGCTGTTTTGTCATAGATTTTTTTTTTTCCAAGGAGCAAACATCTTTCAATTTCATGGCTGCAGTCCCTGTCCACAGTGATTTTGGAGCCCCCCAAATCAAATCTGTCACAGTTTCCACGATTTCCCCATTTATTCACCATGAAGTGATGGGACCAGATGCCATGATTTTAGTTTTTTGAATGCTAGTTTTAAGCCAGATTTTTTAACACTCCTCTTTCACCTTCATCAAGAGGCTCTTTAGTTCCTCTTAACTTTCTGCCATTAGAGTGGTATCCTCTGTGTATCTGAGGTTGTTGATATTTCTCCTGGCAATCTTGATTTCAGTTTGTGATTCATCTAGCCACAAGAGGAATTGAGGGGCAAGATGAAGTGACTGATGTTATGATTCAAGTTGATTAAGAAGGGCTATGTAGAAGAGATACTATAGGAACATTAAGGATGGCTTATCCTACTGAACACAGACATACATTGAAGAAGATGTTCTAGGCATGGGGACTATCATTTACAGAGTGTTCAGTTGGAAATTGCCAGGAAAATCTGGAAACAACATTATGCTCAACTTGGTGACACTAGAATATTTGATATATACCTCTAAAAATAAGAGAACACTGTAAATGTAAGTTATGGCTATATAATGCCATGTGTAAAGAACTGGACTTTTCCTGAAGGCATCTTTCATTAGGAATGCATAGCCTTCTAACCTGTATATTTCTGAATACAGAGTATCAAAATTTTTGTAAGCAAATCTGTTGGTTAGTGTTAAGCTCTAAGATATTTAATAAAATAAAATTAGATATTCTTACTTGATTTAAAAAAAGTTTGTAGAACTTAATATAGGCCTCTTAAGAAATCAATTTGTTTTTATATTTAGATTAAATATACTCTGGTGTCTACCTTATTGTTAAGAATAGAGTAGAAAGAGGCCCTAGAATTAAGAATGTTTCATTAAGGTCTTTCAACATCTCTTCAATTTGTGGATCCCTCCTCAGCATACAATCAGAGTCTCATTTGTTTTCTCAGAACTCTCAAGACTACTTAGAATCATGTACTCACATACTATATAATTCAAGTAGGTTATAACAATGAATTCTAAAATTAGTCTTTTGTGCTATGCAAAATGCTATTTCTCTAAGCAAAAGGCAACTTGCTTTACCTTGATTGTGTAAAGAAACCCAGAGTTGAACACCAGTTAAAGTGGTAAAAATAAATTTCATTCAGGAAATACTTAAACATAAGAAAAGAGACCTCAGTACAGAACTGGGCTCAATCCTGAACATAAGGAAAAGTGTGAATTATATAGTCAAAGAGCAGGTGGTGTGATCAGTTGATGGAAAATTACTAGTAGGAGACATTAGGGCTAGAGGGAATTCTGGCTAACGGGATTTTACAGGATTCTTGCTGAAGACAGGCCAGGGTGATTGATGGGGATGCGATTTGATGAGATAGTGAAAGAGATCAGAGATCCAGAGTGAAATTTCTTTCCAAAGTGAGTTAGCAAGGTCATGTAAAGAGTAACACAGAATTCCAAACATTGAACCCTCCAGGAGAATAGGATTAGGAGGTGATCTTTTCATTTGAAAGACTTCCATTTGAAAGTCTAAATCAAATGCAGAATACTAAGGAAAGATTGACGGTACTTTGCAGACATTTCAGCAAGACCATAAATGCCACTGTGAGCATTCAGTAATATCAAATGTTATACATTCATCCTTGGTTTATCTTTAGATATTCTTATGGAAAGTGTTTCCTTGCTTTTCTGAAAGGCTCTCTGAGTCTTAAGTAATTAAAAGCTGATTAATCTTATTTGTACCTCATTTGCTGTTGTTTTTTTTTTCCTCTGTTGAATTCTACTTTTAACTAATGGACGATGGTGCTGATAACAGAGGACATTTTAATCACTGTGCTCTGATGATAGATGGTCATTCCATTTAATCAAATGTTACTTGACAGAGTATTGTCTTTGGGGTTTTCTCTGGTAGTAATTCAGAGACTGGCCACATGTGGTGGGGTAGAGGACATACTTTAACTTTCTTTAATAATATGGCTAGACCATGACATGAAAAACAACACTTAATCTTATACAATTTCCAAACCCACATATACTATTATTAAAATGAACTATAATTTTTTAAAATCCTGTGAGAAATACTTAACATTAAATGCTGAATAGCTTTTCAAACCATTTTTATATTTTGTTCCTTAATTGAAATTCAACCATATGCTAGGAATATGGTTGACATATTACAAATCCATTTCTTTTGTCATCTAAATAGTTTCTATATGTTAAAATATGTATTTAATATATATTAAATTCCTGCCATACAAGTCCATAATCTGAAAACTAAAGATTTCAAATCATAGGTGGTATACAATTGGCTGAATAGATCTTGCTTCAAATTTGAGAGTGTTTTTAGATATTTATTTTCATGTATAAAGAGGTAATAACATTTTTAAAAAATTTGTGGGACTTCTTATTTAACATAGTAAACCTCAGGTCAAAACTTCCAAAATGGGTAAAATAAATGAGCAAAAAAGCACCAGCAATACTAACTAAACCAATAACTAACATGAGAAAAAGTGATGTCACACAAAACATAAAGAATCTTTAAAGCTTGGCTTGATGCATCCAAGTAAAATACATAGGATTAGAGTCTAAGCTGATATCTTCTTATAGAAAGGAAATCTTCATGCTAAACCAGGAGAGCAAAATCTCTGGCCATAAAGGAAGAGGATTTGTCACTGTACAAGCTATTCCTTGTGAGAGCAGTATTGTGCAAATAGGCACCTCCAAACTCAAACATAGAGCAATAGTCATTTATTTGATAATACTTCTGTAGTTCAGGGATTTAGGTTGGGCATGGCTGCATGACTGAGCGGCTCCTCTAGCGCGGGAACACTCACACATCAGGCATCCAGTTGACTGTAGCCTGGGCAAGTGGGAAGAGAGGCAGTGTTGCCTGTGGTTCTCACTTCACTGCGCATTAGCTCAGGTGACTTACGGGATAAGCCCAGTCACATAAACTCATGCATGGAGCAGGAATTGAGACTCCGGGGGCAGAAATGGCAAAGCTACTGCTTGAGCAGAGGTTACCGATATCACGTGCCCGCATGCTCTGTCTCTAGGTTGTATCTGACTCTGTGCGACCCCATGGACTGTTGTCCCCCAGGCTCATCTGTCCATGGGATTTCCCAGGCAAAAGTACTGGAGTAGGTTGCCATTTCTTTCTCCAGGGGATCTTCCTGACCCAGGGATCGAACCCACATCTCCTGCATTGGCAGGCAATTCTTGACCACTGAGCTGCCAGGAAACTTACCAGTATTGCACTAATCACTAAGTCAGACTTCTGTTGTTCAGTGTCTAAGTGGTGTGCAACTCTTTTCATCCCCATGGACTGCAGCATGCCAGGTGTCCCTGTCCTCCACTATCTCCTGGAGTTTGCTCAAGTTCGTGACCATTGAGTCAGACTGAGAGAGTATCAATATAATCAAGTTGCAGTGACAAAAAGTGATGCCTGAGGAGTGGTGAAGCATCTAGCTACTAACACACTCAACTGAATCCTCTACAGGGTGTCTAGAAACTTTTATAACATACTTAGCAGAATAACAGTGAAGACATGATGAAAGGCTTGACTTTCTCACTCCTTATTTTTCCCTTGTCTTGTTCTGTGAGGTAAAGGGAAACTGGTAGAATTTAACATCTGACACCTCGCGTTGTAACGCCCTGAGGAAGATACATACATCTTAGACAAAATGTGAACAGAGTACAGAAAAATCCACTGAGCACTGAGCATATATCAGTGAAAAGAGAAGAACTAGACATGGTTCTGTTCATTCAATGCGGTCATGAATTTACAACAGGAATTGAGAACCTGGGTTGCGGAGGAGAGGGAGAGATGACATTCTTCAGAATTAAAACAACAACAACAACAAAAACCAAGAGAATATTTGGAAAATAAATGTTAAGAATACACAGTTGAAGAGAATATAAAGCTGTAAAATGAAGACCATCTTTATTTGGGTTATTTCCAGTATGGGACTTTAATGAGTAAAGTTACTGTGACCTAAGCACATAAGCACAGGTTTTATACAGCCATATGCTTTCACTTCTTTGGATAAATACTTAGGAGGGGGATCATTGGATTATATGTTAAATATGTTTCCCTTCATAAACAAAAACTGTCAGTTGTATCTAAAAGTGTGTGTCTCATTTCATATTCCAACTAGCAGTATATGAGGAGAGGAAATGGCAACCCACTCCAGTATTCTTGCCTGGAAAATCCTATGGACGGAGGATCCTGGTAGGCTACAGTCCATGGGGTTGCAAAGAGTCGGACACAACAGGGCGACTTCACTTCACTTCACTTTACCAACACTTGGTATTGTCAATCTCCTTTACTTTAAGTATTCTAATGAGCATAGATTTACTTTGAATTTTACTAAAGGTTAAGGACATTGAACATATTTCATGTGCTTGTTTGTAATCTTAATATATTCTTTAGTAGAATATATGTGAAATATTTCCCTTATATCGTAAAATTGGACTCTTCATCTTTTACAGAGTTGTAGGATCACTTTATATACCCTGTATACAACTCTTTAAGAAACACTTGGTATGTTGTGAATGATCTCTTCTAGATTGGGTTTTTCCCTTTCATTTTCAAAATAGCTTTTTTCAATGTCTTTTCCTTAGAGACAGAGCAAGGCATATAAATACACATATATATATACAAATTGTGTGATCCTAGTAAATATTAGAAACATCATTCTCTTTTTAAATTTACATTCACTGAGTTCCTTCAGTTTATTAGCAAAACTGAATATATGCAAAGACATATTTCTGTATTCCTGGGAAAATACAATTCAAATATAAAATATACCATATAAGAATACAGGAAGAATGCTTGCTCTTCAAAAGTCTTGTGTTTCTTTTGATCTTTCTAAGGTTGAATAGACTTTGAAAACAGTAACTCTGGGCAAAAAGTATAAATTTCAATCAGATTTTAAAAATGGAGGGTGGAAAAAATGCAGAAAAAAAAATGGAGAGTGGTTTTTAGTAATTCATAAGGGGAAAAAAAGGGACCTTGAGTTGCTATTTAGTATATTCTCAATAACTCTAAACATCACTGTTTAAAGTAACTTCTATTTTTTTTTTTTTGAAAATACAGTCCAGTGATGCTAAACTATGTTGGTCCACTCCACTTCAGTTACATCTCCACAGAGGACATGAGGGTATTTGAATTATCTCAGTATTTACAGAGTGCTATTATAACATGGAAAATTGAAAGTGAAAGTTAGTCGCTCAGTTGTATCCAACTCTTTGTGACACCATGGACTATATAGCCGGCCAGTTTCCTCTATCCATTGAATTCTCCAGGCAAGAATACTGGAGAAGGTAGCCATTCCCTGACCTAAGGATTGAACCCAGGTCTCCTGCATTGCAGGCAGATTCTTTACCATCAGAGCCTCCAGGGAAGCCTGATAATATGCAAAGTTATGTCCAAAATGCAATTCTGTAGCATGCAGAAACACTGCTGGTTTAGAGAACTGGTCCAGAGTTTCTTACTGCATTTGAATCTCATAAACTATATAGAATAAATATAAAAAGGTGTGATAACTTTTTTCCTCCTGGAGTTGAAACCACAGAGGAATTGAGTAAGAATGGGAACAACACCTGAACTCCTTATTTAATATCTCTGAAGCCAAGCCAGAATATCATGAGGATTCTTGACTAGCTTAGAGGTATTCAGGTCACTTCAACATACAGTTGCAAATAGACTCTATGCAACAACTTGTTAAGATATATTTGATTTGGTCTAATATTAACTTTTATCACAGTAACTAAATGAAAGTTTCATATCAGGACTGCTTGTATGCTTGCCATTATATAGTTCAACACAATAAAGTTGAAAATGTACTTCCTGCCTGCCAGTTTTTAGCAGCTTGCCTGCAAAAAATATTACATATGTTCTACATATTAAAAATTGCTATACTATTAAAACCTGTACAGCATTTGCATACCTTAGCATAGTATCTCATAGGCAAATGCATCTGGAAAAAGAATTAGAACCAGGGGTCAGCTTCTCATCTTCTTCCTGTCGAGCCCATCCAAGCACAAAGCTTCTTTTTGAGGACAGTGGGAGCTTTGAGCTTGGATCTACTCTGCAGGGAAACAAAGCCAGAGAACTGAAGTCAATAGATGCTGTGTGTGGCTGCGATTGCAAGATGGAATCTGCAAGTCCCTGGTTCTTTCAGGTGATTCTCAAAAGTATCAAGAGCTCATTCTCTGTCTTACCCACCTCTCTCCTCCATGAGAACTCTAAAGCTCAGAACTAAAACACTAAAAGCTAGAACTAAGGAGCTGAAAGCTCAAGTTGATAAAAAAGGGGTGCATGATGACTATAGCAAGATTTGTAATTGTTAAAAAATGTAGTGTTATTGTTATTATTGCAGCTGTTATTATAATTATTATTGTTATTTTTATTTTCTTTTATGGGATTAAATTTTACTTAGCATCTCAACTGAACAACAAACATTTCAGAAGGGATGGTTGAGAATTAACAGTATTACTTGCCTTTTGGGGGCATTTGTTTCTTTCCCCCAGTTATGTCTTTAAGCCAGAGCTATAGATAAAAATGACTAAACCTAAAATTATTTTTCTTGTACAACAGTTGCTTGAAAATATGTAATGCTTATTATGTGCCAAGGACTTTGTTAGGACTTTATACTTATGAGGATATATGAATCAACTGAGGCATAGAAAAATGGAGTCACTTGGCAAAAGTCACATAATGTATATGTAGTAAGGTCACACTCAAGGAGTCTGGCACCAAGATTGAGTCTCATTTTTCTCTTCTTTTTTTTTTTTTTTTCTCAAAATTGGGTTTTATCTTAATCACCACATCTTACAGTTAATATAAATAACACAGAATTTGCACACTTCTTGGATTTAGATTAGTTTCATGAATGCAGTGCATTTGTTTTACATAAAAATAAAATTGTAAAGAAAGAATCATTCAGGATATCTCAATAACTAATTTTCATGCATGCATTCATTCATGCCCCAAATTAATTTCAACTACTGTTGGCAGATGACATGATCTTATACCTAGAAAACACCAAAGATTCCACAAAAACTTTGTTAGAATTAATAAATCCCACACATCTGCAGATACAAATTAACACACACAAATCAGATGAAATCTCATGTACTAGAAATGAACTATCTGAAAAAGAACTTAAGAAAACCATTCCATTTATAATAGTATAAAAAATGGCAAAATACTTAGGAATGACTAAAACAAAGAGGCAAGACACTTGTACACTGAAAATCACAAACACTGCTGAAAGTACTTGAAGAAGATACAAATACATGAAAAGACATGTCATGTTCATAGACTAGAAGATTTAATATAGTTAAAATGTGCATATCACCCAAAACAGTATATAGATTTAAGGCAATCCCTACCAAAATCTCAATTTCATTTTTTTCAGGAACAGAAAAAATATTCAAAAATTGTTATGAGATTTCAAAGGAACTCAAATAGCCAAAACGACCTTGAGAAAAAAAACAAAGATGCACACTTCATACTTTCTGATTTCAAAATATGTCGCAAGGTTATAGCAATCAGAACACTATGGTACTAGCATAAAGCCAGACATTTTGACCAATGAAACTGGATAAAAATTAACCCTAATGTAACTTTCAAATGAGTACCATGTTGAAGCTAACAAATGAGAAAAAGATAGTCTCTTCGATAAGTGATGCTGGGGAAACTATGCATCCCCATGCAAACAAATTAAGTTGGACCTTTATTTTACACTATATATGTACAAATACACATATATAAATATATGCACCTATATATAAATATATGTACATATATATAATCACAAATATATCCACATATATATGTATATTTATATAAATTAGCTCAAGTGGATCAAAGTGTTAAACACAAGTCCAGAAGCTATAAACTCCTTAATGAAAGCATAGGAATATAGTTTCATGGCATGGGGTTTGTCACCAAAACAATAGGCAACAAAAGAAAAACTAGACAAAGGAAATTATATTAAATGTGAAAACTTCTGTGCAATAAGAAAGTGAAAAGGCAACCTATAGAATAGGAGAAAATATTTGCAAACCATATATCTAATAAAAGGTTAAACATATTCAAAATCTATAAAGAATTCCTGTAACTTGACAACAAAAAATAAACAATCCAACTTTTAAAATTAGCAAAGTGTTGAATAGACATATTTCCAGAAGAAATATACAAATGGCCAACAAGCATATTGAAAGGACTCAAATTCAGTAATCATCTGGAAACCAAATCAAAACCACAATAAGATATTACCTCACACTCCATTAGGTGGCCTGTTTCAAAAAAACAGAAAAAGAAGGAGGAGAAGAAGAAAGAGAGGGAAGAGAAGAGGAAAGAATGAGGGTTGATGAGGATCTGGAGAAATCAGAATGCTTGTACAAAGTTGGTGGGAATATAAAATGAATGGTGCACTCCTATGGGAAACATTATGGAGGTTCCTCAAAAACTTAGAAAAGGGAATTACCATATGATTTAGTAATTTCATTTTTCAGTGTATATTCAAATTAATTGAAAGCAGGAATTCAAAGCAGTTTTTTCCTAGCCATGTTCATTGCAGCACTATTTCCGATAGTCAAGAAGTTGAAGCAACCTAGATATCTATCAATGGATGATCAGATAAAGGAAATCTGGTATACATATTCAATGGCATATCATTCAGCCTTAATAAAGAAGGAAATCCTGCCATTTGCAAAGGCATAGATGAATATTGAGAAAATTGCACTAAGTGAAATGTACCAAACATAGAAGGACATAGTCTGCATAATTCCACCTAAAAGGTATCTAAAGTAGTCAAATAGATGGGGCAAATAGATGGAGAAACAGTGGAAACAGTGACAGACTTTGTTTTTGGAGGTTCCAAAATCACTGTAGATGGTGACTGCAGCCATGAAATTAAAAGACGCTTGCTCCTTGGAAGGAAAGTTATGACCAAACTAGACAGCATATTAAAAAGCAGAGACATTACTTTGTCAACAAAGGTCCATCTAGTCAAGGCTATGGTTTTTCCAATAGTCATTTATGGATATGAGAGTTGGACTATAATGAAAACTGAGTGCTGAAGAAGTGATGCTTTTGAACTGTGGTGTTGGAGAAGACTCTTGAGAGTCCTTGGGACTGCAAGGAAATCCAGCCAGTCCATCCTAAAGGAGATCAGTCCTGCATGTTCATTGGAAGGACTGATGCTGAAGCTGAAACTCCAATACTTTGGCCACCTGATGTGAATGAAGAGCTGACTCATTGGAAAAGACCCTGATGCTGGGAAAGATTGAGGGCAGGAGAAGGGGATGACAGAGGATGAGATGGTTGGATGGTATCACCAACTCAGTGGACAAGAGTCTGAGTAAACTCCAGGAGTTGGTGATTGACAGGGAGGTATGGCGTGCTGCAGTCCATGAGGTCTCAAAGTGTTGGACAGGACTGAGCAACTGAACTAAAAGTAGTCAAATTCTTAGAAAATGGTAGAATGGTGGCTGCCAGGGGCTCAGGGAAAGGGGAAGAGGGGAACCTGAGCAATAGGTTTAGAGTTTCAGTTTTGCAAGTTGAAAAAGTTCTAGAAATTTGTTATAAAATAAGATCTGTATATTGTAGCTAAAACTACTATACAGTACATTTTAAAATGGTAAATTGATGTTTTTCACCATAGGAAAAAAATTTGGTCTTTGCGCTGAAGTATTGGGAAGTGCTCACATATTGAAACATGGTACATAAATTATGCATTTATATTACTCACAGGTGTTATAATTTATGTTATTGATATTTATTTGGATGGATATTAAATACATTTTATTTCTATTTATATGAACATTCTATTTATTTTGAACATTCACTGAATGTTCATCAAGCACTTGCCATCATCAGGCACTGAAGTAAGGGCTAGGTCCATAACAAGAAACACTGTGGACATGCTTCCTATTTTCATAGAGCTTTCATTTTACCTTAACTCAGAGTTAGACACAACTGAGTGACTGAACACCAATGCTGAAATAAAAGTTTCTTTGTTTTTATACATATGTATGTATATGTATATATGTTTGTCATTGTTATTTTTAAAAATCAGGCAGAAAAGGAAAGTCACAGTTGAAAGGGCACAAGTTTTGTGTTATACAGTCCTAGGTTCAAGTCCAAGCTCTTCTTTTCATTAACCGTCAGACCTTGAACAAGTCATTTATCAACTATAAGCAGTTTCTTACCACACTAGGTTATTGTGAGGAATAAACGAGATAATGCTGAAAATTTCCTAGCACAAAAATAGGCTTTCACAAATATCTACTTTCTTTTTGCCTTCACCCTCAAAAGAAATAGGTTTATTTTTCAAATACTTGGCCATATTTATATAATACTTTGTCACAAATGGTTCTGCAAATTACACATCTTAACTAGTAATATCACATATTTCTCTAACATGTATTTTTATACTGAATTTCCTTTAGATATCAAAGATACATAAATTTGAAATATATTTTGGTCTTAATCTTGCACTCGATACAGATAAAAATGTCTGCATCCAGAATTTTTTAAAATATTTTAGTGTTAAATTAAACTTAATCAAAATCTATCCACATTTTAGAAAGCAATAAGAAAAAAGATATTGTTTGTTTTAGACACCAAAGTGAGTCACTGGAAACCATAAGTGTGGACCAATGATTTTAGTATTTTCTAAATGAAACATTCTCAGATAATGTTAGATTAATGGAAGGTGATTTCTAAAGCAACTAGTCACCTTGTTATGATTTTACTAGCTGAAATGGCCTCTTTTGTGTCATTTTTCAAAACACATCGCTTTTCTGTAATATCAGAGTGTCACAAAACTCTGGAGTATTTCAAAATTTCCTTGTGTACAATATGCTATAAAATGCTTGAAGGATTTCAAAATGAGATTTTTTATGTCATTGAAAAACCACAACAAAAAGGGAAAACCACAACTTTATCTTAAACCCGAATTTCAGAGCTGTAATTTTGACTCAATAATTACAAACGGTGGTTAAAGAAGTGAAACCTTCTGCCTCGTGCTTGGTTTTTGCCATAAAATGGAAGCAAAACAGACATTTATAACAGAAATGCCTGCTCAGCCGTAACTATTGCATCGCCGTTCCAAAGCACTAATAAATCACTGACAGGTTTTCATTCACCAGCAATTGATCTGTCTTCCGTGATTATTAGCCTTCTATATTGAAGTAGGTAATCAAATCACTCAAGCACTTTGAGACTTAAATATCTTGTAGAAGAAATGAAAAAGTTCATGTTTGTGCATATACAGAAGACAAATGTTTCCCTCTAGTCTGTGACTCAGAAACCCAGGCAGTAGATAACTGTTGAAAATGAAGCCTGGAAAGAGGAGTATTTTCAACAGTTATCTCCTGGAAGAAATACTTTGAAATAACTTGTTGGGTGGTTGTATGCAATTTAGTCATCGAAGGATAACTGTGGATTGCTAGAATTTCAGAGTAAGAAAGAAATTTTTATTGACTGGAGGACAATTTTTAATAATGTTTTATTTTCCATAACTTCTAATATAATTCCCTTGGCTTTTTCCCAAATCAAATTTAAAAGCTGAAAATATTTTAAACATAGTATTCATTTTGCCTTGCTCAATCCCTCAATCCAATATGATTTAGTAAAGTAAAATATGAATACCAAGAGATTAAAAAGTAAACATTTTTTTTCTAATCCTACTCCTCCTCTAATAAACTTACCTACAAAATATTTTTGTTTTTTTGTCTATTTATCTAGCTTTCTCTGTAAATGTTTCTATTTACATTTCCTTATAGATGTAATTAATACCTAATTTGAATTGTATATTTTTTGTGATTTACAGTTTTCTACTTACATATATATGTATATTTCTGTGTTATGTTAGTCTAAGCATCTATATTAATATAAATAGTTTAACCTCAACCTTTGTAAAGACTTATATTATTTAACAATTATCAATGTCCTGTATTTTATTTAACCATTCACTGACTGATTAATGTTTATATGATTTTCATATATCATACAGCATGACATTATAAGCATTACTACAGGGAACACCTTTCAGGAACATCTTTGTTCAAACACACACATAATTGTGAAGCATGAACGTTTAAAGGTATAGTTCTGGAATACCAAAGTCCCTGCATTTAAAATTTTGACAAGATATTTCTGATTGTCATCAAGAAAGTTATCAGTTTACAGATTAGCCTATCATTTTCAATATAATTTATAACTTGGCCAGAAGATTCAGAAACAATACTAAATAAGAACTGAAATCCACGCTTGTTTTTGGTCCCTGCAAACTTTAGCTATGTCCTTTCCTGCTTTTTATAAGTAAGGACAATTGTTTTTCTATACGTGTGACCAGTATTTTTGACTGAGTAAACAGGGAATGAACAAATCAGAAATTTCTCATTGGAAAGGGAAATTTTATTTTCAACTTTTCTGATTCTTCACAGAAGCAGAGATTCTTAGAGAGAGACAGTTAAAAACACCTTTACTCTTACAATCCTGCTGCTTTATTTAGCAAGATTTTGTCAGGCACTAAAATTGGAGCTGGATTGCATTTAAAAGAAAACAAATTATAGCATTTCCTCAAGCAAAATTCATATACAATGTTATATTACTGACTCCTGAGTGGTTTAAACTGCTGTCAATGCTTAGGTGAATTTGTCCAGAATATTTCATAAGTCTATCTTTCTATGTGAGCTTTATATTGGGAAGATACCCAGCACTGCTTACTTTCACAAAAAATCATATTTGTAATTCATTTTAAGCCATGTGAAAAGCACTTAGTCTGATCTAGTTAAACTATCATCAAGTTCAAAGTTTCTATGTGATTTTACTTAGAAATTGGGGTGGCTCAGATGGTGAAGAATCTGTCTGCAATGCAGGAGGCTTGGGTTTGATCCCTGGGTCAGGAAGATCCCCTGGAGAAGTGAATGGCAACTCACTCCAGTATTCTTGCCTGGAGAATCCCATGGAGAGAGGAGCCTGGCAGGCTACAGTCCGTGGGGTTCAAAGAGTCCCGATATGACTGAGTGACTAACATTAACGCTGACTATATAACTATACAAAAGCACTACAGTGGAATCCAGGAGATCTGTATTTTAATTCTGACTGTATCATTCATTAAAACTACAACATTCAAATGAGTCACTTAAATGTTCTGGACACCAGTCCCTAAATTAGTATAATTTCTTAGCTCAAGGGCCATCTTAGGTTCTTCCAGCTCCAATAAAATTCTAAAGGCTGGAATTATTCTTTAATTCTACAATAAATGATTTTTTTTCTTTATACGTGTGATTTTTCTCTACACATCTGATTTTTCTTTGTTGTGATTGTTTAGTTGCTAAGTCCTGACTGACTCTTTTGTGACCCCATGGACTGTAGCCTGCCAGTTTCCTCTGTCCATGGATTTTCCCAAGCAAGAATACTGGAGTGGGTTGCTAGTTCCATCCCCGTGGAATCTTCCCAACCCAGGGATTGAACCCACATCTCCTGCTTGGCAGGAGGATTCTTTACCACTAAGCTACCTGGGAAACCATTTACAACAACAATAATCTCTTCAAAGAGGTGTGCATCAAACCTTGCAAAAATTGATAAATGACTTTGGAAACCATTTGATTTTCTTAAACAATGATGCTCACCATGATCTTTAAGACCGGAGACTGGAGGCCCTTAGAAGCAGTTTTAGCTCCCTGCTCTATAACATGCTCATTGAAAGTGAAAAGTGAAAGTGAAGTCACTCAGTCGTGTCTGACTCTTTGCGACCCCATGGACTACCAGGCTCCTCTGTCCACCGGATTCTCCAGGCAAGAGTACTGGAGTGGCTTGCCATTTCCTTCTCCAGGGGATCTTCCCGACCCAGGCATCGAACCCTGGTCTCCTGCATTGCGGGCAGATGCTTTAACCTCTGAGCCACCAGGGAAGCCCTTAACTTCTAATAACTAGCTAACATACTCATTAGCTAGTTATTAAATATTTAACTGCTATCTGAAAAATTAGGTTAATATTGATAGTAACTAACTCATACAGATGTTGTGAGTATCAAATGAGTGTATTAGTAAAACACAACATTCGTACATATCAGGTGTTCATATATGCTATTAGACTTTTTGCTATGATTAATATGCAAGGCATCAGAAAGGTATTGCTCTTTATCATTCTCTGAATCAACTCAGCCTTGTTTATTTACCAAAGATAGTAAGAATGTTACCCTTGGATATCCCACTTACTTCAGCAAAGCAGGATATCTGGTGAGTAAGTCACATTCAGAGCCCCAGATTTGCAAACCACAGATCTCTTCTCAAAAAGAAAGTAAAAACAAAAGCCTATCACTACAAAACATTTGTTACATTCTCAGGACAGAAAATTATTTAGGACCAAAGTCTGCACAAAACAAAATCCCAAAAAGCAATATTTCTAACTCAGTCTTATCTAGGTGAAGCTGAAATTTCTACTGAACTCAAAAAAGGTGACTTAAATAATTGGTGACTTACTCTAGAGTTGGTGACATTTATTCAAGGATTTCTACTCAAAAGTGCTGGAAGCTGTAACGAAAAAGGGATCTGAAATATTCTTGAGATGTGTAAAGAAATCTTGGTGAAAGTAGTGGCAGAGTGCAATTTTATGATATAACTTTAAAATAGTGCAGTGTTTGTTTTTCAAGTTTTGAAGTTGTAAAACTTCACGTTAGAAAAAAATTTAGGAACAATCAGAACTTCAGGGCATATTTCCACACATTCAGTCAGTATTAGAAAATCCAGTTGGTACGTTGAGTTCAATTCAGTTTTTCCATTTCCCATCAGGAATATAAGTTCAGTTTAAATGACCTATGTTCCTGAAATGCTCTGTGAAGATAGTTTCCTCTCTTGAGAACCCTACTGAAATTTTCCACACTGATATATACCAAAGTTTCTTAAACCTCCTTATAAAATTTTTAGAGGAAAAAGGCCAAATTAAGACTTATTTAAGACAAAAACATAAATTGGCATAACATATATCAGGATGAAATAAGACATAAATGAAATTTTCCATTAGGAATTTTACATAAATTAATTGGATATATATGGCTTCTAGCATGAAATATGTTTTACTATTTAGATTTTTCTAGTATTTGTTTTGTGTCCTATATGCAGAGACTTTGTTAAAATTGACCCTACATATTTATCTCAATCTATCAGGTTATCCCCAAACTTTGTAGTGAGGCAATAGCTTGTTGTTTGGAGTCGAAATGGTAGAAGATTTTAAATGAAAGATTTAAATCTATTAAAAAAAAAATCTTAAAATTATTTACATATTCTATCCAGAGAATTGAATTCAGAAATCCATGCTAAGAAAACAAACAAAAAAGTACTTTCAAAAATTTATTAACAAATCTATTATTCTGTCTGTTTATTTAGAGTTATAATAAAATAAATCTAGATGATCTGAGTGATGTCCCTGTAGCTCAGATAGTAAAGAATCTGCCTGCAACGCTATTCCTAGGTCAGGAAGATCCCCTGGAGAAGGGAATGGCAACCCTTTCCAGTACTCTTACCTGGAATATCCCACAGACAGAGGAGCCTCATGGGCTACAGTCCATGGGATCGCAGAGTCAGACACGAATGAGTGAATTTCTCTCTCTCTAGATGATCTCAATATCAAATTGTCAGGTCTATAAAAGCACATAAGCTGTAAGATTTTTATCCATTCAGTGAATTGTTGTGAAATTATTATAAGTTCATCACCTAACATGACAAAACTTTAATGATGCATGACAAGAAACCAAGTGAAAAAATAAGATACATTTACTATGATTTTCTTTTTATCAAAAAGGAAATATATGTTCAAACTAACTATTTTTTCTTTTTTCCTGTGGGATATCATTACAGGTAATTTTTCTCAGATTAATAAGATATTTTTCCATATTTTCAGAATTTTCTGTATATATGATCTCAAAATAAGAAAACATTTTTGAATTAAGAGTTTATGAAGATCAAAATACTCTTAGAGAAAAAAAAATATTCCCTTATACTGACACCTCACTATACTAAGTATTATGTTAAGTGTGGGGCATTACATTCTCTTTAAAATTCAGACATTTCTATTTACTTGAAATGCAGCATTGCTATGTTCTACCTTCCTTCTTCCACCAGAGTCTCATACTTCTTACCTGCCATTCCTAGCCTGTGACTGACTCATCCTTGGTACCTAGAATGATGGTATGCAAGGTTCCTTTTATTATTTGATTCATCATTTCTAATATTTCATCCCTCTATTACTCTTATATTTTCTAGGCTTTTTGCCAAAATTTCTTTATTTACTCTCAAGAGGATGTTTACTTTTATTTAGCGACTTTAGCCTTGAACAGACTTTGACTACTTCAACTGCCCATTTTAAGTCAAGCAATGCTTACCACAATTTAGTAATCAGATAGGACCCTGGTTTCAAATCTCTACCTGATTAGTGCTGCATGTGCGGTCCTATCGGCCTGCCTGTAAAACCTGGAGCCCAGTGAAGAGTGCAAAGTTGACCTGCATATCAGTATATAAACATTTAAATGTTACACATCAGGGGAATAGTCTTCATAGCACATAGAAAGCCAGGGTTCAAATTCTGAATTTTTAGACTCCTTGGTATGTGACTATAGGAAGCAGTACTTGCCTGTCTGGCTCTGTCTGGTACAACAAAAGAGCTACTTCCCACCCTCCACCCCCTGAAAAATACTTCCAATTGGCCATTCTGCGGACTTAAATCTTTCCCAGAAGTGCAATGCAGTCTACCCTACAACAGAGGGCCTCACAGGTTTGGAAGTGTATGTGAAGCATGTAGGAGGGAATTCCAGACCTGGCTAGAAAGGTGGGCATGCCCACTGTATGCCCACAGCTCAGTGGCTCTCTGGACTCCTTGCCCTTGGTGGAAAATAAAAGAAGAGCCAAAGTCAAGTCCTCACAAGGGC
This sequence comes from Cervus canadensis, assembly GCF_019320065.1. Taxonomy (NCBI): domain Eukaryota; kingdom Metazoa; phylum Chordata; class Mammalia; order Artiodactyla; family Cervidae; genus Cervus; species Cervus canadensis. Next base: position 63,410,223 of record NC_057396.1, on the reverse strand, counting down.
AGGGGATTGTCAAGCAGGTGGTTTTAAGTCTGTGTTCTATTTAATTTTTAAATTAATGCAAGAAAATGTATCAGGAAGTAAAACATATTTCCTGATTAATATCATCAGAAATTAGAGGTTTACTGTTTCTCCGTGTATTATCTCAGTGTACTTTATAGCTCTCAGGATTCTTCTCTGTCCTGTTTATCTGTCTACTGATCTGTGCTTACTCCTGCCTCATTCCCAATCCCTGAATTAATGGGTAATTATGGGTCAGTTCCATAATTAAAGTTCAAAAGAATCATCTTGCTATCTACTGGGAGAACAGAATTTGGGGCAGATACCCTGATACTTCCAAGCCAGAGTTTAATATGTATTAATAGATTATGTATTCTGTGATGTACCAGTGTCAAACTAATTTAATTTTTTTATATCCATGATGCTTTTCAGGGAAGTTTAATTAATTTTATATGATGGGCTTCCCAGGTGACTCAGTGCTAAAGAATCTGTCTGCCAATACAGGAGACATGGGTTCTATCCCTGGGTTGGGAAAATTCCCCTGGAGAAGGGAATGGCAACCCACTATAGTATTCTTGCCTGGAAAATCCCATTAACAGAGGAAACTTGTGGGTTACCGTCCATGGGGCCTCAGAGAGTCGGATACAATTGAGCGACTGAGCACACTTGACTTGACATTTGACTTAATTACTTATAGATAATTGATGATGTGGTTAATAAGAAGAAAGATATTTTAAATGAAATTTGAAGGGAAATCACCATTCTGTCTAATCATGTCTATCATTTTCATCTTAGTAAAAAAAATAATTGATTTTCTTATACAAGAGCCACAACTGCAGTCTAGCACGCCTTATGCTGAAAAATAGTATTTGAGGTATTTTTTCATTCTGTAACCAACAGCTATTTTATTAATTTCTATTTAAATTTCCCAGTGGACTCACATTTTAAAAAAAATTCCTTTGCTGAAGCTTGTTCTAAAGAACTAGAATAAGGAACATATTAATATCCCAAGAAACTAGAACAATGGTCTAGGGAGAAGTATAAAAAAATGAAGGCAACTTGAATTTGTTTAATAATTATAAATATATCTTATATATGTGAATACTAAGAAAAGTCTAGTATCTTTAGACTTTGTGTTTTTAATAAATTAATAGGATATGTATGTATGTATATATGTATTTATGTTTATCTTAGTTTCAGAACCAGGAGGTGGTCTGATAAGCTTCTATATGGCCTGAAAAGCTTTTTCTAATATACGAACTGAGATAAAGAAAACAATAGTAGCAAAGACTACTTCTGATTTAACTTTTGTTGTTCAATCACTTAGTCATGTTCAACTATTTGCAACTTCATGGACTGCAGCACACCAGGCTTCCAGGCTCTTCACTATATTCCAGAGTCTGCTCAGATTCATGTACATTGAGTCAGTGATGCCATCCAAACATCTCATGTTCTATCACCCCCTTCTCCTCCTGCCCTCAATCTTTCCCAGCATCAGGGTCTTTTCCAGTGAGTCCGTGCTTGGGATCAGATGGCCAGAGAATTGGAGCTTCCTTTCTAATGAGTATTCAGGGTTGATTTCCTTTTGGATTGACTGGTTTGATATCCTTGCAGACCAAAGAACTCACAAGAGTCTTTCGCAGCACCACATTTTGAAAGCATCAGTTCTTCAGGACTCATCCTTCTTTATGTTTCACCTCTCATATCTGTACATGACTACTGGAAAACAAACAGTAAAGTGATGTCTCTGCTTTTTAATACACCGTCTAGGTTTGTCATATCTTTTCTTCCAAGGAGCAAGCATCTTTTAATTTTATGGCTGCAGTCACTGTCCACAGTGATTTTGGAGCCCAAGAAAATAAAATCTCTCACTGTTTCCACATGTCCCCCATTTATTTCCCATGAAGTGATGGGACTGGATGCCATGATCTTCATTTTTGGATAGTTGAGTTTTAAGTCACCCTTTTCACTCTCTTCTTTCACCTTCATCAAGAGACTCTTAACTTTCTGCCATTAAAGTGGTATCATCTGCATATCTGAGGGAGTGTATGTTTGACTCTAAATAGCTCTTGATTGGTCAAACATTATTCTGTTTGTCTGTTATAGTTCACTCTAATTGGTTGTAGACATTGAGGTTTTCTGTAGGGCTTATAGCTCACTGATACTCACTCTGCATGTTTTCTGTGTCTGCCAAGGCTGTTGCTTGCCAGAAACCGTAAATAAACTATCTTAAGAAATGGGGGAATTTCCTGAATATCAACAGCATGGAATCCAACAGTGTAAACAATCTGCTTGGAAAATGAATAGAAACTAAGGCAGCTATAAGGCAGACCCAGGGCACAGAAAGTATAATGACACCTTCTTAACATGACCACTGTGGCCTGCATGCCACATTGCAAGACTCTCTGTACACCCCTGTAGCTACAGAAATTAACTTCTCAGTCTTTGTGTCTCTCATTCCGTAATAAAATCTAAGAGAGAACCATTCAGAGATCTGAATTTTAGTCACATGCTGTCAGAAGGCAGACTGTGGAAGAATATTTCCACTTTATTTCTTGAAAATGGAATTAATATCGTTGTGGCACTTCCCTGGCAGTCCAGTAGTTAAGTCTTCATCTTCCAATGCAGTGGATGTGAGTTCAATACCTGGTTGGAGAACTAAGATCCCCACATGCCTCGTGGCCAAAAAACCAAAACGTGGAAAATAAATGATACTGTAACAAATTCAATAAAGACTTTAAAAACAGTCCACATCAATAAATAAATAAAAACTTTAAAAAATATTGCTATGACCTTCACTATTACATATGAGAAGTCCTCCATATATGAAGGGAATTAAGTATTGGTTAGCTCCAAATAACAAATATTTGCTACTTATTTGCTCGCATCACTCATTTAGGTTTAACTGTCCAAAATATACTTCCCTTTCCATTCATTCCACCTTTAAGCCCAGATTTATATATTCAGTTCCTGCAAGACATCACCAGCTAATTTGTCATTTATTCGACAACTATTTTTTGAGGTGCTACTATGTACGAGGTGCTGACACTTCATTCTCAATACCTTTAAAACTGAGCTCATCATTTTGCTCTCTTGTTGTTTATTTTCTGCATTTTGCTTCTTGATCTGTGGTAACACAGTGTATTAATATTGAAGATTTATTCTGAAAATTTCCCTCTGCCTCCTCTACTCTATCACCAAATCATTCTAATTTTCCCTTCTTAATATTTCAGGAAAAAATTCCTTACTCTTTATTTCTGCTACTGGTGTTACCTATTACCGAATTACGTTGCATAGCTATAGTGCAACTCAACAGCTTTTGTTCAGATAAACTCAGCTTTATTTTACTTTAATTTCTGCATTTTTGGTCACATTCTGCTTGTGTGTGTGTGTGTGCTAAGCCACCTCAGTCTTGTCCGACTCTTTGCGACACTATGGACTCTCACCCACCATGCTCCTCTGTCCATGAGATTCTCTAGGCAAGAATACTGTGGTGGGTTACCATCCCCTCCTCCAGGGGATCTTCCCAACCCAGGGCAGAACCTGCGTCTCTTATGTCTCCTTCATTGGCTGTTGAGTTTTTTACCACTAGTGCCACCTGGAAAGCCCAATCATATTCCATGTATTTGTAAATCTGGTAGCATATAATTAATCAAATGAAATGAATTTTACATTATGCTTGTTAAATGTTAATTAAAATTTAGTCAAAAGCTATTGAATAATTAAACCCACCAACAATCTCAAATTTTATTTTATGTCCATTTTATTCCTGCTTTCATGTAAATGAGTAGTTAGGAGAACTAGGAGAATAGCTATGTAAATCTTAATGTCAGCAAGACATATATACTCATTATATGTTAATGATGGATATGTTTCCATAATTCATGTTATTTACATTTTTGTTTCCAACACCGGACTGTGTAAATCAAGGGCAGGTGGGGCCAGCTCTGTGCTGGAACAAAACAAGAACTTAAATTGTTTTTGAATGGAAAGAACAACAGAATTCTGGTCAATGGGCTCATCTCCTTAAATCAAGCCAGAATTACCAACCATTAGATATTCTCAGTTATGTGTCAGTTTAAATATGATCTACATTGCTGACATGAGAAATCTGAGCTTTTAAGTGTTCAATAATTTGTAAGATGTAATTTGTAATTTGTCTAGTTTCCTAATGCATCTAATCTTGGAAGATTTCTTCACTTTCATCAACTCAAGCATAGCTATTAAATGAGCCACCTTCATGACCCCAAGTCTCAAACTACAGATGTTAGATTTTCTAGATGAAGTCCTCAGTATGGTTGTGGAAACTCTGGCTGTCCCAAGAGATACACAGTGCCTGTCCTTCTTCACAGCACAGAAATATACACAGCCCTATAATCATGTTGTATTTCATTTAAACCTATGTTTCTTTATATATGGGACACTGTGCTGGAATTATTGGAGAAATATCTAGGCTCTAAGTGTATAAAATCTAAGCAGAGAGATAAAATGTACCAAAAAAGGCTTAACAGACTTCTTATTATAAGGAAATGAACTAAAAATATACTTCTTCCTTACTATATAAATTGACAATACGCTTTAGCTCTGGTCAATTGCACAGATCCTGTCTATTAAACGTTAAGTCTCCACATCCTAAAAGATATATCTGTCTATCAGAGGATAAGACTACACTAATCCCCCCTGTAGGATTGAAAATGAAATTGAAAGGGTGCTCTGGGGGAATCTGCCCTATTGGTTTAGAGCGCAGATCTCATAAAGCCTTTTCACTGCCAAGTAGGATTGATTATTTTTCAGAAATGTGGAGGATAAGATAGACATAAACTATCCTTCCCTCCCCTTTACTGCAAGAGTCTATGGTATTTATAAAATGATATTTTCAGTGTCAAAATCTGGTGTTCACACATACTACAGATCTTTTGTCTTGTAAGTAAGAGTTCCAAAGAGCTTTTCTATACATATTTGCATCAGTTTTTAAAAGTTCTATAGAGTCACCTAGCGATAATCACTTCATGTTAAAATATATATATATATATACATATATATATATTTTTTTAAATGTTTTTAATCCTTTCAGTGACAAAAATAAACATTTTAAGGGCATGTTATGAAGGATTTAGAGAGTTATGCTGTATTATAAAAAGACAAGTGGTGATCTAATTGTATAATTGTTCTGAAATTTTACATACCCATTTGGTAAAGCTAAATTAAACTATCTTAATAAATTGGCACCCTTTTTTTAGTCACCAAGTCATGTCCAACTTTTGTGATGCCATGAACTGTAGCCTGCCAGACTCCTCTGTCCACGGAATTCTCCAGGCAAGAATACGGGAGTGGGTTGCCATTTCCTCCTTCAGGGGATCTATGATGCTACACCTTAAACTTTGGTCATAATGGCTATGCTAATTTTACTTGGGGAGTTATTAGTAGACAGATTACAGATGGTATCCCCAAGCTTAATCAAATCAAAATCAAATTTAAGGCACAAATATCTTATTTCTTGTATGTGGCTCTTTCTTTTAATTCACATTACTCCATTTCCCTGAATAAGATAAAAGCTAGTTTCTTGAATGTTACCCTAGGTATATATAGGAAAGACTAGTGACCTTAACAATATTTGTTCTTCATTCCAATCCCTAAATGTAAGTAGTTCTAGAAATTTTCATACATTTTACCCTCTAAAATCCCAGCTATTTGTTACTCAACAGCATTTCCTAGGATAAGTGATATGCCTACTAACAACGTTATAAAATATTTCATAGACACCATTTCAAATTTATACAAAGAGGAAAAATGCACAAACAGGTTTTAAAACAGAATAAAGTGTGATTATGTCCTAAGATGAGCCAGCTGGTTTAAGGCTAGTAGAAGACACTCCTGGCACTTTGATAACAGGGGACATCCTGTTGGGCTGGAAATTAGTAAATTGATGTGAAATTGCAAGTAATTAGTTCTAGCATTTTTCATGGGCCCTCTGAAAATTAAAAAAAGAAAGAAATAGCAGCTATTGGTTAATAGAAATAGCCTAGTTGCTGAAAAAGGTTTTAAATGATAAATTAAAATGCTGCAAAGATTCATGAGTAGAGATATTTCGAAGGGTGTTTTGAATGTGGAATTAGATCAAACAAAGTAAAAGCTAAACAGTGACCAACCCTTGGACTCACACTGCCTATTTGTGTCCACATCAGTTGGCAACTATATGGACCTTTGTCGGCAAAGTGATGTCTCTGCTTTTTAATATACTGTCTAGGCTGGTCATAGCTTTTCTTCCAAGGAGCAAGCATCTTTTAATTTCATGGCTGCAGTCAACGATGCAGTGATTTTAGAACCCAAGAAAATAAAGTCTGTCACTATTTCCATTGTTTCCCCATCTATTTGCCATATAGTGATGGGACTGGATGCTATAATCTTCATTTTTTGAGTGCTGAGTCTTAAGCTACCTTTTTCACTCTCCTCTTTCACTTTCATCAAGAGGCGCTTTAGTTCCTCTTCACTTTCTCCCATTAGGGTGGTGTTATTTGCATATCTGAGGTTATGATTTCTCCCGGTAATCTTGATTTCAGCTTGTGCTTTGTCCAGACTGGCATTTCTCATGATGTACTTTACACAGGAGTTAAATAAGCAGAGTGACAATATACAATCTTGATGTACTCCTTTCCCAATCTGGAACCAGTCTGTTGTTCCATGTCGGGGTCAAACTGTTGCTTCTTGACCTGCATACAGGTTTCTCAGGAGGCAGGTAAGATAACCTGGTATTCCCATCTCTTTAAGAATTTCCACAGTTTGTTGTGATCCCCACAGTTAAAAGTTTTAGTGTAGTCAGTGAAGCAGAAGTAGATTTTCTGGAATTCTCTTGCTTTTTCTATGACCCAGTGGATGCTGGCAATTTGATTTCTGTTTTCTCTGCCCTTTCTAAATCCAACTGATACATCTGGAAGTTCTTATACTATTGAAGCCTAGTTTGAAGCATTTTGGGCATTACCTTGCTAGCATGTGAAATGTGTGCAACTGTGCGGTAGTCTGAACATTCTTTGGCATTGCACTTCTTTGAGATTGAAATGAAAACTGAACTTTTCCAGTCTTGTGGCCACTGCTGAGTTTTCTAAATTTGCTGGCATAATGTGTACAGCACTTTAACAGCATCATCTTTTAGGATTTGAAATAGTTCAGCTGGAATTTCATCACCTCCACTAGTTTTGTTCATAGTAATACATCCCAAGGTCCACTTGACTTCGCAGCCAGGATGCCTGGCTCTAGGTGAGTGATCACATCATCATAGTTATCTGGGTCATTAAAACCTTTCTTGTACAGTTCTGTGCATGCTTGCCACCTCTTCTTAATCTCTTCTGCTTCTCTTAGTTCCTTACCATTTCTGTCCTTTATTGTGCCTGTCCTTGCATGAGGTATCCCCTTGATGTCTGCAATTTTCTTGAAGTGATCTCTAGCCTTTCCCATTGTATTGTTTTCTTCTATTTCTTTGCATTGTTCATTTAAGAAGGCCTTCTTATCTCTCCTTGATGTTCTCTGGAACTCTGCATTAAGTTGGTTATATCTTTCCCTTTTACCCTTTCCTTTTTCTTCTCTTCTTTCCCCAGCTATTTGTAAGGCCTCTTCAGACAACCCCTTTGCCTTCTTGCATTTCTTTCTCTACAGAATAGTTTTTATCACCGCCTTCCGTACAGTGTTGTGAACCTCTGTCCATAGTTCTTTAGGCATTGTGTACCAGATCTAGTCCCTTGAATCTATTTGTCATCCCTGCTGTATAATTATAAGGGTTTTGTCTTAGGTCATACCTGAATGGCATAGTGATTTGACCTGCTTTTTTCAAGTTGAGGCTAGGAGATAGAGAAAAAGCAAATTTTCACATTTTGTTACCTACTCCAGTATGAGGCTTGATGATTTCAGCTGAATGTTATAATCCAGATGGGCAGAAACTAGACTAGAACTTGCACATAGCCACTGATTTTTCTGGTCTGCATAATTTAATAATCCACTCTCAACCCTAGGTCTGCCTCAGAAATTAAGAAGCCTAAAAAATTATCTGTAATATAGGATAGATTTTTTAAACAAATACATAGTTGAATTTTTGTTTTTATAAATAAGCCTTTATTGTGTGTCTGAGCAGGTGAATGCAGTTTATAATAATTTTGTAAGTTTGAAGTCCTGTGAGGTTTATTTTAAAGACTGAAAAAAAAAAAAAAAAAACAAAAAACTCCACCCTATTTAAAGGTGCTATTTATTACCCCAACAGAATTCAAACATACTTTTGATAGAAGGGGTAGTTTTCTGATAAGGCAAAGTATTTGCTTTCATTTGGACCCAACTGAAATATATAATCTTTTCTAGGAATTCTTCTGCTATATCCAAGGTAGTTAAACAATCCCTTCTTTGTAATCCCCTGGTGAAAGTGAAAGTCACTGAGTCATTATACAGTCCATGGAATTCTCCAGGCCAGAATACTGGAGTGGGTAGCCTTTCCCTTCTCCAGGGGATCTTCCCAACCCAGGGATCAGACCCAGGTCTCCCGCATTGCAGGTGAATTTTTTTTTACCAGCTGAGCTACAAGGGAAGCCCAAGAATACTGGAGTGGGTAGCCTATCCCTTCTCCAATGGATCTTCCCAACCCAGGAATCAAACCAGGATCTCCTGCATTACAGGCGGATTCTTTATCAACTGAGCTATCAGGGAAGCTTGTAATTCCTTAGTACTTGTTAAAACTTTTATTGCAATAGCTAATATGGAGTGTTATGAGTGTTATGAGAGTCTTTCAAAATGATTTAATGGTTAGACAGAATTTCTGATTAAGTTAAAATGTTACTTCCTCTTGATTGGTTTCATTTATTTAAAAGTCTTTAAAAGAAATATTCCTTAGAGAGGCCCATTAAGTTGTAACTTTAAGCAAATTGATTGTACATACTTAATTGTTTAGTTCCCTTAAGAATTGTGCCTCGAGTAACAATATCAAAATCATTTTGACAGCACATGTGATGATTTTAACTTTCCATCAGGAAGAATAATATTGCTCAGTGAACTGAGAACGGTATATAAACACAAACAAAGGTCTATACACACATACACAAAGAAGCATGTATATACACAAGTTCAACTAATGTGTACACACTGGGCAATATTAACATATTTTTGTTCTTAGACTTTTCTGCCATTTGTCTGCTAGGTAGGAACCATCTCAGTTCCACTGTGTTTCTTTGTCTACATAACAGAGTTGCTTCAGCTTCTGGTAGATTATTTTCTGTTTTTGCTATATGGGGTCAGCTGTAAGGGACAAAGGATGCCTTAGGTGAAGCTGTGAAATCAGTTTCCTAAGAAGTGCTGTAAAGAGAGACACAAAATCATAGATAACATATAAGTGAAAGTGAAAGTCGCTCAGTTGTGTCTGACACTTTGAGACCCCATGGACTATACAGCCCCTGGAATTCTCCAGGCCAGAATACCAGAGTAGGTAGTCCTTCCCTTCTCCAGGGGATCTTCCAACCTAGCTGCTGAACCTAGGTCTCCCGTATGGCAGGCCTGCAATGCAGGAGACCCCGGTTCGATTCCTGGGTGGGGAAGAAGGGGTAGCCTATGCACTCCAATATTCTTGGGCTTTCCTGGTGGCTCAGCTGATAAAGATAACATATAAGTGAAGCTTAATCGGCAAGAAAAAGAAAGTAAAACATGATTTTTAAAAAGGGTCTCATGTATGGATCATAAATCCTTTTCACAACATTGAAGAGTGAAACGAATTTAGATAGTTTTTCTATTCTTTAATTACACTATCACTGTAACTCTGGCCCATGCAGGGCTTCAGTTGTTTTCTTCAGTTTAATTTATGACTTCTGTTATGTTTAAAAATTTATATTTTTAATGTGTTAATATATCAAAATCTATATTTATGAATTCATTTCTTCATATATTTACATATGTGTATAAAATGTATTGTCACATGCTATTTGTCATTATTCAAATGGCAATTACTTTCCTTTTTTATTTATTTTAGTATGTTTGAAACCAGGATGCATTTTAAAATCAGTGGTATTCTGGCATTATGTATTCTGGCAAAATTTTTCCTTACTTAAGCATAAAATATTATATATATTTATCAATCTAAATTTAATTAATACATAGATTTAATTTTATAGGTAAACTGTTAGTTTATTGAACTAACAAATTTAATCAATTTGACAAAATTATATCTTCCCAATTATTTAAGTTGTCTTCTAAGGATCAGTTAAATAATAAAGTCAGGAATGCATTAAAGAAAATGAAGTGGAAATTGAAGAAATATTTTTCATCTCTATGTAAAGTAAGTATTGAATATTAAGAGAAACATTTATCCTTCTGCAAAATTTTTAATGCTTGCCAATTTTCCTGCTTTTTCAAAATGCTACAATTAGAAGTCAATAATACTTTTCAATAAGAGGTGAATTTTGATATTAATATTAATAATATTAATTTATATTAAGCATTTTTTGAGAACTGATTACAGTTGTTCACCAATCCAAAATTTTAAAGTTTTTTATGTTCATTTTATAATGGCTTTGAAGCAATAATATATGTGCTTAGTTTTAAAAAATTCCTAGGTCAGGAATGGATACACACATATGCACAGATGTACATACCAAACATACACAGAAACTTAAACACACACGATCTGATGGAAAACTCTTTCAATTTTAATTTTACAACAAATCAAATTAGTATTATTTCAAGTTTCTTCTAAATTAGTAAATCACTTTTTCATCATCAATTAAACTGCAGCATTCTTGCAAAAGATGAGTTCTTAATTATGTTTGTTTCATGGACTGTTCTGGGGAAGTAAGGGATGGTGATATGTCTAAATAAGTTTCTTAGTTTCAACAAATATTTTCCAGCATCTTAAATATTCTAAGAACTGATATAAGGCCCTATTAATTATAGAAAATAGGTAGATGATACACATACATACAAACATACATACATACATATCGGGTAGCCATTCCCTTCTCAAGGGGATCTTCCTAACCCAGGGCTTGACCTCTGGTCTCCTGCATCGCAGACAGATTCTTAACCATCTGAGCCACCAGGGAAGCCCCGTATACATACGTACATACATACATAGAATTTCCTTTGGAGTCATGAATGGTTTAGGTATCTTCTTAACTGAGAATCATAAGGTAAAACTAAAAGCTGGGACATGAAATAATTTCTTTTTTCTTGTCATATTATTTTGCTAATTTGTATTATTTTTAAAAATCCTCCTTATATAGACAGAGATTCATATTTTATTAGGAATAGATTTCACCATTTCAAAATAACATGAGATCAATGATTTGGAATGCATGAGTAAATTTATGAAAATCATCAATATTTTCAAACTAGTTTTTATAATCTCTAAGGAAATCCTAATACCTATACAATATTTAATAGAACCTTAAAAATAATTATTTTCTTTTACATGTATTCACTCCCCATTTGGGCATTGTGAGAAAGCCAAAATGTATTAAAAAAAAGGACTGTATTAAATTCACTCATTGACTGTAAGAGGCTTTATAATTTGTCCTTCATGTCCAATATTACACAGTTAATTTGTGAAGAATCAGAATAAAAACTAATTTAATGATTTCTGGTTTATTATATGCTTCTCATATATACATATAAAATATAGTATAATAAAGGTGACACAACACCCACATGGGTAAAAGACAGTCTTTTGAGAAAGTGATGATATAACTAAATATAATATGAAGAAAATGTGAATCTCAACTCCACTTCATACACAAAAATGTATTTCAGACATACTGTCATATAAAATTATAAAAATTTAAACTATGACGTATACAAAAGAACATAGAGAACATGTTTCTCTCTCTAGACTATAAAAATATTTCTTAGACAAGATATCAAAAGATCCATGCATAAATAAGTTTTCAACAATTTAAATAAGATTAAAACTGAGAGAACTTTTTTCATTAAAAGGCATTATTTTTAGAGTAAAAAGGCAAACTGTATCCTGTGAAGAAATTTGCAATGGGTATATTTGACAATATCCTGCCATCCTAAACACACACATACACATAAAAAAAAAAATTTTTTTTTTAAAGATAGCAGGTAGTAAATGGGCAACAGTCTTAGTCGTTCACAAAGAGAATATCTAAATGATAGGCATATGAAAATGTGCTCAATCTCATTTGTCATAAATAAAATACAAACTAATATTACAGTGAACATAGTTCTCATCTACTAGAATCACTAAAGAAAACTGACACTCCATGTACTGTGGGAGCTGAACCATCTGGAACTGCTCAGATTTTATATTGGTACAATCAGCCTGGAAAATTGTTCTGAAGTACATATCAGTGCTTCATTTGAGCATAACCATAACATATGACCTCAAAAACCACACTTGTAGGCATTTCCTTAAAAATATAAGTGTATATTATTCAAGAATCTTTATGACAGCACTATGTTGAATGGTCCCCAGTAGGAAACAAGTCAGAGGTCCATGGGTGTAGAATATATAAATAAGATGTGACATATGCATTAAGGCAAAGGTATACAGCAGTGTACCTAAATAATGTATTCTACACACAGCAGAATGAATGAACCTCAGGAACCTGGCAACTAAAGGAAAACAGATTCAGCAGGGTCACAATGACGTGAACCCACTTATATAGTTCTCAATGTAAGTGAAACTGGGAATATACATAACTTGTAGGAAAGGGTTAAATTAATCAGTATATGACTATTCAGCATTCACAAAGGAAGTTCGTCCTGTTTCAAAGCAAAATAAGACATGGTTATGTTTTATTTTGGTATTAGAACTTCTTTGTTTTGGTATTAGAACTATTTTCTCTCACAATCTCTATGTTGACCACACATAACTTCGGTCATAAAAAACATATATTACAAATGAGGATGTTTCCACAGGGTTCTTTAAATAGCAGGAATACCTGCACAGATTGTTCAGGATTTATTTATTTTGCAAAGCAGCACTGTCCACGGAGTTCTCCAGGCAAGAATACTGGAGTGGTTTGCCATTCCATTCCGCAGGGGATCGTCCTGATCCAGGGATTGAACCCAGGTCTCCTGCATCGCAGGCAGATTCTCAGATTCTTTACCATCTGAATCACCAGTGAAGCCACAAAGCAGCACAGAACTGCATAAATGCTTATAAAAACATTTTACACTTTCACATTAGGCTACTTAAGAAACAAAAATTAATAAAGGCCAGCTTATTATTATAGTTTGTCAGTTTCATGTTTAGTTTCTTGCTGAGCCCTTCAATGGTAAATAGAAGCATGGTGGTGGTGGTTTAGTCACTAAGTCATGTCCAACTCTTGTGACCCCATGGACTGTAGCCTGCCAGGCTCCTCTGTCCATGACGATTCTCCAGGCAAAAATGCTGGAGTGGGTTGCCATTTCCTTCTCCATCTTCCCCACCCAGGAATCGAACCAGGGTCTCCTGAATTGCAGGCAAATTCTTTACCGATTGAGCTACGAAGGAAGCCCAAATAGAAGGATGGACGAAGTGAATGTTTAAGAAAACCAGGTTAATATTCAGTCTGCAGCTCCTTTCCAGTGTGGCCCATCTGACCCATGTTTCTACATCGCCAAGTTGTGTGAAACATCTTCTCTAACGTGGTGTTTGTTCTCTCTTGTTCTCATTAATAAAAAAGGTTTATCCAATACATTAATCAGTGAACACAAATGATACCCACTGGCAAGGAGAAACTATTTGTTATTTTATAAGATGTGCTTCTTATTAATGGTGTTTTGCTGGTCATTGCAATTAGGCAAGTGGAAAATTTTCAGAAGTGACTTATGATGATTAATTCCTCAAACAACAAACCCTCCTGTCCTTTTATATAAATGAGGAGAGTCTAAGATTTATAGATATTGGACAACTTCTCCAAATTCACAAACAAAAGATGGCAACAAAAGCAGCAGCCATCGCAGGCAGTGTCCTTGCTCTCAGATTTTCTACAAGAGCAGGGCTTGCTGTATCATGAAAAATGGCTATCAAAAAATAAACTTCATTAAAATCCTTCCCAGCACATCAACCTCTGCTCATATCTCAATCAGAAATTCTTAATATTTCTACTAAAATAATCCTAACAGCAGAGGAGAGTGAACTTGTGTCACGAGAAGCCCCAGGAACCATGGTCTGAAGCAAGCATTACACAAGTTTCCTTCAAAGACTAGCACTTTATCCTTCAAGTTGATGCAGATTTTGCCTTCTGATCTACAGCTACCCAAGTTTGCTTTTAATAGAAGCATAATGTGTAATATGTATAATATTACTCACTAGGTAATTTATATACCTCAATTGTCCAATAGCCACATTCACCCTGAATAATTGCTGTTGTCTGAGTGAAAAAACCAGGCCCTGTAAAACTGAGTTAACAATTAATAATGTGTCTTTTTTCTCTTCCTTAGGGCCAGAAAGTAATGAGTATTTATTATGTGTCAGGGGCTTCCCCAGCGGCTCAGTGGTAAAGAACCTGCCTGCCAATGCAGGAGACACAAGTTTGATCCCTGGGTCAGGAAGAACCCCTGGAGGAGGAAATGGCAACCCACTCCAGTATTCTTGCCTGGGAAATCCCGCAGAGAGAGCAGCCTGGAGGGTTACAGTCCATGGGGTCGCAAAAGAGTCAGACATGACTTCATAACTGACCAACAACAAATCATGTTGTCAGTGTTTATTTCAGGCTACAAACCTATGCTAGCAGGAAAAGTCAGAATGCATATGTTTGGGGGGGATCTGGAGCAGCTCTCTTCACTTATCTGAACCTAAGTTTCTTCATATATAAACTGAGAATGACAAAGTTGGTTTTCATAAGGATCTCAGGTGACAAAATGCATGTACGTTGAAGTGTTTCTAGATACCATGAAGGGCTTACGACATTTAAGGTTCAGTCACTGTATTGTGTATTTGTTAGGCTTTTGAGTTTAGGTACTGATGATGCAGTAGTGCACCAAGTAATCAAACATTTTTGTCCTCACAGAGGTTACATTCTAGTGAGTCTAGAATTAACTGCAAGGAGATCCAGCCAGTCCGTCCTAAAGGAGATCAGTCCTGGACATTCACTGGAAGGGTTGATGATGAAGATGAAACTCCAGTACTTTGGCCACCTGATGCGAAGAGCTGACTCATTGGAAAAGACCCTGATGCTGGGAGGGATTGGGGGCGGGAGGAGAAGGGGATGACAGAGGATGAGGTGGTTGGATGGCATCACCGACTCAATGGACATGAGTTTGAGTAGACTCCAGGAGTTGGTGATGGACAGGGAGGCCTGGCGTGCTGCGGTTCATGGGGTCACAAAGAGTCGGACGTGACTGAGCAACTGAACTGAACTGAACTGACGCTAATTATTATATATATTACATAGGACTGTAAAACCTTATCTAGATATTTAGGCTTAAATGTAGAACCTAAAATCATTAAAATGCCTAGAAAAAATGTATAGGAAAAGTGTCAAAGCCTTCTGACATTGGTCTTGGCAATGGATTTTTGGATATGACAACATAAAGCACAAGCAACAAAAGCAAATATAAATAAGTGGGACTACATCAAAACTAAAAAGCTCCTGCACAGAGAAGAAACCCATCAATAAAGTAAAAATGCAACTTATGGAATGGAAGAAAATATTGGCAAATCACATGTTTGGTAAGAAATCCATACAACTCAATTGCAAAAACCAAAATAATTGAACTACAAAATGGCCAATGGATCTAAATAGACAATTTTCCAAAGAAGATATTCAAATAATTAACATGAGAAGTACATGTTAATTATGAAGTAATTATGAAGTTAATTATGAAGTAACATGAGAAGTACATGAGAAGGTACTCAGCATCACTAAACATCAGGGAAACGTAAACCAAGACCACAGTGAGAAATCAACTCATACCTGTTAGAAATGTTGTTATACAAAAGATGAGAGAAAGAAATACTGGTGAGAATGTGGGGAAAAAAGGGAACACTTGTACACTAGGGGTAGGAATGTAAATAGGTAGAGTTTCTATAGAAAATATTATGAAAGTTCCTCAAAAATAAATAAAAATTGAACTACCATGTGATCCAACAATTCCACTTCTGGGTATCTCTCCAAAGGAAATGAAATAGTTGTCTCAAAGAGGCATCTATACTCTTCTGTATGTGCTTGAGTGCTCAGTCGCTCAGCCGTGTCTGACTCTTTGTGACCCCATGGACTACAGCCCACCAGCCTCCTCTGTCCATGGGCTTATCCTGGCAAGAACAGTGGAGTGGGTTGCCATTTCCTCCATCAGGATATCCTCCCGACCCAGGAATTAAACCCACATCTCCTGCAATGGCAGGCAGATTCTTTATAACTGTGCTGACTTGGAAGCCTACTCTCTCGTATCTTCCAGCATTATTTACAATGTCAAGATGCAGAAACAACCTATAGTTCACTAATAGATAAATGGGTAAAGAAAATGTGGCATCTATATACGAATTGCCCATAAAAAGAAGGAAAACCTGCCATTTGTAACAACATGGATGAACCTTGATTGAAGTAAGCCAGAATGACAAATACTATATGATCTTACCTATATGCAGAATCTTAAAAGAAAAAAAATTAAACAAATAAACTCATAGAAACAAAGAACAGATTGGTAGTTACTAGAGGTATGTTTCAAGGAGGGAAATGGGTAAAGCTGGTCAAAAAAAGCAAACTTTCAGTTACAAGATAAATGAGCTTTGGGATGTAATGTACAACTTGGTGACTTTGAAAGTATTGTATTGCATCTTTGAAAGTTGCTGAGTAGATCCTAAAGGTTCACATACAATAAAAGGTTTTTGTAACTATGTGAAGTGATGGACATTCACTACCAGTGTGGTAATCATTTTGAAGTATGTCCATATATCAAATTCTGTTGTTTGCCTTATATGTATACAACAATAGATGGCCAATTATCTCAATAAATTGGAAGGGAAAAAATATAGACATAGTTAAGTAGATTGAAACTCGATACCATATAACTGTTGGATAGAAAATTTGAACATCATTTTTTTGTTATTTTAGAATGCAAAGGAATTGAAACAGCCAAGACCAGTTGACATAAAATCATAGAATCTATCTATCATTATTTAAAAATGAAAGCTGGAAAAGAGGGGAAATGCATCATTGCTTGTAGAGTATCTTATCTCTTAGAATGACAAAAGCATAATTCTGACTGAAGGTTTCTAAAAGTCTGGTTTCAGCTGTCAGTTCAATTAAATTTACGTAAAAAAATTCTAGAGCAAAACAACCTGCATTTTCCATTATAGTCTAGTGTATCTTAACACATTTTTTTCCTCAAGCTCTCTTCTCTTTTTCCTTTCTCATATTCAATCCAAACCAAAAAACAAATCAAAGTAGATTCAATCGATTTAATCTGAACAAAATGGAAAAAAGTTATTTAATGAAATAAAATTTAACTCAGAAATAAATTTTCTTAATATTAGAATATTTATTATATAAATTCAGAAAAGACCAAATGAATTACTTCAAGCCATTCAAAACACAGCAATTCTATAGAATATAATAGCAAATAAGGAAAAAAAATTATATATAATCCTTATAAAATCATTTTACAAAGAGATAAAATGTGTCAATGTAATCCAAATTAGTGCAAAACACTTTAAAATATGAAAACCAAAGTGTTGAGAGTCAGTATGCTTAATTCATATCAGATACTTAATTTTTTTAATTCAATTAAATAAAATTTTATCCAAATTACCCTATTCCAGAAAAATTTTTTGTTGCTTTCAAGTAATCTAAAATTGAATCAATTTGATCCTCCACAAAATAATAAGCATAGCTCAAGCTCATTTAACTCACATACACTAAATTTAGTTTAACCAATTATTCTGTAGCCACCAAAATTATCCTTTAAAAGTGAAGCAGAAATAAAAAACTTTCTGAGATAAGCCAAAACTAAAACTAAGAAAATTCATTGCCAGCGGACTTGACTGGCGAGAAATGTTGTCAGAAAAAAGTTGTTATCTTTAACTTGACTAAGCACAACAACAAATACACAATTTAAACAGGGGACACAAATTACCAAGAAGTGGGTCATCACAACAGATCTCATGACTTTTAAAAGAATATAAAAGAAATATGTAGAACAACTCTACGTTCACATATTTGATAGCTTAAATAAAATGAACCAATTCCATGAAAGACACAAGTATCAAAATCACACTAGGAAAAATAGATAACTTGGATAGCTCTATATTTATTAAATAAATTGAATCACTGATAATAGTCTTCAAAAAATGCAACATGTTCAGATTCACTTGTTCACTTGTGAATACTGTGAAACATTTAAGAAAGAATAATACCCATTCTCTAGAATCTCTCCAGAAACTAGACTCAGAATACACTTTAACTCACTCTCTGATGCCAGTATTACCCTAAAACCAGATGAAGACATTACAAGGAAGGAAAACTATAGACCAATGCCTCTTGTGAAGATGGATGCAAAATTCCACAATAAACTGTTAGCAAGTTGAATATAAATAAAAGGAATTATACACCACAACCATGTGGTGTTGGTTCCTAAATTGCTGCTACTGCTGCTAAGTCGCTTCAGTCGTGTCCGACTCTGTGTGACACCTTAGACGGCAGCCCACCAGGCTCCCCTGTCCCTGGGATTCTCCAGGCAAGAACACTGGAGTGGGCTGCCATTTCCTTCTCCAATGCATGAAAGTGAAAAGTGAAAGTGAAGTCGCTCAGTCATGTCCCACTCTTCGAGACGCCATGGACTGCAGCCCACCAGGCTCCTCTGCCCATGGGATTTTTCAGTCAAGAGTACTGGAGTGGGTTGCCATTGTTCCTAAATTGGATGCTGTAAAATGGAGGGTATGAAGAGGCTAAGAAAAGAGGAGGACCACTTCAGATGGTTAGGTGGAAAGTTTAACAGGCAAGGGGACAAACATACATGGCATGTCCTGAGGACACAAGAGGAGTGGATCTCCTGCCTGCCAGCATCTTAAAAATTTATATAAAGGCTTTAACTGGGTCAGGCACCTATACTATCTAGATGGCCTCAACAACACATTGCTTTTATAAAAACCTTTTTATTTTGTATTGGAGTGTAGCCGATTAATAATGTTGTGATAGTTTTATGTGAACAGTGAAGAGACTCAGCCATACATATACATGTATCTGTTCTCTCTTCTGGTGGCTCAGAGATTAAAGCATCTGCTTGCAATGTGGGATACCCGGGTTCGATCCCTGGGTCAGGAAGACCTCCTGTAGAAGGAAATGGCAACCTACTCCAGTATTCTTGCCTGGAAAATCCCATGGACGGAGGAGCCTGGTGGCCTGCAGTTCATGGGGTTGCAAAGAGTCGGACACGACTGAGTGACTTCACTTCACTTCAGTTCATTCTCTCCCAAACTCTCTTCCCATCCAGATTGGCATGTAACATTGAGCAGAGTTCCATATGCTATACAGTCCCTGTTGGTTATCTATTTTAAATATAGCGGTGTGTATATGTCTATGCAAATCCCTAACTACTCCTTCCCCCATACTCGTGCCCCCAGCAACCATGAGTTTGTTCTTTAAGTCTGTGAGTCTCTTTCTCTTTTGTAAGTAAGTTCATTTGTATCATTTATTTTTAAATTCCACATATAAGGGATGTCATCTGATATTTCTCTTTCTCTGTCTAACTTACTTCACTCAGTAGGACAGTCTACTATGTCCATCTGTGTTGCTGCAAATGGCATTATTTTATTATTTTTAATGGCTGAGAATATTCCATTGAATATATATGTACCACATCTTCTTTATCCATTCCTCTGTTGAAGGACATTTATATTGCTTCCATGTGTTGGATATTGTAGACAGTGCTTCAGTGAACTTTGGGGTATATGTATCCTTTTGGATCATATTTTTCTCTGGATATATGTTCAGGGAATGGGATTGCATGGTCATATGGTAGCTCTATTTTTGGTTTTTTAAGGAATATATATACAACACATTGCTTTTCTCAAGGTTGAGTGCTTGAAAACAATACTACCTATGGGAACAGTGGATGAAACATAAAGTCCAAGAATGGGGGAGGGCATAGGAGCCTCTGATTCCCCAGGTCAAACTCCAGTGTCAACTGGTGGTCATCTCCGCTTGATGACATCATCTTCCAGGTATCAAAGGCTATTCATCCATCAATAATAAATCAATGTAATTTTCCACATCAACAGGGAAAAAAAATGATATGATCATATCAGTTCAGTAAGTTCAGTCAACTCTTTGCGACCCCATGAACCCCAGCACGCCAGGCCTCCCTGTCCATCACCAACTCCCGGAGTTTACTCAAACCCATGTCCATTGTGTCGGTGATGCCATCCAACCATATCATCCTCTGTCGTCCCCTTCTCCTCCCCCCTTCAATCTTTCCCAGCATCAGGTTCTTTTCAAATGAGTCAGCTCTCCTCATCAGGTGGCCAAAGTTTTGGAGTTTCAGCTTCAACATCAGTCCTTCCAATGAACACCCAGGACTGATCTCCTTTAGGATGGACTGGTTGGATCTCCTTGCAGTCCCAAGGACTCTCAAGAGTTTTCTCCAACACCATAGTTCAAAACCATCAATTCTTCTGTGCTCAGCTTTCTTTACAGTCCAACTCTCACATCCATACATGACCACTGGAAAAACCATAGCCTTGACTAGACAGACCTTTGTTGACAACATAATGTCTCTGCTTTTTAATATGCTGCCTAGGTTGGTCATAACTTTCCTTCCAAGGAGCAAACACCTTTTAATTTCATGGCTGCAATCACTATCCACAGTGATTTTGGAGCCCAGAAAAATAAAGTCTGACACTGTTTCCATTGTTTCCCCATCTACTTGCCATGAAGTGATGGGACCAGATGCCATCATCTTAGTTTTCTGAATGTTGAGCTTTAAGCCAACTTTTTCACTCTCCTCTTTCACTTTCATCAAGAGACTCTTTAGTTCTTCTTCACTTTATGCCATAAGGGTGGTGTCATCTGCATATCTGAGGTTATTGATATTTCTCCTGGCAATCTTGATTCCAGCTTGTGCTTCCTCCAGCCCATCATTTCTCATGATGTACTCTGCATGTTAAGTTAAATAAGCAGGGTGACAATATACAGCCTTGATGTACTCCTTTTCCTATTTGGAACCAGTCTGGTATTCCCATCTCTTTCAGAATTTTCTAGAATTTATTGTGATCCACACAGTCAAAGGCTTTGGCATAGTCAATAAAGCAGAAATTGATGTTTTTCTGAAACTCTCTTGCTTTTTCGATGATCCAGCAGATGTTGGCAATTTGATCTCTGGTTCCTCTGCCTTTTCTAAAACCAGCTTGATCATATAATCATGATCATTTAATCAATATCAAAAAAGAATTTAACAAAATCCAACAGCAACTTCCTCTAATGGATAAAGAGCATTTTAAAAAAGCTATAGCTAACATCATAATTAATTGAGACAGACTGAATATTCTCCCTCTGCAATTAAGGACAAGGCAAGGATGTCCTCAGTCATCATTCCTATTCACCATTGTATGGAAGTTCTTGACAGAGCATTGAGGCAGGAAAAGAAATAAGATGTATATAGATTAGAAAGAAAGTCCTTTAAAATTATTCATCATTGGCTAGTATAATTTAATTAAACCCTTTCCAGATCACCCCACCTATTTGTTGTTGAGTTCCAATTTTGGTTATATACAAGTAGTAGAGAAGTTTTGTTCCATCCAGCAAAAAATCACATTGGTTTAATTTAGAACAAAGTTTAGTTATAATGGTAGGTTCTTAATATGTTTGTGCTTATTAAAAATATGAGTAGCACCTATAACTTGAATTTGAGTCCTGGATCTTTACATATTTAATCTTATATAAATATTTGAAAGTCATTGGTCCAGACTACTTTAATTCAGTTAAACTCCCTGATAAATTTTCCATAATATGGTAGATTTCAATTTAATCCAATTAAAATATCTGCTACATTTTCTGTAATATTGTATATTTTCCTTGACTGAAAATTAGAACAGCCTTGGAAGCTTTTCAAAATTCCCAATGACCCTGTTTCACCTTTTGTAATCCTGATTTGTTTTGGGATAAGGCTCTAGGACAGGTAATTTTAAGAAATTCTCCACAGGACTTTTAATGCAAAGCCAGTTTTGAGAACCCCTAGTTTAAAAACTGTTACTATTCATATTGCCAAATGTCCCCTGGCACATCTACCTATAAAATTAGCCATAGGCTTGTTTCATTACAATTTCCTTTACCCTCCTGGATTAGTATATACCTGGTATATCAAGACGAGGTATCTAACAACATTCACAGAAACATTCTAGAATGAAATGAAAGCCCAAGTAACTGGATGATTCTGCATATTAGAGTAGCGTTTCTTGAAATTTAATGTATAATCAGTCATCTGGGGATCTTATTAAATTGAATCACAGATTTGGATTTACATGGTCTTGAGGAGGGGAATGGATTTCTAAATTTTTAGCAAGCTTCTGTATAATGTTAATTATGGTCCTACCAGTCTATGTGCCATACTTTAAGTATGAAGACAGAGGCTGTGCTTGCAGCTACAGTGGCTACAGTTGGGGAGTTCTAGCCTTAAGACGTTAGAATTCTAGCTCAGTAATCACTGTTTCTCTCCTCAACATAAAACACGACTTGTACACATTCTCTAGGGCTTCTCTGGTGGTTCAGCAGTAAAGAACCTGCCTGTGGTGCAGGAGACACGAATTCAGTCCCTGAGTGGGGAAGATGCCCTGCAGGAAGACATGGTAATCCACTCCAGTATTCTTGCCTGGAGAATCCAGGCACAGAGGAGACTGGTGTGCTATGGATCATAGGGTTGCAAAGAGATGGACACAACTCAAGTGAGCTAGCACACATGTGTACATCCCTTACGCATTCTGCAATGAAAGATCATGGCATATACTAACTTTATGTGTTTTCCATACTTAAGAAAGCATACTGGGATATATGTGAGAAGCCATATTGAGGTAAATTTAATTTTTCCTAATTATTAAAAGTCAAACAAATTGCACTCTCAGTCACTTGAAGATCATTTGTTGTTGTTCAGTCGCTCAGTTGTGTCCTACTCTTTGCAATCATTAATTATAGACTACTTAAAACAAAGCTAATGCAGTGTCTTCATTGTAAATAAACACCTTAATGTCATGCTGCTGCAAACTGGAGCTTAAGTTTTGGGGCCATGTGTGCATTGAGCAACAGTCACTTTGTGCTTAAACTTTGTAATTGGCAATTTGCATCCTACAGTCTTGGCAGTAATGTAATTTTGGCAGATCTGGAATAGCAGACCAGGAAACATGGTGGTGGAGTCAGTGTTATAAGTGGGTGAGACATAAGGATGAGGGACAACCTAGCTCACTACATAGAAATAGTTAATTTAGTTTCTCAATTAATATGCAGGTAAATATAGGAATCAGCTGGAGAAGGCAATGGCACCCCACTCCAGTACTCTTGCCTGGAAAATCCCATGGTTGGAGGAGCCTCGTAGGCTACAGTTCATGGAGTCGAGAAGAGTCAGACACGACTGAGAAACTTCACTTTCACTTTTCACTTTCATGCATTGGAGAAGGAAATGGCAACCCGCTCCAGTGTTCTTGCCTGGAGAATCCCAGGGACAGGGAGCCTGGTGGGCTGCCGTCTATGGGGTCACACAGAGTCGGACACGACTGATGTGACTTAGCAGCAGCAGCAGCAGCATAGGAATCAGCAGAGAATTTGAACTGATGTAAATTATATTGTCTTGTATTCAGGGTTCCTTTTAACTACTTACTAGGAATTTTTTCTTTCTTTCTTTTTAAATTCAAGAGCCTTGACCAAGTTAATTATAGCAATGAGAACTGGATAGTTTGTGAGCAGAGAGCAGGTAGGTCATAGCCACCAGGGTTTGTAACTTGATCCATTCAAAAAGTAAAATGTTTCCAAGAAAATGTACTTTTCAAAGGTGTTTGTTCTTGAACTTGATAGTCCTATCTAAAATTTGCTGAAAGTTATACTGCTTTCCTTGGATCATTTAAATAAGATGATAATATCCTGAGGCTATTTCTTAATTCGTATGGAGACATTTTAATAAACTGATTGTGTAAGCATGCACAAGGACATCTAGGAGGTATTCATACAACTTCTGCATAAATGCACCCATATGCAGGCAAATACACTGGCACACAGACTTATAGTTAATAATGTGTATTATATTTTCAGGGTCATAGTTCTTTTAGTCAACCCAGATACTTTTGTCTTTATCCAACCAAACATTTTCAAAGCTCATTAACACATTACTATATAATTATAATTTCTCTTGGCACAGCATTTTCTTGTTGATTGCAGGGTGGAGAATAGTTCCCTTTGGTGCCTTTTTCTCTCATCTGGAGCAAAGAACCTAACTGCTGTGACCACTTATGAGAAAGACTTGGCACACCAAGAGCCCCAGATGGAGGTCATTCCAGTATGCTTCCAGAGGCAGCAACTGTGTCCTCCATTGGCTTCTGGGCTAGCTCCTCTAAAGACCTCTTGAATTTCTTCAGTGTTGACATTAGAATAGATATGGATTTCCTTTTTGAATTACTTTCAAATAACCTATATTTATAACTAGGTTATCTTTCTGTGTTTTATTAATGAAAAATATACACATTCCTGAAAAATTGAACAATCATTGATAAATATGTATAGGAGTATATAATACAATCAGATTAACAGCCCTGATGTTAAAAATCACCATTTCTCTTCAACCCCAAACAACAGTTAAATGACAGGCTCTACTGGGCTCTAGGTTCTCAATGATTTTTTTTTTATAATTATTGAACCAAGAAACATTAAAATTGGGAATTTCAATTTTGTGAACAGGAGCTTTGCAGGATGTCTGCACTTACACATGTTGATCCAGTGGAAGGAAAGTGTGATTTCTAAAACGTTGATTTGATTGATGTAGTAACTCTTGCAGTTAGACTTCAAAATTTCTCTCTCTTGATGTGAAAGAAAAAAAATCTTAGTTAAAAATAAAACTATTTTATTCTTTTTTTTTTTTTTTTAATTTTTTTAATTTTTTTTTTCCAGTGGGTTTTGTCATACATTGATATGAATCAGCCATAGATTTACACTTATTCCCCATCCCGATCCCCCCTCCCATCTCCCTCTCCACCCGATTCCTCTGGGTCTTCCCAGTGCACCAGGCTGGAGAACTTGTCTCATGCATCCCACCTGGGCTGGTGATCTGTTTCACCATAGATAGTATACATGCTGTTCTTTTGAAACATCCCACCCTCACCTTCTCCCACAGAGTTCAAAAGTCTGTTCTGTATTTCTGTGTCTCTTTTTCTGTTTTGCATATATGGTTATCGTTACCATCTTTCTAAATTCCATATATATGTGTTAGTATGCTGTAATGTTCTTTATCTTTCTGGCTTACTTCACTCTGTATAAGGGGCTCCAGTTTCATCCATCTCATTAGGACTGGTTCAAATGAATTCTTTTTGACGGCTGAGTAAAATTCCATGGTGTATATGTACCACAGCTTCCTTATCCATTCATCTGCTGATGGGCATCTAGGTTGCTTCCATGTCCTGGCTATTATAAACAGTGCTGCGATGAACATTGGGGTGCACGTGTCTCTTTCAGATCTGGTTTCCTCAGTGTGTATGCCCAGAAGTGGTATTGCTGGGTCATATGGCAGTTCTATTTCCAGTTTTTTAAGGAATCTCCACACTGTTTTCCATAGTGGCTGTACTAGTTTGCATTCCCACCAACAGTGTAAGAGGGTTCCCTTTTCTCCACACCCTCTCCAGCATTTATTGCTTGTAGACTTTTGGATAGCAGCCATCCTGACTGGTGTGTAATGGTACCTCATTGTGGTTTTGATTTGCATTTCTCTAATAATGAGTGATGTTGAGCACCTTTTCATGTGTTTGTTAGCCATCTGTATGTCTTCTTTGGAGAAATGTCTGTTTAGTTCTCTGGCCCATTTTTCGATTGGGTCATTTATTTTTCTGGAATTGAGCTGCAGGAGTTGCTTGTATATTTTTGAGATTAATCCTTTGTCTGTTTCTTCATTTGCTATTATTTTCTCCCAATCTGACGGCTGTCTTTTCACCTTACTTATAGTTTCTTTTGTAGTGCAAAAGCTTTTAAGTTTCATTAGATCCCATTTGTTTAGTTTTGCTTTTATTTCCAATATTCTGGGAGGTGGGTCATAGAGGATCTTGCTGTGATTTATGTCGGAGAGTGTTTTGCCTATGTTCTCCTCTAGGAGTTTTATAGTTTCTGGTCTTACATTTAGATCTTTAATCCATTTTGAGTTTATTTTTGTGTATGGTGTTAGAAAGTGTTCTAGTTTCATTCTTTTACAAGTGGTTGACCAGTTTTCCCAGCACCACTTGTTAAAGAGGTTGTCTTTTTTCCATTGTATATCCTTGCCTCCTTTGTCAAAGATAAGGTGTCCATAGGTTCGTGGATTTATCTCTGGGCTTTCTATTCTGTTCCATTGATCTATATTTCTGTCTTTGTGCCAGTACCACACTGTCTTGATGACTGTGGCTTTGTAGTAGAGTCTGAAGTCAGGCAGGTTGATTCCTCCAGTTCCATTCTTCTTTTTCAAGATTACTTTGGCTATTCGAGGTTTTTTGTATTTCCATACAAATTGTGAAATTCTTTGGTCTAGTTCCATGTGAAAAAGTTCTGTGACCATTGGTAGCTTGATAGGGATTGCATTGAATCTATAGATTGCTTTGGGTAGAATAGCCATTTTGACAATATTGATTCTTCCAATCCATGAACACGGTATGTTTCTCCATCTGTTTGTGTCCTCTTTGATTTCTTTCATCAGTGTTTTATAGTTTTCTATGTATAGGTCTTTTGTTTCTTTAGGTAGATATACTCCTAAGTATTTTATTCTTTTTGTTGCAATGGTGAATGGTATTGTTTCCTTAATTTCTCTTTCTGTTTTTTCATTGTTAGTATATAGGAATGCAAGGGATTTCTGTGTGTTAATTTTATATCCTGCAACTTTACTATATTCATTGATTAGCTCTAGTAATTTTCTGGTAGAGTCTTTAGGGTTTTCTATGTAGAGGATCATGTCATCTGCAAACAGTGAGAGTTTCACTTCTTCTTTTCCTATCTGGATTCCTTTTACTTCTTTTTCTGCTCTGATTGCTGTGGCCAAAACTTCCAACACTATGTTGAATAGTAGTGGTGAGAGTGGGCACCCTTGTCTTGTTCCTGATTTCAGGGGAAATGCTTTCAATTTTTCACCATTGAGGGTGATGCTTGCTGTGGGTTTGTCATATATAGCTTTTATTATGTTGAGGTATGTTCCTTCTATTCCTGCTTTTTGGAGAGTTTTAATCATAAATGAGTGTTGAATTTTGTCAAAGGCTTTCTCTGCATCTATTGAGATAATCATATGGTTTTTATCTTTCAATTTGTTAATGTGGTGTATTACATTGATTGATTTGCGGATATTAAAGAATCCTTGCATTCCTGGGATAAAGCCCACTTGGTCGTGGTGTATGATTTTTTTAATATGTTGTTGGATTCTGTTTGCTAGAATTTTGTTAAGGATTTTTGCATCTATGTTCATCAGTGATATTGGCCTGTAGTTTTCTTTTTTTGTGGCATCTTTGTCAGGTTTTGGAATTAGGGTGATGGTGGCCTCATAGAATGAGTTTGGAAGTTTACCTTCTTCTGCAATTTTCTGGAAGAGTTTGAGTAAGGTAGGTGTTAGCTCTTCTCTAAATTTTTGGTAGAATTCAGCTGTGAAGCCATCTGGTCCTGGGCTTTTGTTTGCTGGAAGATTTTTGATTACAGTTTCGATTTCCTTGCCTGTGATGGGTCTGTTAAGATCTTCTATTTCTTCCTGGTTCAGTTTTGGAAAGTTATACTTTTCTAAGAATTTGTCCATTTCATCCAAGTTGTCCATTTTATTGGCATAGAGCTGCTGGTAGTAGTCTCTTATGATCCTTTGTATTTCAGTGTTGCCTGTTGTGATCTCTAAATGCCAATATCAGGTACAATTAAAAGCATGAAGCAATGGTAATGGTAGAGATTCCCTGGTGGCTCAGACGGCAAAGCATCTGCCCACAATGCAGGAGACCCAGGTTCGATCCCTGGGTCAGGAAGATCCCCTGGAGAAGGAAATGGTAACCCACTCCAGTACTCTTGCCTAGAAAATTCCATGGATGGAGGAGCCTGGTGGGCTACAGTCCATGGGTTCACAAAGAGTCGGACATGACTGAGTGACTTCACTCAACTCACTCAATAAAGAGAGCTTAAGATACCATGAACTAAGTTAAGTATGTATCATCAGAGATGCCTAAGATACTATAACTCCGAGTAGCAATGCTTAGCTAAATGCACACCACAAAACTGACTAAAAAAAAATTATTTCTGGACTATCACTCTAAATTGTATTGTTTGCTTGGTCATTTTAGTATAAAGTAGGCATTATCAAAAGCCAAACTGAAGTGTTTTACAAAAAATTTAAGGGTGAAGGAGTTTTATTTCAGTCAGTTTTTTGAAAAAGTACTCATTCTCTAGAATTATTTTGATTATAATTATCTTCCTATTTCTTAGTTCTGTTATTTAGGATTCATGAATTGACAGTCCAGGTTAGATAATGATTTGTCTTTTCATTGAAATCCTAGTCTCTTCCAAGTGCAGAGTTGGGCTTCTACAGTTTCAAACTCTCAGCTTCTCAAGATCAAAACCGAGACACTCATTCACCCATTCTCACTAATTCCTAGGTTCCATTATGATTAAGTGCAATAGATTTATATTCATTACTATTTTCACTCACATATTCTACCACTTTTTAACGTATAGGACAAAGTTATGACCTTTTTATTAAACGCAGCAACATTTTAGAACACTTGTAATATGAAATCAAATTTAACTCAATACTGCAATTTATCACATAGCGATTATTCTTAATAAAGGCAGAATATAGGATACAGATATGTTATTGACAGTGATTCAAATATTTTTTAAAAACAGCGTGCCTAGAATAGTATGTGCCTTGAAATAAAGAAATCATTAACACCTTCAAGAGGGCATCCAATTTGAATTGGGCTTGAATAATGGATAAAGGGGGAGGGCATGGCAACCCAGTCCAGTATACTTGCCTGGAGAATCCCATGGACAGAAGAGCCTGGTGGCTATAGTCTATGGGGTTGCAAAGAGTCAGGCACAACTGAAGTGACTTAGTACAGAGCACAATGAGTAAAGGGGTTAATATTAATTTAACCCTTAGTTCTAGTTCATCATGTAACACATGTAACAAATACCAAGGTATTTTCTGTGCTGTGCTTAGTCACTCAGTTGCGTATGACTCTTTAGGACCCGGTGGACCCCGTAGCCTACCAGGCTCCTCTGTCCATGGGGCTTCTCTGGGCAAGAATACAAGAGTGGGTTGCCATAACCTCCTCCAGGGGATCTTCCCAACCCAGGGATTGAGCCCGTGTCTCTAGCATTGCAGGCAGATTCTTTACCATCTGAGTCACCAGGAAAGCCTAAGAATTCTGGAGGGGGTAACCTATCCCTTCTCCAGGAGATCTTCCTGACCCAGGAGTGGAATTGGGGTCTCCTGCATTGCTGGCAAATTTTTTACCAGCTGAGCTACCAGGGAAGTCCATGCAAGGTATTTACTACTATTTTAATTTTCCAAATGAGAATTAAGGTTCAGACACATTCAGTAAAGTACCAAAGAAATATAATCAATGAATAATGGGTTTGGATTTTAATCTAAGTTGGTTCTTAACCATCCTTTTCTCTATTCTACTGTATAGGAGACTTATGACAAATGATGATCCTTCTGAAGAAACACAGAACTATACATTATGTAATAGGCATGCGTGCTCAGTCCCTCAGTAATGTCTGACTCTGCAATGCCATGGTTTCTAGCTCAACAGGCTCCTATGTCCTTGGGACTTCCCAGGCAAGAAGGCTAGAGTGGGTTGCCATTTCCTTCTCTAGGGAATCTTCTCAACCCAGGGCTTGAATCCACATCTCCTGTACTGGTAGGTGGATTCTTTACCACTGAACCACCAGGGAAGCCCTCTCTCATGATACTAATGAGAAAACTATGATCCTGACATGCCAAAAGAATTCTGTAAAGACATTCCCAAAGTTTAGTGTTGGAGTTAGGACTAAACTTCGGTGGCTTGATTCCTAGTTTGATTTCTTTTGCTCTCAACACGCTATAGAGTGATATCAGTGAATAAATATATGCTTAGGGTCTTTAAAACTCTCTTCCAGCTGCTGAACATTAGGAATTCATGAACTTTTTACATGGCTCTATAAATTAAAGAATAGGTATCAATAGCATGAGATAAAGGAGAGAAAATTTTGCTGCTGATTATGTATTGTCTCATCAGAAAACAAAGCCTGAGGAGTACTTCCCTTTATTCAGATGATCAGAACAGTAACTGCAGTAGAGAAATCATCAAGAAGAGGTTGACATCTTGAAATATAGCAGGGGAAACATGGATGAGCCATGGATATCATGAAGAATTGCTGAAAGAAGTCTTCTAAAAGGACATCTATTTGAGGGCTATTTAATCAGGATGATAATTATGGCTTTTTGATTGGTGACTTGTTCCTTGCACTGTTTCATAGAAAATGCACAGGTACAAAAGCAATAGTCAGATCTAGCAAGGGTCTAAGTACTGAGCTGTAGAAATATACTGTTAACATTATCTACACACAAGATATATGTTTGGAAGAGGATAACCATGTTGCTCAGCAACTTTAGTGCTAATATTTTATAATTAAAATACTTTCAGTATTTTAAATACTTTCAGTATTTGAAAGGTAAAACCTTTTAAATTTATAAAAGCATAGAATATAACTTTATTTTTTTTTTCTTTCTGAAGCAGGCACATAAACTAACATATTTGCCAGCTCTTGTAGTTTGATTTCAAGTTTGGAATAATTTTCAATTCAACAAATATTTTTCTTTGCGTCTAAATAGATTTGGTTCTTCAGATCAGCAACAACTATAAAGGAATGGTCTAGAATGCAAAAGTTTCTTCCCTCTCTGCTGAAAGGACCCTACAGTATATAGCCTACTTCTGTTCACTTTAGTCAGAACTTTTTTATTCATTCAGGTGGGAGTTAAGAATTGGCAAGTTCTTTACTTATTTTATTTTTAGGCAATGTATTACAGAGACAGTGGTGAGGTGTCCAACCTTTACTGGATGACAGCTTCATTCTACTTCTTGTCAAGGAGATTTATATTACCTTTCTGACCTGATATTTTTAATGGAGCATATTCTTTGGAACATGAGTCTGAGTTCATTTTAAAACCAGTCAGCAGTCTTTTCCTTCTTTCCTGACTACTGCCTTCCAGATTAATTATAAGGATTAACAAAATGAGAAGCCTTCTTAACATGATACCTAGGGTGTCAAGAGATGGATCTGATTTTTTATTAGGAAAAAGATGATTCTGAGAATTCTAACTTAAATATGTGATGAACATGTAAGTGGAAGCAAACAAAAGCATGCAATATATTCAATATTATTGTTTAAATACCCATTCCTATAACCTTTACAAGTTGACCAGAAGATTACACTTTATTTTCTAATTTATTTTGATTCTATTCAACATAGTGCAGAGTTCTATCTTATATGTTTAGCAACACTGACAAGAAGTTATTTATTACTGAATCTAGACATGTTGCTTTTTTGGATGGCTGAATTTCCTGGATTGTTGTCAAAAAGAAGAAGAAAAGAAGGAAAAAATATCTTTAAATCATGTCCTTAAGTCAAGTTGATTCATAATCAGTGCTTCCTACTCTTGAGTGAAATGGAGCATATTTAAATACACAGCTTTGAGAGTTTCATTTACCACCTTGATACCATGGATTGTCATAGTGATGTAGCACATATGCATTGAGATTTATTACCATTCATTCTGGAAGAATAAAAGAATGACTAAAGCTGACTTACTGTAAATTTCAAGTTTCATAAAAGCTTTCCAAGCAGTAATGCTTTACAAATGACTAATCACCTGACAGCCATTTTGTTTTTATAAATGAACATTAAAAAATTAGTGAATGATATAGAATATAATTCCAAAATATTTAGGAATACCAACTATATTTGGCCATTTGATTTATTATCCTGTGATATTCAGATTAATAATTGCAATTTCCCATTAATATGAGAAGTTCAACTTCTAAGAAAGTTTATAAGAAAGTTATTTGAAAAATTCATAGTCTTTTGGCAGTCTTTCTTTTTAATGCCATAAAGCTTGAAGCATTTATAGGTGTTTGATGTGAATCCAGAAACTGTTCTGGAAACCTAGTAGGATCATAAAAATGGCAATATCTGGTGTCCTTAAAGTAAGGACAACTATTGTTTGTGAATTTTATGTTTATGGAACTTTTAACATTTCAATGGAGTAAAACAGAGTTGATTAGTTTTTATCACCTTGACATTTACTTTCAATCAATAGAAGACCATAGGGCTATTATTCAGTTTTGAGTCAATTAAGTCATTTAAATTAGATTTCAAATAATATCTTGGAGTTATGATATAAAATGTCAGCAGCTAGGTAAAATTCAGAAATAAAGTTACCTTGACCTCACTTGGATATACACAATTTCATGATATATATTTTGGAGTTTTCATTTAATTCTTTAAAAAAAAATACTGGAGTATTCTTAATCTACAATGTGTTAGTTTCTGCTGTATAGCAAAGTGAATCAGTTATACATATACATATCTCTACTGGTTTCTTTTAAAGACTTTTTTCTCTATATAAGCCATTACAGAGTATTGAGTAGAGTACCCTGTGCTATACAACAGTATCTTAATTTGTTAATTCCTACAGAATTTCATTTTGAGTTTAAAAGAAAGCTAATGAGATTGTCCTCAAAATTCCAAAGATTGAGTAAGATTTAACTTTAACTCTTACCATATTTTAAAAGCAAATCAGGTGAAAGAGGTGTGATGGAGGGAGGGTAGAAGCCTAAACTGTAAGAACACAGAATTTAAAAATTTTGAGTCAACTGCTATTGCTCTGTGCAATTTTCTGAAATCTCATTTCTCTTCTGAATAGTACTCAAAAGACAAACAAGGGGATCAATTTGGCAAATTCTTTTCTCCGGTATGTCTATCGTGAAGATAATGATCTCAGAGGTTAATTGCAGTTTTTTGATTATCTCATTCTAACTGAAATTTGAATATGAGCACATCATATTTTGTAACTCTTATTTGCTGCTATTTTCTTGGTTTCAAACTTAGACCTTTTCTAAAATTGTGTGGGAAGACGTGAATTGTAACATATGCCCCAAGGAACTTAACTTTAAATATAACTAGTATGAAGACGATATATTTTTGTATGTGGTACTGGATTCATCTTTATACTTTTGTGAACATCAATTTTATGAATATTTGTATTGCAATATACTTTATTGATTTACTAGAAAGGAAATTATGATCACTGTAAAATCATTCAGTGGTATAAATAGCTCATATGTAAGTTTTGTTTTTTTTTAAGATGAAATTGTTTTGAGTGGATACATAGCAAATGCTACCAATACATGATTATAATACAGTAGTCAAATTGGGGAAGCTTATCTATGTGTCTGTTAGTCATTAATAGGAATTGTAGATGCATATAAGTTGTAAAACAATACACCACATCAGTGTTCTTTTAGCTTTGTACCTTAATGTCTGCATATCTAACTCAAAACAACTTTGAACAAAAAGTAAATTCTGCAAAGTTTAGGCTTATAAAAAGATTACATTTTTCATTGTTTTAAAATCTAAAGAATTACATATCCATTTTTTTAAAGTGATTTACTAGAAAAAGTTATTTCAGATATATTCTCATAAGGAATATTTATAATTTCAAGTTTAAAAGAACTTTTTATATATTCCATTATACAAAATGGAACTACAAAAGCAAGCCACTAAATAATACAGAAAATGCTTTGCCCTTACTGTATATGTTGGAACAGAACTTTAACTAAATGATAACAAAATACAGACTTGTAAAGTGTACATTTTATTTACTTTCCTTATTTATTTGGGCAAAGGATAATGGCTAAATTAGCACATTGCATTGTCAAAAGCTCTCAAATTCTCAAATTCTCTTCCTTTCATTATCACTAACTTTAAACATTTGGTTTTTTATTTCAATCTTAGATATTACCAAGATGAAATTAAAGATATTGGAAACTTTTCATAGTCAATTGCCTTAGTATTTAACAGCAGAATTGTAAAAAGGAGGAAGAAGGGGCACAGTGTTACCTCTGGCTACATCAGTGTGTAAGGGAAGTTCATAATTCTTGAAACATTCTCACATTTCATTTATATACCACCATATTTCCTTGGCATCTCCTAACTCATTCCTTCTCAGAGTTGTGATTTCATAAATCACACTGACAAACAATAACAGCTTTTCCCCAATGGTGGTTCTGGATTCTGGACGAAGGTTAAGAATTAGGCTTATCTCAGGTAGACATGGAGAAGGGAGAAGGAAATTCCATGAGCGGAGGAGTCTGGCAGGCTGCAGCCTGTGGGATCACAGAGTTGGGCACGACTGAGCTCACACACACACACACACACACACACACACAGGTAGAGAGGTTCAATGGGTGAAAGAGAACAGGAAAACTATCAGTGGTCACTCAGGACAGGCAGTAAAAAAAAAAAAAAAAATAGAGGCTTAGAGAAGTCAGATGATCCACCAGCTTGACATAAGCACTTTGTGTATTTACACACAGGAGCCTGGGTAGGGACTAAGCCGTGAGGTTTTTAAACACAGAGTGATATATTCTTCAATCTCCTAGAGCCTGTGAAGTGAAGACAGCAAAGGAGGGAGTCTGATTCCAACATGCACTCAGTTTCCAGAACTTCTCAGACTTGGACCTACATAGTGCGGGAGGGTGGAGAGACAGCCTAGGAAGCAGAAGACATGGATTTACCTTTTTCAAGGTAAAGAAACTGAGCATCCACTAGGCTCCCAATCAAAGCCCTAGGTGTCTCAGTAAGAAAAATAAGGTTAAACCAGAGGTAAGTTTGGCTAACAAAGGTCCCTATGGACAAAGCTATGGTTATACAAGTAGTCACCTATGGATGTGAGAGTTGGACCATAAAGAAAGCTGAGCACAGAAGAATTGATGTTTTGAATTGTGGTACTGGAGAAGGCTCTTAAGAGTCCCTTGGACTGCAAGGAGATCGAACGTCAATCCTAAAGGAAGTCAACCCTGAATATTCATTGGAAGCACTGATACTGAAGCTGACGCTCCAATACTTTGGCCACCTGATGGGAAGAGCCAACTCATTTGAAAAGACTCTGATGCTGAGAAAGATTGAGGGCAGCAGGAGAATAGGGTGACAAAGAATGAGATAGTTGGATGGCATCACCAACTCAGTGGACATGAGTTTGAGCAAAGTCTGTGGGATGGTGAAGGACAGGAAAGCCTGGCATGCTGCAGTCCATGGGGTCGCAAAGAGTCAGACATGACTTAGCAACTGAACAACAATATACCAACATTGACAAAAGTGTCTTAGCAAGATGCATGTTTTTCTGTTAGAAAGATGTATCATTGAAAGAGAAATTAAGTAAACAATACCATTCACCATTGCAACAAAAAGAATAAAATACTTAGGAGTGTATCTACCTAAAGAAACCAAAGACCTATATACAGAAAACTATAAAATACTGATGAAAGAAATCAAAGAGGACACAAATAGATGGAGAAATATACCGTGTTCATGGATTGGAAGAATTAATATTGTGAAAATGACTATACCACCCAAAGCAACCTATAGATTCAATGCAATCCCTATCAAGCTACCAACGGTATTTTTCACAAAACTAGAACAAATAATTTCACAATTTGTGTGGAAATACAAAAAACTTCGAATAGCCAAGGCAATCTTGAGAAAGAAGAATGGGACTGGAAGAATTGTCCTGCCTGACTTCAGGCTCTACTACAAAGTCACAGTCATCAAGACAGTATGGTACTGGCACAAAGACAGAAATATAGATCAGTGGAGCAAAATAGAAAGCCCAGAGATAAATCCACACACCTATGGACACCTTATCTTCAACAAAGCAGGCAAGGATATACAATGGAAAAAAAGAGAACCTCTTTAACAAGTGGTGCTTGGAAAACTGGTCAACCACTTGTAAAAGAATGAAACTAGAACACTTTCTAACACCATACACAAAAATAACTCAAAATGGATTAAAGATCTAAATGTAAGACCAGAAACTATAAAACTCCTAGAGGAGAACATAGGCAAAACACTCTCTGACATAAATCACAGCAAGATCCTCTATGACCCACCTCCCAGAATATTGGAAATAAAAGAAAAAATAAACAAATGGGACCTAATGAAACTTAAAAGCTTTTGCACAACAAAGGAAACTATAAGCAAGGTGAAAAGACAGCCTTCGGAATGGGAGAAAATAATAGCAAACTAAGCAACAGACAAAAGATTAATCTCAAAAATATACAAGCAACACCTGCAGCTCAATTCCAGAAAAATAAATGATCCAATCAAAAAATGGGCCAAAGAACTAAACAGACATTTCTCCAAAGAAGACATACAGATGGCTAACAAACACATGAAAAGGTGCTCAACATCACTCATTATCAGAGAAATGCAAATCAAAACCACAATAAGGTACCATTACACACCAGTCAGAATGGCTGCTATCCAAAAGTCTACAAGGAATAAATGCTGGAGAGGCTGTGGAGAAAAGGGAACCCTCTTACACTGTTGGTGGGAATGCAAACTAGTACAGCCACTATGGAGAACAGTGTGGAGATTCCTTAAAAAACTGGAAATAGAACTGCCGTATGACCCAGCAATCCCACTTCTGGCATACACACCGAGGAAACCAGAACTGAAAGAGACACGTGTACCCCAATGTTCATCGCAGCACTGTTTATAATAGCCAGGACATGGAAGCAACCTAGATGCCCATCAGCAGACGAATGGATAAGGAAGCTGTGGTACATATACACCATGGAATATTACTCAGCCATTAAAAAGAATTCATTTGAATCAGTTCTAATGAGATGGATGAAACTGGAGCCCATTATACAGAGTGAAGTAAGCCAGAAAGATAAAGACCAATGCAGTATACTAACACATATATATGGAATTTAGATAGATGGTAACAATAACCCTATTGCAGGACAGAAAAAGAGACACAGATGTATAGAAAAGACTTTTGGA
Organism: Cervus canadensis; assembly: GCF_019320065.1. NCBI lineage: Eukaryota > Metazoa > Chordata > Mammalia > Artiodactyla > Cervidae > Cervus > Cervus canadensis. The sequence goes on along the minus strand of NC_057396.1, from coordinate 63,373,033 downwards.
CTCTGTGGAAGAAGGCGAGGGTGAGATGATCTGAGAGAATAACATTGAAACATGTATATCATCAAGGGTGAAACAGATCACCAGCCCAGGTTGGATGCATGAGACAAGTGCTCAGGGCTGGTGCACTGGGAAGACCCAGAGGATTGGGATGGGTTGGGAGCTGGGAGGGGGGATCAGGATGGGGAACACATGTAAATCCATGGCTGATTCATGTCAATGTATGGCAAAAACCACTACAATATTGTAAAGTAATTAGCCTCCAACTAATAAAAATAAATGAAAAAAAAAAAAAGATGTATCCATCTGGCAGGCTAGAGATCTATTTGTCAATTAAATGGGTCATCCTCAGACTATTTTAGGTGCTATATCCTTAAAGATTATGTTCTCTGAAGGCTGTGTAGGATGGAAAAATAGTAAGAAATAAGGGAACACATTGTTCTTCTGGTTGTTCAAGGAAAGTCACCTTTGAAATGTAAAGGTAATTTTTAGTACTACGAATGGGATCACTTTTAGAGTAGCAAACAATGTTGAATGATCCTGATTTACAAAGTGGCAGCTAAGTATAGACAATATTGCCAAAATCCAAGCCTCTCTTCTATAAATCGTTATCCTGCAGAAACAAAAGAGGTTGGAAAAGGGAAAGCAAGTGAATTATATATTTTTAAGGTCTACTTGGTACTAGTAGCTGCAGTTCATAAAATTCTATGGCTGCCCATTGAAATTGCAAGCAGTCTTGTTGATGGTGTGATTTAATTATAAATGAGAAACTTAATTTCAGTGGCTTCGGTAAATGTTGCATCTTTCTTAAATCAAAAATAAATTAATTTCTTCCTGCTTGAAGCCCCTATAGTATTCAGTAAGAAAATCCAAATTCTATCTATATATATGACAGCATAAGAGGCAATATTAACAAAGGAAAATAACAGTACAACAAAAACAGTAATCATGGTGCCTCAGACAAGTATTAGAATGTTTTTGAGAGGTCTTTTGTTTATTTTTATTAATAAGAGCATCTGACAGTAAAACCATCAAAATGCCAAAGAAAAGATGCTCCATAAACTTCTTAAACAGTGGATGTCAGAGAGACAATTAGGAAATAAAAAGAACTTAACACAGATATAACCCCAGTTTTATCTACAATGTAGCCCCCAAATCACAAGAAAGATTCATTTAAAGTGGAATAAGCCCAGTAAATTCCATACTTATATTTGGCTTTTGTTTTGAGAGGACATTTCAATATAGGTTTTAATCATGTAAACATATAAGGTACAGTCCTTAGTGTTTACTTCTCAACAAGACAGCACTGTTGATTTAAATGACTTGTATTTTCCATTGTGCCTAGTAATGAGTGGGCAGCAATTCCATGTAAAAAAAAAAAAAATCTATGTGATACTAATTACTAGTAAAAGAATGATAATTGGGTGTTTTTACATGCCAGTAATAAATCATAAAGGCAGAGTGCCAATCCTCACTCAAAACCAGAAAGGGATATAGTATAATGAATGGATCAGAGAGAAGTTCAGCAAGAATACACAATAAAAGAAGTGGAAAACTTTTGTTAAAGGCATTCACTAAAAGTATTCTTTTTACTATATAATTTTTGTCATTTAAACTTTGTTTAAAATTTTAAACAGACAACACCTTGTTTAAAATTTTAACATAAAATAAATCAAAGCTAAACTCTTTTAGTTAGAGGGTGGACTATTCTTTAAAAACCCAAAAGAACCTAATCTGGAAAGTAGATGGGGCTAATAAATAAAATAGCTACTTTCCTGTAAGAAATAAATAAGGCACCTGTAATGGAGGGAAGAAATAAGAAAACACTAAGCAACCAGCAATATGATCCAGTTGTGAAATTTGTTGTATATAGTCAAAGAATTTCCTTTCTTTTACTTCCTTCAATACCTTTGGGGCCTATGAAATATTTAGAACTAAAAGATCATATCATTTATTTCTCCAAAATCTTTCAACTCCCTGTTATCTGCAGCAAAAACTCCAAGTGTCCAATCCTGATATCATGGGCTCATTCAATCTTGTTTGAAATAACATTTCTGATTATATTTTTTCATATGCTTCATGCTGAAATACAGCATCAGATATGCTTCCCCTAAATATAACCCATTCTGTTTGGGAAATAAAGATCTGCTGTTCATTTGAGGCTTCACATTTTATCATCTTTGCAAAACTCTTCTTGATGCTAACAATCAAACTCAATATAGACTGTTTTTCTCTGTAGTTAAAGAAATCCTCATATACACATAATTTCAGAACATCTCTTTTTAACAGAAAGTTATATGTAATAGCCTGCTATTTGTTTAACAAACATAAAGGCAGGTTCTCAGTCACATTCATTTTGTATTCCTGGCAGCATTTTACACTGGGGTTTTCTACATAGCAAGTGTTTGCTCAAAAGCTGTTGAATCATCAAATAAATGAAAAAAAATTGTGATTTTATGTATTTTGGGGGGTGAATAAAGACTGTCATGAGTCTATTGTAAACTATTTTTTTTTCTGGATTATAATGGCAGAAAATTATTGCAAAAATCAGATCTCTAGTTATGTAAAAGTAGTAAAAGTATCAGGTGTGTGCGTCTGTGTCTGTTGTGAGTGTGTGAGAAGGAGAGAAAAAGAGAGAGAAACAACATAACTTACATTCTGAGATATTCTCATATTGAGAAAAATATTTCCAATTATTCATTTTATGGCCGTTAGTAACAACATTGTAATCTCCTTCTTACTGTCTGTCTTCTCCCCAATTATTCTTTACTGCCATATTTTCTTTTCCTTACATAATAAATCATTTCCAGAAATGCAAAATAGAGGAGATTTTTGACAACAGGTGGCTGCCTACTTTGCAAATCTACTGTAGGGATCTGTGGCTACTTTGACAAATTTAGGAAATTTATAATTTTCATTGACTTCTAAAGTATACAGTGCATTCAGTTTGTATGATTTCTGACCTTGCTTGGATCAGAAGAATAGGGTTTGATGCTTTTTCATTGTGCTTTCATCCGGAAGGCTTTAAAAGAGGAAAAAGATATCATAAGTAATCCTGGTCTGGAAAGATATCATCCAAAATAATTTTTCTCTCTCGAGACTGGCAGATAATTCAGATAAACACACAACCTTTGAAGTGCTTATCTAAGCCAAGAAGAAACCTCTACTGCGGTCCAACTCATCACTTTCTGATTGTAATAAGATAAAGGAACTTGGATTTTAAGGGGCTAGAGCAAAGGGTGAATACAGATGTGATCTAAATTATTTTATTTGGACTCCATAGTCTGTTCTTTTTAGGGCTTTCTAAGTGGCACTAGTGGTAAAGAATCCACCTGCCAAGGCTGGGGATGCAAGAGACACAGGTTCAATCCCTGGGTTGGGAAGATCCCCTAGAGAAGGAAATGGCAACGCACTCCAATATTCTTGCCTGGAAAATTCCGTGGACCGAGGAGCCTGGCGGGCCACAGTCCATGGGGTTCAGGGTTGGGTGTAACTGAGCACAGTCTGTTCTTTTTATTTATTAACATGATGTGTGAGCATGCATTATACTTGGACTTTTAGATGAATCTTTTGGTTAGGTCTTGACCTAATCGATATTAGGTCATGATTTTCATGTATTTAATTTTGAAAAGAAATAATTCTCCATCACTGAATCAAGCAGCTCAGAATTTGCTCTCAGGGCTCCTGAGACTGCAAAATTTAAGCTAGAAAAAAACTCTCCAAAATTTATTATGAGCATTATCTGTAGCAGGCACAGTAATGAATATGTTATATATATATACATGTATATATTATATCTTATTTAATTTTGGGAGAAAGGATAAGGTGAAGTACTTGAATTAGCCCTACCTTTCAGGTAAAAATTATTTATAGTATTAATAACTTAATAAAAATACTCAAAATGAAATACTTATTGGAGACCCAAATCAAAATTCAACCCATGCCTGGGAGACAGAGGTCCATGATTCTGTCATATTAAAATTTCTCTCTGGTATTTGAAAATTATCATGACATCTGTAAGCAAACCAAAGTAAACATTCGAAGCTTTATGAAAACACTGATTCCATTTTCCAAATTCATGAAAATGCTGTTAACCTATTTTAAGGAAAAGTGAGTGACTGAATGGCTATCTTTACCATTTTATAGTTTGTAACTTGGAGAAGGCAATGGCAACCCATTCCAGTACTCTTGCCTGGAGAATCCAGGGATGGGGTAACCTGGTGGGCTGCTGCCGATGGGGTCACGCAGAGTCAGACATGACTAAAGCGACTTAGCAGCAGCAGCAGTTTGCAACTTGCTTAGAAGGTATATTAAAAATCAAGATACATCAGAAATTAATAAATCAAATTACAGTCATTTATCCCACATCCATTATGTGGGAAGCATTCAATGATGAATAATTCCTCTTGATTTAAGTACAGATTACCTAGCTACACCTATAGACTGTGATTCACAGAAAGTGAGAGAGTTAATTGTTCAGTCATGTGCAACCCTTTAGGACCCATAGACTGTATGTAGGCCCCCAGGCTCCTCTGCCAATGGAATTCTCCAGGTAAGCATAGTGGAGTAGGTTGCCATTCCCTTCTCCAGGGCATCTGCCCAAACTAAGACGAAAAGTACTTTGTGCCTTTTATATATCTTTCAATGAATGTTCTCTTTAATTTGCTGACATTTGCTATACATCTTAACATAAGAACATATTATAATAGCCCTTTTATATACTTGTCTGATAGTATCATCATCTATTTTATTCTATTTCTGTTTCTATTGCCTGATTTTTTTTCTTCTTATGGCCTATATTTTTTTCTTCATCTAGTAATTTTTGTGAAAAGTCTGACGTTTAGAATTTTATGTTTCTCTATACTGAATTTTTTTCTTTTAGTCAAAAAGGATGAACATGTTTTCCAGTAGGCTGTTTTTTTAAAGAAAAGTATGGGGCTTCTTTGGGGGCTTCCCATGTGGCACAATGGTAAAGAAGCCAGCTGCCAACATGTACAAGACCCAAGACCCTTAGATCCCTGCGTCAGGAAGATCCCCTGAAGAAGAAAATGGCAACCCATTGCAGTATTCTTTTTTTCCCCCATTCCAGTATTCTTCCATGGAGAATCCCGTGGACAGAGGAGCCTGGCAGGCTGCAGTCCCTGGAGTCACAAGGAGTCGGACATGACTGCAGCGACTTGGCGCGGCAGGCAGAGGATGGCCAGGCCTCTCCTGGGGCTCACACAGCGAAGCATCTGCCGGCACTGCAGGAGAGACCTGGGTGATCCCTGCATTGGGAATATCCCTTGGAGAAGGGAATGGCTACCCCCACTATGGTATTCTTGCCCAGACAATTTCATGAACAGAGGAGCCTGGAGGGCTACAGTCTGTGGGGTTACAAAGAGTGGGACATGACTGAGTGACTAACACAAGGCTTATTCTTAAGCTCTTCTAAGGCATATGTGATGGAGTCTTTATTCAAGTGCTAATTTCCCTCCACTTCTAATGTGTCTTTTTTTTTTTTTGGTGGTCTCAAGCAAGTGGCTTGTGTATTCATAGAGGTATCTCCACTCTGGCTATAGGAAACAAAAATTGCTTTAGCCCTGAGTAAATGTTGAAGACTTTTAAATCTTACAATTCCTCATAAATTTTCCCTTTCCAGTACATTGTTAGGTTTATCTTTCATTTATTTTAACATGTAGTTTTGCATATTAAGCAAATTTTTTCTTGTGATTATATTTAGCACCTATCAAAATTTAGATATTTCTGCCAGTTTGTAGTTCCATCAGAAGTATATGAGAATGCTTTATTGCCTACACATCTTACACAGAGTGTAAGCTTCTTGAAAAATTTGCAAAATTTTCATGTCCACAATTCTTAAAATAGCATGTAGTGACCGACTAGGAATAATACCTATTCTTGGATTCTTTAATAGCTATTTCAAGGATCTTTTTTTCCTAAGATAGTATGCATTAACAGTTTATTTTGGTAAATACATTCATTATTATTTTATTCACTATCTAAATTTGCCTTATAACTACATCTAAATGATAATTATTATTTTCTTTTTCTATTTAAGGAACAAACTTTTGTATATCACATAATCACTGTAACTGCTTTCTTACATTTAAAAATTATTTTAATTTCTCAGTGTTCCCATATTAGAAGGGAAAATATAGGGCCTAGGATATTTGTTTAGCCACTCTAATAAATATTCTGTCAAGGCTGTATATTGTCACCCTGCTTATTTAACTTACATGCGGAGCACATCATGCAAAATGCCAGGCTGAAGAAGCACAAGCTAGAATCAAAAAATATCAATAACCTCAGATATGCAGATGATACCACCCTCACAGCAGAAAGCAAAGAGGAACTAAAGAGCCTCTTGATGAAGGTGAAAGGGAAGAGTAATAAAGCTGGTTTACAACTCAACACTCAAAAAACTAAGATCATGGCTTCTAGTCCCATCACTTCATGGCAAATACATGGGGAAAAAATGGAAACAGTGACAGACTTTATTTTCTTGGGCTCTAAAATCACTGCAGATGGTGACTGCAGCCATGAAATCAAAAGCAGCTTGCTTCTTGGAAGAAAAGCTATGGCAAACCTAGACAGTGTATTAAAAAGCAGAGACATTACTTTGCTGACAAAGGTCCGTATAGTCAAAGCTATGTTTTTTCCAGTAGTCATGTAGAGATGTGAGAGTTGGACCATAAAGAAGGCTGAGCACCAAAGAATTGATACTTTTGAACTGTGGTGTTAGAGAAGACTCTTGAGAGTCCCTTGGACTGCAAGGAGATCCAACCAGTCCATCCTTAAGGAGATCAGTCCTGAATATTCACTGGAAGCACTGATACTGAAGCTGAAGCTTCAATACTTTGGCCACCTGATGGGAAGAGCCAACTCATTAGAAAAGACCCTGATGCTGAGAAATATTGAGGGCAGGAAGAGAATAAGGTGACAAAGGATGGGGTGGTTGGATGACATCACCAACTCAATGGCCATGAGTCTGAGCAAACTCTGCAGGACAGTGAAGGACAGGCAAGCCTAGTGTGCTGCAGCCATTGGGGTAAGAAAGAGTCAGACACAACTGAGTGACTGAACAACAACAACAAAATAAACATTTCTAGAATACTATGGTTATTCTTTAGTAATCCAAAAGAATGTGATTTTATAATTTGTAAATGAGATAATTCCAAAACAATTTTATTGTGGATTAAATGAAGCGGTATATGTAGAGCGTGTGTGCTCAGTCACTTCAGTCATGTCTCATTCTTTGTGATCCTATGGATATCTGGGCACAATTGCTGGTATCCAGTAAGTTCTCAGGAGAAGGCAATGGCAACCCACTCCAGTACTCTTGCTTGGAAACGCCCATGGACGGAGGAGCCTGGTAGGTTGCAGTCCATGGGGTCACTAAGAGTCGGACACGACTGAGCAACTTCACTTTCACTGTTCACTTTCATGCATTGGAGAATGCAATGGCAGCCCACTGCAGTGTTCTTGCCTGGAGAATCCCAGGGACAGGGGAGCCTGGTGGGCTGCCGTCTGTGGGGTCGCACAGAGTCGGATACGACTGAAGCGACTTTAGTAGCAGTAGCAGCAGTTACGTTCTCAATTACTTGTAGCTATTGCAGTTACTGCCTACAAAAGCAATGAAGACTGGTAGAAAGCATGCTTTCTTTCCCATAGGCTATGTTTATCAGCATTCAGATTCTTTATCATGCCAATTGTTACCTCTATAACACTAAGTGAATTACTTAGTCTCACTTAGTCTCTTTTTCTTGCCTGTAAAATAGAAACTATAACATCTATCTCACAATGTTATGAAAATTACATAACTAAATGAGAAAATTTAACAAGGTTTTGGGAAGCCACAAATGTCTATAAAATTACATTAATTATAGAATATTCTTTTGATTAATATTAATGCTTTCTTTTATTATACTAAATAAAAGTCTTGTTTTAACATCATTTCATAGGGCAATTACAGCTTCTAAAACACAATCTCTTTCCCAGGTCTGAATGGAATTGGGAATGGAATGGAATCCATCTTTTAGCCTACTTAAACTAAACAGGGTTAAATTAAGACATTTTGCTTGCCTCCCAAAGAAAATACCTACAAGCGCTCCCAAGCCCATGAGTGCTCTAAGCATTTGTGAGGGAAATGCCTTGCTTGCAGTAGTTATGTTGCCGTGGCTTTCATGGCAGCAGCTGTCATACTCCAGAGTAGCAAGTCATAATGGCTTGCAGGCAGTTTGGGAACAATTCTCACGCCCTATTAACAAACATGAACAGAACAGTATGCTTTTCTCTATTATCCAGGACTGTACTTTTTACTGCTGCCTCTCTAGCCCTTTATGGTACTACAGAAGCAGGCAGAGGGACAATGATAAGCTGAAGGCAACTTCAAGCTTCACATCATATACTCCTGATAGCCACACGTTGCCCAGAGCTAAAAGTTCAGTTTCCTTTGCTCTTTGTGCTCACTATAGTCTTGTGGGAAAACACTGATGAATGTACCCAGAAGCTGTTTGATTCTGTTTTAAAATCTCCTTGGATGAAGGCTCTAAAAATATACCTTGCAGGCAGGTAACAATTTGGCAGAACCATTTGTTATGACTTGTAAATATTGAACCTCAGCCAAAATGGAACGTGGTTTCACATGAAGCATGAATTTTGATTATTGATATTTTTATGCAGTTGTTACAAAAAGCATGGCAGATTAAAGCATAAATATGTAGTAATTAATTACAAGGCAACCAAAATAATATTTCACTGATGAAATGAATAGCCTCATTAAAAAGCACATAATCTTTTGTGAAGATGCCCAACAAACTCCTGAGAAATAATTACTAATTTGAGACAAGGAAAAAAAAATCAGGATCTACACAGCTGCCCAAGAAATGTTTTAAAGTGAGAAATTGTAATAGGATATAATACTATCTAATGTAAAGATATAAAGTATGATAGCATTTTTATATTAATTGCAATAAGTACTTAAATATGAGAAAATTATTCCAAATTTGAGGAAGGAATACTGCTAAGACTATAATTCACATAGGATGCATACTTAAATATGCATACCAATTCAAATCTTTGTTATTTTTGTTCTAACTCTAAGTCATGTCTAACTCTTTGCAACCTCATGGACTGTAGCACCCAGTTCCTCTGTCCTCCACTATCTCCCAGAGATTAATTCATGTCCTTTGAGTTGCTTACATGTTTGGTACTTGTGTGCTAAGTTGCTTCAGTCGTGTCTGACTCTTTGCAACCCTAGGGACCCTAGCCCACTAGGCTTCTCTGTCCATGGAATTCTCCAGGCAAGAATACTGGAGTGGGTTGCCATGCCCTCCTCCGGGGAATGTTCGCAATCTAGGGATACAACTTGCATATGTCTCTTGCTTCGGGACGTCGGTTCTTTACCACTAGTGCCACCTGGAAAGCCCCTTGGTGCTTGTAATTACAAATAATTGAGCCTTTGATTATAAGATAAGTAAAGTTTGGGGAAATCTTGAAAATTTGTCATTTTTTTTTCCACATAAAATCTTATCTGTCCCCCATTATTTTCCCCATAGAACTGTCTCTCCTTCCTTGATTTTTATATCATTGCTATTATTTATTGGTGATTCTAGACTTTTTTTGTTTCAAATAACTCATAGATGTCCTCAAAAATGATAGACATATGATTCGTGTTTTAAATTCCCAAGGGGCTTATGACCAGAGTTTTCTTTCTATCCTTTCTCAAAATCGGATAAGTTTTAGATTATCAGGGAATTGGTGAATACTTCCTGGATGATGATGATGTTTGTTAGTTTTCAGTAGTATCGTTTGGTGTCTTTCAACCAAACCTACATTTTCACACGTGTGCATGAATTCAATCTCCAACTAAGTAGTCACTGTAGAAATATTTTTCAATGGGCCACTCCTACATTTATAATCACCTTGGAACAGAGTCCCATATGATAGATGGCATACATCCAGTCAGTATGAATGATGCCTTATCTACATTTACTCTATTGATTGGCTCTTTTGGCGTCTTGTAGAGAAAACAATTTGGCTTCAAGTTCTTAATGCTAATACTGATTTCAAGATTTCTATGCAAAACAGCAAGATCAAAACAGAATGGAAATTCTGATTAAATAACACCATTAATTGAAAGCTCATGAGACTAATGATTTCCTTTTCTTCTTTTTGACATATGACTAGCAACAATTCCTCATATCAATATATCCTAAGAGGAAGTCCAATGTGTGGACTTCTTAATGAGCTGCTTCTTCACAGTGGGTCTCTAATATATTAAGAGAGCAGGAAGAAAAATCAGATTGGAAATTTGCATTATGATAAAAGCAAATAGCCTTGTGAAATCAAAAGACTCACTAAGCACAAACTCTTCCATGACTTATCACACATTGTTTTTTTTCAATTGAAATAGAGGTGATTTACAATATTGTGTTAATTTCAAGTGTACAACAATTGACTCAGTTATACATTTATATATGTATTCTTTTTCAGATTGAAAGTGATGATATATTATTAGGAAATATTTTCTTAAAAGATACACAGAAATAAGTAGAATTCTAGCTATATTTAGGCTTCATCAACAGAAGGGATTTACTGTACTGTGTAACTGTGAAGTGTTTGCCTTCATACATTTTTGCTAGTCGGTGTTCAATTTCCTGGGCTTAAATAGGTTTCATCTTATCAACTAAGTTATCTTTGAAGTTTTACATAGTACTGTTTTGGAAGCAGAACATGCAAAATAAACTAAGAATGTTGGCTGCTGCATTTTATGAAAGAGATTTTATGGACATTAAAACTAGTCAATGAAACCAGCAGAACATAGAGTAGAATGGTGGTTACCAGGGGCTGGTCAAAGTGTATGAGACTTCACTTATAGGATGAATAAGCTCTGGGGATCTAATGTATAGCATCAGTGTGGTGACTGGAGTTAATAATACTGGATTGTGTTCTTGAAATCTAAGAGAGTAGACTTTAAGGGTTTTTGCTGCATACACATAAAAAGGCAACTGTGTGAGTTGATGGATGTATTAATTAACATGATTGTGGTAATCATTTCAGAAATTACGCATATGTCAAATCAACACATTGTATACTTTAAATACATTTAACTCTATTTGTCAATTATAGCTCACTAAAGGTGATAAAAATAGAGACTTCACTGAATAAAATCTCATGTAGAGTCAATTAATAAAGCCGCTAAATACAGAGTTTCTCCATTTGAACTGGTGATTCATCAGCATGAAGCCCTCTTTTACCTGTCATGCACCCCAGGTATGTGTGGAAGCCACAACAAGACTCTCAGGTAGGCACAGAGAAACAAGGAGACTGAGAGAGAGAAAAAAAAAAGAGGGGGTAGAGGTGGAGGAAAGAGAGGGTGGAGAAGAGGGAGGGCATGGGTAACCTTTGATGTTTTTCTGAAGAGGACTTGTCTTTTTGTTCCCCCTAGGTCACACCCTGTGGCATGTGGGATCTTTGTTCCCCGACAGGGAATCAAACCCCTGGGCCCTGCAGTGGAGAAAGAGTCTTATCCACTGGGCCACCAAGGAAGTATAGCTCAGCTGGTAAAGAATCTGCCTGCAGTGCAGGAGACCCCGGTTCGATCCCTAGGTCGGGAAGATCCCCTGGAGAAGGGAAAGGCTACCCACTCCAGTATTCTGGCCTGGAGAATTCAACAGACTGTATATTCCATGGGATCAAAAAGAGTCGGGCACGACTGAGCAGCTTGCACTTTCACTAAAGAGGACTTAGATCAAAAAAGCCAATTTTAAGATCTCTGCTCTATATTGTCCCCACTCTGTTGCTATATATAAATAAACATCTCAATACTTATAAAGCACGTTTGCTTCATAATTATAGATTGTAACTAATTTGTTTGCAGAATTATTATGCGCGTAGGCAGTAATAATGCATATATGCTTTCTTTGTAACTCCTCATGGATTTTAACTTACTGAATACTCAAAGTGACCTTGCGGTATAGCTATGATTATTATCTCTGAGAAAAGCAAAGCAAAGGTAAGTAACTTGCCCATGGCTGAACAGTAACACATGTTGAAACTTGAAAATCTGGACTTCTGCATGGGATCTTACATTATATATGTCTCATGAAATTACACACAGAACATTTAACAAAGCAAAAATATCAAATATAAAACATCAAGAAATGTGTGGAACCATTAAACTGTTCACACAGGAAGACAGTTGTAATTGCAAACATGCACACAAACGTACTCACAGAGGAGACCTTATATGCTAATTGGGTCAAGTTTAAATGAACATTAAATGAATATCCACTTTGTTAATTTTTCAGTGACATTTTATAAATATTGAATGCTTTTTCTTTATATACACTCTATGCAAATTTTCTATAAATATAGAAATACTCTGTTACTCTCCATAAGAACAATTCTGCATTTAGGCAATTATATTTTATGCAATTTTCAGAGTACTTAATCTCTTTTCATACCACTAGATTAATTTAACATTTTCTATTTCAACATATGGGCTTCCCTTGTAGCTCAGTCAGTAAAAAATCTGCCTGCAGTGCAGGAGACCCAGGTTCAATCCCCGGGTCGGGAAGATCCCCTGGAGAAGGAAATGCAACCCACTCCAGCGTCCTTGCCTTGAAAATCTCATGGACACTGGAGCCTGGTGGGCTGCAGTCTATGGGGTCGCAAAGAGTTGGGCACGACTGAGTGACTAACACTTATTTCAACATATACTATCCAGGGGTTCTTGAAGAAATCACTGAATCGCTCCAGACTGAAAAAGTTATCAAAATATTTGAACAAACACTGATAGCTTCAGAAACAAGATATCAAAAGAAAAAAAAAAAAAAACCTTTTCTTTACAGCATGCAAACATTGCTCATATATGACAAGGAAATAGTGTTTTTGCTAACCTCCCTGTAAGCTGCAGTTAAACCTGTCTTGTAATTTCTAGGACAGAAATCAGATGAAATATTCTTTTCTAGCCTTACTTTATTATCCAGTCAGGATAGAGATAAAGCAGTTATTTCCAGAGCACCTGGAGCTTTTTCAATCTCTGTAGAAATCAACAATAATATTACTTAACAAGCAATTACTCTCTGTGTACCTACTTCATGGCAGGCATCGTGTTAGGCATCTGAGGAACCAGCTTAAACGCATGGTATCAGCCATCAGTTTATAGGATTTATAGTCTATTATAGTCTATATAGTCTACCATTTATAGTGTATCATAAAGATCAGTAACTCGCTCCAGTATTCTCATCTGGAAAATCTTATGGACTTAGCAACTAAACAACAACAAAGAAAGATCCTACAAAAATACAGTGGAATGACAAAATGATGCATTCGTGATGGAAGATTGAGGAACATACTGTGGAAGGAAATAGGAAGAACACCTGAGTCAGACTTTTATTCATGGATCAAGCTTAGATTCCTAGAGAAATGGTAAATTACTTAAATTTTCAAATTTAAATTTTGCTCACAAGTGTACATTTTCAGGCATAGCAACTGGCCTGTGTGAAATCATGGTAGCATGACACCACACGTCTTCCTCAATAAACCTCATACTATTTATCATGGTAAATATCACAAATGGAAGTGTGATTGGAGATGAGGCTTGAGAGGGACAAGTGTGCTAAACTACAGAGTTTGAAACTGATCTGGCAAGTTATGTGAGTTACTGAAACATTTGAAGCAGACTGTTCATATGATTGTAATTTTTAAAGCAACTATTCTGCTAGCAGTATTGTGGATGGATTGGAGGGGATCCTAATTTTGTTGTTGTTCAGTTGTTAAGTCACGTCTGACAATTGGGGACCCCACTGACTGCAGCATGCCAGGCTTCTCTGTACTTCACGGTCTCCCAGAGTATGCTCAAACTCCATGTCCATTGAATCAGAGATGCTATCCAACCATCTAGATTAGAGACTATCTAGATAGGGGCTAAGATTAGAAGCTAGAAAACCAGTGATGCTATGGTACCAATACAAGTTTTCAAAGGCATGAACTTAAGGTAGGATTAATGGTGACAAATACAAGAATTATTGTGAAAGTAACTACAGAGCATGATCAGCTATAAAGTATGGAAGAAGGCAGTAAGAGAGAATGAAAAGGACAAATATAATTCCCAGTTTTTGTTTTGGACAAATATGTTCTTGCTACCATTATTTTCTAAAGAAAGAGATACTAGAAGAGAATACTTATGGAACAAAAGATGATGGATTTTGGTTTCTGATATGTTGGGTTTGAGATGCCAGTGGAATATCCAGGAAATATATTTCTGTTAAGTGTTATAAGTAGTGATGATATGTGAAGCCTGGAATAAAGATATAGACTCAAAATTTATTAAAATTGCATACAGCAATGAAAGCCATGTGTTTCAATGAGTTCACTCATTAGAAATACAGACATCTAAGGGATAAACTGACAAGAAATCACAAAGGAGATCAATGAAGATTTGCTCAGGCAAATATGACAGTGATATCTAGTAAATTGACTCATATAAATTATCACCTAAGGGCATAGATGTTACAGCCAGACTACCTGAGTTCAAAATTGGACTCTATATCTATCTAGATATAAAAATTTTGACAAGTTGCTTAAATTCCTTGAGCTCATGTGTTAATCTTTAAATGGGGATATTAATAATACATATCCCACAGGGTTACTGAGAAGATTAAATAATAAATGATTTAAGTTTTGGGCATAGGATAAGAACTCAATAAGTGTCAGTCTCATTATCACGCTTTTGAGATATACCTGACATATAACATTATATTAATTTCAGGTACATAACATAACAATTTGATATTTGTATATATTGCAAAATATATGTCTAGTCATATAGACAATACAATGTCTAGTCAACAGTTATCTTGTTGTTGTGAACTTATTTTCTTGTGATGTGAACTTTTAAGATCTACTCTCTTAGTAACTTTCAAAGATTAGATAAAGTAACCAAACAGTAACCATTTGATACTACTTGTCACTACATAGATACTACTAGATAACTACATAGTTACCATGCTGTACATTACATCCCCAGGACTTACTTATGTTATAACTGGAAGTTTGTACTTTCTCACCTCTCACCCATTCCACCAACCCCTACCTTGACCTCCCACCTCTGGCAACCACTAATGTGCTCCCTTGTTATCTATGAGTCCTATGAGTTTAGGTTTTTTTTTTTTTTAGTTTGTACATATAAGTGAGATCATACTGTAGTTTTCTTCCTCTGTCTATTTCACCTAGCCATTTTTCTCTCAGGGTCTATTTATGTTGTTGCAAGTGGCAATATGTCCTTCTTTGCCATGGTTTAAAAATATTCCATTGTATAAATACCACATCTTTACATTAAATTGTTTCCATGTTTTGGCTGTTGCAAATAATGCTGCAATAACATGATCTGTTTTTACTTTTTAAAGGAAATTCCATATTGCTTTTCATTGTCCTTGAACTAATTTGCATTCCCACCAACAATGTATAAGGAGTTTTTTTTCTCCATATCCTCACCAACACTTGTTATATCTTGTCTTCTTGATGATAGCCATTCTAACAGGTGTGAGGTAATATCTCATTGTAGTTTTGATTTGCATTTCCCTGAGAATTAGTGATATTGAGCCTTATTTCATGTACCTGTTAGACATTTGTATGTCGTCTTGGGAAAATACATCCATCCATTTACTTCCTCAACCTTTTTTCTTTTAATAGAATTATTTGAGTTTTAGTTTGCTTATTTATGAGTTCTCTATATATTTTGGATATTAACCCTTTATTCAATATATGGTTTGAAAAATGCTTCTCCCGTTCTCTAGATTGCTTTTATTTTGTTGTTCCTTTACTGTTCAGAAGCTTTTAAGGTTGATGTAATCTTGAAACCAAGGGTAGTTATCAGTAAGTCATTACAAATAATAAACTATAAACTGTCTTCAATGATAAGTCTCATTTTGTTTATAAGAACTTCCATTTACATGCATAGTATTAGTTGAATATATATGTAGGGGTTTAATTTTGGGCTCTCTTTTCTATTCCATTGGTCTATGTGACTATCCTTATGCAAGTACCATACTCCTTAAATTACTATAGCGTTTAATATAGTTTAAAATCAGGAAATGTGAGGCCCTCAGTTCTGTGGTTCTTTCTCAGGAATGTTCTGGCTATTTGGGGTCTTTTATGGTTCCACATAGATTCTTAAGTTTTTTTTCTCTTTCTGTGAATAATAGAAAGACGCAATTAATAATTCCATTGCCACTCTATCAGTACATTTTTAAAGTTATTTCCATTTTTACCTATGGGTATCTGTGATAAAAATTCCTCCTTAGTAGCTGGGTAAGAAGTCCTGGAGAGACCATATCTAAATTTTGGTGAGTTCATATTGAAAGTAAATGTAGTTTTTAATGCTTTGTCCGTATTACCAAGAGCTGTTTTAACTTTTTAAACATGAAGGATTCTGTAATGTATCTGGTGAGTAATTCAGTAGTATGCATCAAAACCCTTAAAAAATATATGATTCTTTGACCAATCATTTCTCCTTGTATAACCATAAAACTAACAAAGAGATACAAAAAATGTGTATAAGTACTATATTACTTGGTGTATGGAAATTGTACATGAAAAATATTATGAGAGGAATTACACAGTGAAGCTCATCAAGGATCAAAATTTGAAATGAAATGCTGTGAAAAGAATAAAAGGAGAGATTAAAAGAAATGTGAATGGAAATGCAAACTAAGCTGCTGATATGAGCAGTCATCAGCTGCAATAAGTTCTGAAATGCCTAGATTTTACCTATTGTGAAAGTGTCACAGTTTAAGCTTAATAAACTTTCATTTATGTTTAACTAAACTTCAACTTTTTATCTTATGTATTGTGATTCATCAGTTTATTTTGCTCCATAGAGTTGAGCACTGGAAATGACAGTTCCATTTTTCAAGGGACTGGAGCAATCAAGGTAAATTGGAGCAATCAATCCTTCAGTTATAGTAAACATCTTGACTGTATGTGTTACAAAGAAAGCCCCAAATTTCCATGCTGTGTATTTTGAGCCACTTACGCTTTCAATCCGAGAAACCTAGGGAAAAGTCCAAGAAGAAACTTTTCATTTTGTTACAATTTGAATCTTAAGGTCACATCTCGTAAAAATATATGCCGAAAAATAGCATCAATATCACTAACAACAATTAGCAAATGATTAAAACTTTATATGTGCCAGACAGTGCTCTACATTTTTTTCAAATATCCCATTTAATCTCCCAAAAAGCAAATAAATTAATAAAATAACATATGACATAGGTACTATTATAATCTTCATTTTACATGTAAGAAAACAAAATCACAGATCTTTTAAAGTTTCCAGGTGATACAGACAAGATGGGATCTGGACCCCCATCATGAAGTCCACACTCCACTTCGGTCAGACTAGAAGAAGTTCGGTTAGGTTGTAAAATGCCAAGACCTTTTTTTCAGTTTTGTACTTGGAATATTGCTTTCTTCCTTTTACTTTTATTATTGGAAGAGCAATCAACACAAGACTGACCCTCTTAGCAAATTTTAAGTGCATAATACATTAGTGTGGACTGTAGGTACAATGTACAGCAGATGCCTAGAGCTTACTCATCTTGCTTAACTGAAACTGCACTGCCCTTTGCTTACTCTCCCTTTCCCTCTACTGCCGGCCCCTGGCAACTACCACTCACTCATTCTAAAACTGGAATATTTTATTAATGGATGCCTCGTGTAAGTGGAACCATGCAGCACTTGTCTGTCTATAACAGGCTTATTTCATTAAGCACAATATCTTCAAGTTTCATCAGTATTATATACTGCAGAATTTCCTATGTTAGCTTGAACTATTGATCATGAAGCGGTGCCAGGGTTAAAGGTAAACTGAGACTGGTCATATAGGATTTGTGAGGCTTCTCTGTAAAATATATATCTACTGAAAGAAGAATAGGTATTCAGAGCTTGATGGCACTTAGGATCACAAAGAGAAATAAACGCAATTGAAGACAAGACTCTGAGTATTCTCCTTAACCAGACCAGTGACAATGTCTATTTTTGTATGGAATCAAAATTTCCAAGTCCTGGTGCGTGTGGGCTCTCAAAATTCCTATGCATTTGTCACAAAGTCTTTAAAAAGTGTAGTTTTTCAACTGACAAATTGCAAAAACAATTTAAAAGATTTTCATTTTTGCATATAGCTAAGAATTTATTAATAATAATCTACTAACTAATAATAATCTACATTATCAAAGACCATTAAAATTTAGTATTTCTAACTAAGATCATGACATCCGGTCCCATCACTTCATGGCAAACAGATGGGGAAACAGTGGACACAGTGGCTGACTTTATTTTTCTGGGCTCCAAAATCACTGCAGTTGGTGATTGCAGCCATGAAATTAAAAGACGTTTACTCCTTGGAAGGAAAGTTATGACCAACCTAGACAACAGCATATTATAAAGCAGAGACATTACTTTGCCAACAAAGGTCTGTCTAATCAAGGCTATGGTTTTTCCAGTGATCATGTATGGATGTGAGAGTTGGACTATAAAGAAGGCTGAGAGTCGAAGAATTGATGCTTTTGAACTGTGGTGTTGGAGAAGACTCTTGAAACCCCTTGGACTGCAAGGAGATCCAACCAGTCCATCCTAAAGGAGATCAGTCCTGGGTGTTCATTGGAAGGACTGATGCTGAAGCTGAAACTCCAATACTTTGGCCACCTGATGCAAAGAGCTGACTCATTGGAAAAGACCCTGATGCTAGGAAAGATTGAGGGCAGGGAGAGAAGGGGATGACAGAGGATGAGATGGTTGGATGGCATCACCGACTTGATGGACATGGGTTTGGGTGGACTCCGGGAGTTGGTGATGGACAGGGAGGCCTGGCGTGCTGCGGGTCATGGGGTCGCAAAGAGTCGGACATGACTGAGTGACTGAACTAAAAATTATATTGTATATGTATTATTGGAGGTTGTTGTTCTTCTTCTTTACCTCTGAGCCACCAGGAAAACCCACAGTTGTGTGTATTGAGGCTCTAATGCAGCAACTTAAGGTGAGAGCACATTTCCATGCAGAGAGTCAGAAAGCATGTGTTATACAAGAATGATTTGATGATGTCTTGACTTGGTCTTGATTTTTATTCACAGACTTGTTAACTCATTAATTATAAATCATGATCTGCTTAATATGTTGTGGATTGTTTGCATAAGCCTAGTGCATGTATATATTTGCATATTTGTGGTCTATAACTTTCCAAAAGCTAGGCTCTAAGACATTTATGTGTTGTAGTTAAAATGTGAATCATCCATACCTCTATTGCTAAAAGAAACAGACACGTCTATTCCTCCAAAAACTGCTTCTGGAGTGTGATACTTTGATGACCTGGTGTAAATCGTTTTGGGAAAAAAGCACATGAAAAATTGCAAAATAACTTCAAGGTAGGTGTAATAGAATTATTCCGTTATTTTAGTACTGGTGGGGTTAAAATAAAAGGTATAAACTCATAGTATAAACCTCATGACATATTTCTATACATTTTTACTATCTTTTGTTGTATTAAAAATTACCCCCAAATTAGTGATTTAAAATTACAGTGATACTTATGATCACTTGGTGTCTGTAGATCAGTAATTTTGAGTGGACACAATGGGGATGACTTGTCTCTGTCCTGAGATGTGTGGGGCTTTAGCTGGAAGACTGGAAGTTTGGGAGTGGGGGTGCTGAAATTATCTGAAGGCTTAAGGCTGGAAAATCCATTTCCATATTGACTCAATTACATGACTGGCAAGTTGGTTCTTTTCTACATGCATTTCATATATGAACCTTTCCATGGGGCTGCAAATGGGTCCGTATAACATACGCTGGCTTCTCTTCAGAGAGGGGGAGACAAGAGATGAAGATGGGGAGGGCACGGGAGTGTCCTGCTCTCTTCTTTACCTTGTTCTCCACATCACTTCCATCTGGCTTCTCTCGAGTTAAATTCCTCTATACCAAACTGGTGACCTAGTGAATATCAATGTTTCTCTGTGTTTGGGGAGACACTCTAGCAAATTAATCAGACCCAAGGAGGAGGTCATGGGAACCTCTGATAATAGCTGTTAGAAGCACAGCTTCTGGCCTTGTGACTGGTGCCACAATGTCACAAGTGGACTCAAGGGCAATGTTGTAGGACTGAGCACTCAACCTGAGGCTCGCTGTCTGAGAAGCTCTGCATTGGGTTGAATTAGTTGATACCCTCCCAGCATTTAAGCAAAAGCTCAGTGTTGTGTGGGAAACCAGACCCCTCAACACACACAATTGGAATTTGGTCTCAGAACACCTAAGTTCCAACTTTTGAAACAAGGCATATCAAAGTATATGTGGATGCATTTGCAAGTTTGCATAAATTATTCAAACTTTGACATATTGAATTTTTGTTGTTGTTGCTTATTGGAACTGGGAGTGTATCCCAGGTTAGGAAGACATTTTTAATAGATGTTATTGGCATCCATTAGAATGAATCCATCCACCAACTTTTTTTTTTTTTTTCATCCACCAACTTTTAAGTGGAAGACCTCCTTAAGGAAGTGTTAATATTATTAATAAAGCATGAGTAGCCTAGCTCCTTGTAAGGAGCACCCAAAAAGAAAACACAGAAATAAATGGTGAAAATGTGAACTTATCTGAGTTTCTGAAGTTGTTCACAATAGTGGGATCAGCTAGATAAATTTACTTACTATTAGTATTATCTTTCATGATCAAAATTTGAATCAGTAGGGGAGGCCTGGAACAGGTAGGTGAAATTAATCATATTAACAATGCTTTCTGGGAATCAATTGCAAAGAATGACTTGTTTGCAAAATAAAATCACAGTATCAAAATGCAAGGAACAACATTTTGAGGAAGAAATTCATGTCTAAAAAATTTGAATGAAGATGAAGCACAGCTCTCTTGTGATCTCAGATATTAAAATTAGGACAATAGTCAAGTTTTCAACCAAATAATGTTATTCCAGGGCAAGACCTCACAGGGAATGAGCTGAAAAATGTAGACTTGGAATGCAAAAAATTTTCTAAGAATATCTAAATGCCAAACCATTACAAATTGATTAAAAAGGCTACTTAGTATTTCTTAATTTAGTATTTTCTAATCTGCTGTATTTGTCATCCATGGTGATTTTCTCACTTTATGTACAAAATAAATTGAATGCATTAATTATATAATCTTCAATATAAGCTCAGTAGCTATCAGCCCCACTTCTTTCCCAGGCACTCATTTCATAACTAACCCACATGTAATTTATTACTAAATTTCTGTGGATGTTTTTGATTTCATCATCACAAAGAACATTATTTCATAGACTTTTAGAGAGGGTTTATCTCAGTTTTTCAGAATACTATGAAAGCAGGGATGTTGAACATCTTTTCTGTATACCCTTTGGCCATTTGTATGTACTTTTTTGTTAGCGAAATATCTATTCAAGGTTTTTTGCTGATTTTTTAATCACTTTTTTCCTATTTAGTTATAAGGAATTCCCTACATATTTTGAATATTAATCCCTTATTTGATGCACACTCTGCAAATATCTCTCCCATTGTAAAGCTTGCATTTTCACTCTGTGGATTGTTTCCTTTGCTGTGAGGGAACTTTTTAGTCTGATGCAGTTCCACACACCTGTTTTTGCTTTTGTAGCTTGTGCTTTTGGTGTCACAAAGAAATCTTTGCCTAGACCAGTGTCATGAAGTTTCCCCCTTTGTTTTCTTCTAAGAGTTTTATAATCCTTTGTTGGTTCCTTGCAACATCTCTATTAAATTAATCAAAGCTGCTGTTCCAAGGCATCTCCTCTCTCTTCTTGCTCCCTGGCTGACCTCTTTTGTTCAGAATAGAAAACATCAACTTCAGTTATACAGAACTGATTGAAGCTTTATTGTGCATGTCTCCTTAGAAGGAAAAACGTTCCTTTATAAAAACATTCTACCTCTCTTGTCTTTCTCTGCCAAACTATGCCTACACCTATACAAATACCTAAATTCATGATAAAATATACCATTTAAATGATTAGCTATTATTCATTTTGCTTCTTTAAATCTTCTCTTCATATTAATTATTAGTTTTTATCTCTTGACTCTCAAATCTAGTCAGAAAAGAACATTTTTTTTCTCACTTGCCCACTTCAAATGCTGCCCTATTTTTCATTCTTTTTATCACTGACATTCTTCAAATAAAGTTTATTTCTAGTTTCTTTCCCTCTTAATTTTTATATTGCCTTAATCTTTACTTCTGACTTCTGCTTCCACTGTTACTGTAGAAAGGCTCTTTCCAAAGTCATCTATATTTTTTATAACTCCTAAAGTCAATGACTTGTTTCAATCTTCACAGTCTCAGTGCAGACTTTAACACTATTTTCCTGATTCTTTGATCTGTTCCTTTTTCCAAGAGTCAAGATACAACTCTCATCTTATCCTTTTCTTATCTACCTGTCTCTCCTTTTCTCTCTAGTGTGCTGACTTATGTCCAATTAAAAATCTTGGCATTCTCAAAGAAATCATCCTAAACTTTTCTCTTGGTCTATATTTTTTGCTCAGACATTTCATTTACACAATCTTTATCTTAAGTGAATGTCACCTAAATTGTTAAGATGAGCATGAAAATCTTAATCCCCTTTCCCACTTCTAATGGATTGCATTCATGTAGTTTTGTAAACTTGGGGGTTTCTCAGGCAAAATTCAAAACTGACCCCCCAAAAGAAAGGGCAAAGAGAGACCAAAGAAAGGGACAGATAACTCTAGATGAGTAGGTGGCGCTTGTAATAAGCAAGAGAAGTTACACTGGAGGCTTGTCTTAGGTGGCTGAAAGAATAATAAGTGTCCACACTTGCCCACAAGAATCTTAAGAGCTCATATAGAGGCCTTAGAGGGTTCCGTCCTGTATTCAGTCCAGATGGTCTCAATAACACCTTACTCTCTAAAGTTCGTGTCCTTGAAATGGCTTCTAGTTCAGTAATAATGGGTAGAACATACATTGCAAAGACAAGCTTGGGGTCAAGAGCTTCTGATTGCCCAGGTCTGATTCTAGGGTCAAGTGCCCTTATATGTTTGAGAGAGCTTCCAAGATTTTCCCCATGTGTCTTGTCTCTTGGTGTTCACACCCTTGTGCACTCTGCATGTTCAATTAGGACTTACTGGCAGCCAGTAGGATATCACAGAAATGATACTGTGGAGTTTCTGTGGGTATGTGGCCTTTAAAATGCTAGTTTCTACCTCGCCTTCTCTTGGACCACTTGCTCTGAGGAAAACCAGCTTCCATGTCATGAACCCTATGGAGAAATCGAGGTCTCCTGTCAACAAAACAGTCATTTGCCAACCATGCGAGTGAACTGACATGGAAGCAGATCCTTCAGCCACAATCCAGCCTTCAGATGCCTATAGCCCTTGATTGCAACCTCAAGATAGATCTTGAGCCAGAACTGCTCAGATGAACCATTTTCCGATTCCTAATACAAAGAAATCTGTGTAAGATACTGCTTTAAATTGCTGTGTTGTGGAGGGATTTTGTCCTTTCTCAGCTGTGCTGGGTCTTGTTGCTATGCTCAGGCTTTCTCTAGCTGTGGTGAGCAGGGTCATTCTCTAGCTGTGGAGTGTGGGTTTCCCACTACAGTGGCTTCTGCTGTTGCAGAGCATGGCTTCAGGAGTTGTGGCCTCTGGGTTCAGTCGTTGCAGGTCACGGGCTCCAGAGTGCAGGCTCAATAGTTACAGCACCGGAGCTTAGTTGCTCCGTGGCCTGTGGGATCTTCCCTGATCAGGGATCAAACAGTGTCTCTTGCATTGTAAGTCCGGTTCCATTTAGTTCAGTCGCTCGGTTGTGTCTGACTCTTTGCAACCCCATGGACTGCAGCACGCCAGTCCTCCCTGTCCATCACCAACTCCCAGAGCTTACTCAAACTCATGCCTATCGAGTCGGTGATGCCATCCAACCGTCTCATCCTCTGTTGTCCCCTTCTCCTCCCGCCTTCAACCTTACCCAGGATCCGGGTCTTTTCCAGTGAGTCAGTTCTTCACCTCAGGCGGCCAAAGGATTGGAGGTGGATTGCACTGTAACGTGGATTCTTAACCACTGGACCACCAGGGAAGCCCAAGGTAGATTTTCTTCAACAATGATAATTAAAATGCCATATTATAGATAAAGAGATAGTAATTATTTTTTCTGTAAAGGGCCAGATATTAAATATTTTATGCTTTCTGGTCTCTGATGCAATTACTCTGTCATCCTAGTGTAAAAGCTCTTGCAGGCAATATTTAAGGGACTAGACATGGATGTTTTAATAAAATTTTATTTACAAAAACACAGAAGATGGGTCATATTTGTTGTGTGTGCCAGAGTTTTCTGATCTCAGAGTTAGAAACAAAAAATTATAGGTTTCTGTAACATCATCACAAAACTAATTATCAGCTTATTTAATGGAATCATCAAAGTAGGAATCTTAAGGATAAATAGCTTTCTTCAAATATTTTTCAGGTAAATAGTTTAGCTGTCTTTGCCAAATTTATTGTTTTTTGTTTTGTTTTGTTTTGTTTCTAAATACAGCTGTATAGCATTTAAGTGTAGAGTGTAGAAGGACTTTACAGCCTAAAATATCCCACTGAAAATGAAGAGTCTATGATTTTTCCCATTACAATCTCTACAGCTATTTCCGGGTTATCTTTTTAAATTCTTTAACTTTCATTGGAGGAAAAGGTGGATTGAATATACAATGGAAAAATTAACAATAGAACATTTAATGAACATTTTTTCTGCCAATAAGAGGGAGATAGTATCATACTCATCTCTGCTCTTAAATTACAGGAGAGACTTCTCATAAGCACTCCACAGTGGTTATTAATGGCATAAAGGGATTGCTTTAAAATGGGCAAAATTCTCCATTCTCATTAGTGAAACATTTATTGGAAATGTCTGTTTAATAACCATAACAGTAATTTTACAGGCAAAAATTTAATAGAGTTGCAAAAGATCTTAGCCCTAAATTAATTCTACATGTTTTATAGATTTTTTTTAATAAAAATTTTTATTAAGTGGAATAGCCAAGTACTTCAAACAAAGAATTAAGTTTACAAAATTCAGATTATGACAGACAAAAACTTTGAAAACAAACTACTTTCTTTGTATTTTAACCTGATAGACTGAGGTTGTAACCTTTACTGAAGAACTAACTGCACTTTCAAGATGTGAGTGGGTGGCCCATGCATGTAGATGACCATTTAGTTTATGTGCCTGCCACCATTCACCTCAAATTTATACTATTTCAGCGTCTTTTTTTTTTTGAAACAGATATGCCTCACCTATATTTTCTTCTATATATTTCTGAAAATGAAAACTAACAAGGTGGGATCATGGCTCATGTGAAATAGGGTTTCAATCAACCTGTCCAAATCAATGAACAATTTCCTTGCTTGAAACACTGCCAAGACTCACTCAAATCTCAATTTCAGTATATTCCATAAAAGAGCCAAGGGTTATTCTAGAATTTTGTTGTGACAAACAGTAATAGAATTATTAGGAAATCAGTAGGACATTATATCATTTTGGTGAGTAGTGATGCTTATTGCAAAATATGCTTTCACTGAATGATTTAGTTTGTTATTCAAATCGTCGGACTACTATGAATCAAATAGGCTCTCTTAGTGGCTTTATGTAAGGGACTTTAAGATGAATCCCTTATTTAGTAAAAGATTCATTGTCTTAAAATGGAGAAAGGTGAATTATATGAGTTTAGCAAAATGGAAGCTGGTTAGGCTTTTGATCACCTATGTACAATAATTTCCTGGAGGTAGGCCCACAGACAAAAATCTTAATTGAATTTCCTTAATTTATACTTAGGAAAATTAGATAGAATATTTATGTGACTTAATAGTTTAGAAAGAGAATAGGTGTCAAAAATGAAGAATAAATACTGAGACTCCCAGTCATCTTCTACTTTCCTTATGTAATATAGCTTTAAAAATGGAACTGGACCAAAACGATGAGACATCTCATGCTGCAGTGAGTTCTGCCACTTGCCTTATCAATTTCCAAATTTGTACAAAAATGACCTTGACCATCATAAGAATTATAAATTAGCCTGAAAATATAAATTGGGCATCACAGCCAATTAACTGTACATGCTATGGAATGTCATTCATATATATCTGATGTTCATGATAATTAAAGTTCATTCATCCATGATCCAGAAACAATTGGAGCTGACCTAGTATCAGTTCCACCAATTTTTTGCTGTGTGACTCCGGTCAAACTGCCTCTAAATATCAGTGTCAGAGTTTATATGAGAATCACATTAAGTAATACATTCATACCTAATCACAGGGTAATCAATCATTCTTAGAGAGTCATTATCACCATGGAGCCAATGATGTAAGGAGATAATTAAACATTTTAAAGATACCTCTCATGGTTAACGGAGTTTACATAGTCCTTCGAGTATTTTTCAACCTCTGTATGGGAAAGCATGGCCTAATACACTACACTTGCTGCTCATTTCATTTCCCTATAACATTTATTAGAAGTTTACCCTCTTTTCAATCGGAACATATATTTCTTAAGGAATCATGTCTAATTCCTTTCCTGCCACATTACCCTTACTTACTACACTAATGGGCATATGAAGCCCCTTAATAAACTTATTTTGAGGCTAGAAAAACTTAACTGAAGAACCAAGACCACCTGAGACTTACCCACAAAATAATTTAGACACCAACTCTATTTATTATCTGTCTATTTATCCATCTAACTATGCACATACTACTAGCTATCCCATGCATGTTACACTGAAAAATGTAGAGGAAGGGAAACCATCTAGCAGTGGGAACTGTCCACAAAGAGGAGTGAGCATATAGAGATGTTACTGTTGTGACCGCAGCTCCTACAAAGGGCTTTGAAACATAGTCTCCATTGAAGCATACAGTTGATTTTCAGAGAGTTTATATCATCATTGCTATTGATTTCTTCTTTGTGTATCATTTTTTAAGCCAGATTAACATATGTGCATCCCTTCACTTTTATATTTAGTGTATTACCAGTCACTAAATATAAATAACTGGATATATAATAAGAAATGATGATGGTGATAGATAAGGTAGAAGAGAAAGGCAATAGAGAAAAAGAAGGAGGAAACATGAGAAAGGATGAGGAAGATAAAGGAGAAGAGTGAAGAGGAGAAGAATAAGTGGGGTAAGGTATACCTTATTCTACCTCTGGAATTAAGGGCAAAGAATAGAGAGCTGAGAGTGGGTGTGCACATTAAATAGATTAGTAAACTATTGTCGTTCAGCTGCTCAGTCATGTCCGACTCTTTGTGACCTCATGGACTGCAGCAAGCCAGGTTTCCCTGTCCTTCACCATCTCCTGCAGTTTGCTGAAACTCATGTCCAATGAGTCGGTGATGACTTCCAACCATCTCATCCTCTGTCATCACCTTCTCTTCCTGCCTGCAATCTGTCCCAGAATCAGGGTCTTTTTCAATGGGCCCAACCCATCATATCAGGTGGACAAAGTATTGGAGCTTCAGCTTCAGCATCAATCCTTCCAATGAATAGTCAGGGTTGATTTCCTTTAGGATTGACTGGTTTGATCTCCTTTCTATCCAAGGGACTCTCAGAAGTCTTCTCCAACACCACAGTTCAAAAGCATCAATTCTTCAGCACTCAGCCTTCTTTATGGTCCAACTCTCACATCCATACATGACTACTGGAAAAACCAGACGTTTGATATATGGAAATATGTCTCCAAAATAATGTCTCTTCTTTTTAATGTGCTGTCTAGGTTTGTCATAGCTTTTCTTTCAAGGACTAAGTGTCTTTTAATTTCATGGCTGCAGTCACCATCTGCAGTGATTTTGGAGCTGAAGAAGATAAAGTCTGTCACTATTTTCATTATTTCCCATTCTATTTGCTGTGAAGTGATGGGACCAGATGCCATGATCTTAGTTTTTTGAAGGTTGAGTTTTAAGCCAGCTTTTTCACTCTCCTCTTTCACTTTCATCAAGAGTCTCTTTGGTTCTTCACTTTCTGCCATAAGGGCGATGTCATCTGGGTATCTGAGGTTATTGATACTTCTCCCAACAATCTTAATTCCAGCTTGTGCTTCATTCAGCCTGGCATTCCACATGGTGTAATATGCATATCAGTTAAATAAGCAAGGTGACAATATACAGCTTTGATGTACTCCTGTCCCATTGGAACCAGTCCATTGTTCCATGTCTAGTTTGGTTTCTTCTTGACCTGCATATAGATTTCTCAGGAGGCAGGTAAAATAGTCCTATCTCTTTAAGAATGTTCCACAGTTTGTTGTGATCCACACACTCAAGGACCTTAGTGTAGTCAATGAAGCAGAAGCACGTTTTTCTGGAATTCTCTTGCTTTTTCTATGATCCAACAAATGTTGGCAATTTAATTTCTGATTCCTCTGCCTTTTCCAAATTCAGCTTCTACATCTAAAAGTTCTCAGTTCGTATACTGTTGAAGCCTAGCTTGAAGGATTTTGTGCCTGATCTTGCTAGCATGTGAAATGAGTACAGTTGTGTGGTAGTTTGAACGTTCTTTGGCATTGCCCTTCTTTGGGACTGAAATGAAAGCTGACTTTTCCAATCCTGTGGCCACTGCTGAGTTTTCCAAATGTGCCAGCATATTGAGTGCAGCACTTTCACAGCATCATCTTTGAGGATTTGAAATAGCTCAACTGGAATTCCATCACCTCCACTAGTTTTGTTCACAGTGATGCTTCCTAAGGTCCACTTGACTTCACACTCCAGAATGTCTGGCTCTAGGTGAGTGATCTCACCATCATGGTTATCCAAGTTCATTAAGATCTTTTTTGTATTATTGCTCTTCTGTGTATTCCTGCCACCTCTTCTTAATATCTTCTGCTTCTGTTAGGTCCATACCATTTCTGTCCTTTATTGTGCCCATCTTTGCATGAAATGTTATCTTGGTATTTCTGATTTTCTTAAAGAAATCTCTAGTCTTTCCCATTATATTGTTTTCCTCTACTTCTTTGCATTGTTTATTTGGAAGGCTTTCTTTGGAACTGTGCTATTCTTTGGAACTCTGCATTCAGATAGATATATCTTTCCCCCTCTCCTTTGCCTTTAACTTCTCTTCATTTCTCGGCTATTTGTAATGCCTCCTCTGACAACAATTTTGCCTTTTTGCGTTTCTTTTTCTTTCAGATTGTTTTGATCACTGCCTCCTGTACAGTGTTACAAACTTCTCTCCATTTTTCTTCAGGCACTCTATCAGATCTAACCCTTGAATTTATTTGTCACTTCCACTGTATAACCTTAAGGGAGTTGATTCAGGTCACACCTGAATGACCTAGTGGTTAACTACCCTCTTTCCTTCAATTTAAGTCTGAATTTGGCAATAAGGAGTTCATGATCTGAGTCACAGTCAGTTCCCAGTCTTGTTTTTGCTGAGTGTATAGAGTGTCTCCATGTTTGGCTGCAAAGAACATAATCACTCTGATTTCAGTATTGACCATCAGGTGATGTCCATGTGTAGAGTTATCTCTTGTGTTAGGATTCCCTGGTGGCTCAAATGATGACAAATCTTCCTGTAAGGCTGAAGACCTGGATTCGGTCCCTGGACAGCAAGATCCCCTGGATAAGGGAACGGCTACCCAATCCAGTATTCTTGCCTAGGAGATCCCATAGATGTAGTAGCCTTGTGGGCTACAGTCAACTGAATGATTAGTAAATTAGTAAAGTAGAATTTGTATCCTGGATTTACTGTCAACTTATTATTAATACTAATAAAAAAGAAAAAGTTACTTATTTAATCCTATATATAAAATCTCATTAGTTGATTTTATTTTTTTTTAATTAGATAAAATTAGCTATTGCATACAACTTCATTTCTTTCCCCATCTGGTTCTGCTTTAAGTATATTAAACAATGCATTACTGATTTTATATTAAATTTCACTTATTTGATTCTTATCTTTGTCTCTGGTCATTTCCTTTTATATACTAGGGGAAAATCACAAAATGCATTTAGAAACTTATGATTAAAAATGTTTGTCATTGTTAATCAATTCCCCAAATCTCTAGAAAGAGTCTGTGTGTGTGTATATATGTGTGTGTGCATGTGTGTATGTTTATACTGGTTTGTTTCACTGTGACAGACAGTTACAAACATTAAATAATTTATCAGACACTTATTCTATGGCTCAGACTCCTTTAAATCAGAGCTCCCATGTAATAGAAATAATTTCAACTGCTCCACTATATATTATGACGGTGATATTAATATTTAATGACTTTTAAAGAGCTGTCTAAGCCCTCATTAATTTATCAGATGGCTCTAAGTTAGGCAGTGTCAGGAAATATGTATTTATAAGTTGTTTACTTTTAAGTGTTATTTTCCTTATTTTCTGACTTTCATGTTGATAAATAGCTTGCTTTGTACTGCATATTACAAAGTATGAAAATAAATATTTGATATTGTAAAGTCATATTATTGCTAATGGAGTCATTTTATCTTTGGACTTTATTGATGATATTAAAAAAATAAATATGACCATAAAATCTTACAGTTGCCAGAGAATTAAAGCAAGTATCTCTAAATCTTTAATTCCTGAACACTAATTCTTAGGGTTTCACACCCTTTAATTCCATCATATCCTTTCCTTCCTTTTAAGAGTCTAAATTGTTCTCTTCTTAACAGTTCCATTTCACTCAAGTAATTGACCACACTTCATTTTCTTTTATCCTTGGAAGACTTGGTTGCAGAGTCTTTTATTTAGCTTAAGCTTTCTAGAATTAAGAATTAGTCATTTTGGAAATTGATCATACCACAATCAACTTAAAAAGTTAGGCTATTGTGTATACCTATGTAAAGGGGATTTATGGATATCAACATTATGTCCATAATTACACACTGTTTAAAATTACATTTACTAGCTAATAATTACTCAGTAAGTATTTATTGAATTATTAGTATATACCAGATATGACAGTGATCAGAGATACAGTGTATCTATGTTTGGGACAATCAGTTCAGTTCAGTTCAGTCACTCAGTCATGTCCAACTCTTTGCAACCCCATGAATCACAGCACGCCAGGCCTCCCTGTCCATCACCAACTCCCAGAGTTTACTCAAACTCATGTCCATCGGTTGGTGATGCCATCCAACCATCTCATCCCCTGTTATCCCCTTCTCCTCCTGCCCTCAATCCCTCCCAGCATCAGGGTCTTTTCCAATAAGTCAGCTTTTCCCATCAGGTGGCCACAGTATTGGAGTTTCAGCTTCAGCATCAGTCCTTCCAAAGAACACCCAGGACGGATCTCCTTTAGGATGGACTGGTTGGATCTCCTTGCAGTCCAAGGGACTCTCAAGAGTCTTCTCCAACACCACAGTTCAAAAGCATCAGTTTTTTCATGCTCAGCTTTCTTCACAGTCCAACTCTCACATCTATACATGACCAATGGAAAAACCATAGCCTTGACTAGATGGACCTTTGTTTGCAAAGTAATGTCTCTGCTTTTTAATATGCTATCTAGGTTGGTCATAACTTTCCTTCCAAGGAGTAAGTGTCTTTTAATTTCATGGCTGCAATCACCAACTGCAGTGATTATGGAGCCCCAAAAAATAAAGTCAGCCACTGTTTCCACTGTTTCCCCAACTATTTGCCATGAAGTGATGGGACCAGATGCCATCATCTTAGTTTTCTGAACGTTGAGCTTTAAGCCAATTTTTTCACTCTCCTCTTTCACTTTCATCAAGAGGCTTTTTAGTTACTCTTCATTTTCTGCCATAAGGGTGGTGTCATCTGCATATCTGAGGTTATTTATATTTCTCCCTGCAATCTTGATTCCAGCTTGTGCTTCTTCCAGCCCAGCGTTTCTCATGAAGTACTCTGCATATAAGTTAAATAAGCCAGGTGACAATATACAGCCTTGACGTACTCCTTTTCCTATTTGGAACCAGTCTGTTGTTCCATGTCCAGTTCTAACTGTTGCTTCCTGACTTGCATACAGGTTGGGACAATACCAATATAAAATTAATACCTCTAATTCAGAGGTCTGAACTATAGTATTCGGGTCAAATCCAGTCCACAATCTGTTTTTGTAAACAAAGTATTATTAAAATATTTCCTCTCTAAACATGAAGACAATGTTTGCTAGTCCTTTGTCTAATCAGTTAGATTGGAATGAAATAGAATATGTTCACCTACTTTCATATTTACTGTTTTCATGTTAATTTCTCTGAATGGTGAACAATAAACTATGCATATATAGACATGTATATATATAAATAATATTTACTTATATATATATGTGTAATATATTTTTCCTATTATATCTTAAGCATGAATAACACTTGTTTATGATTTATCTATTTCCAGCAGCAGAGCTTAATTATTTTAATTTAAGTCAGCACCCCCACAAAGTCACAGGTATTTAACTGCAAAGATCATAGCCAGATCTTTTTTTTTTTTTTTTGCTTCTCAATCACCAAACAATATTTTTCTCCAAAATGAGCATGAGGGTTGGATGGTATGACAGAAGGAAAAGGGAAAACCTAGAAGGCTCCACCAGAGAGAGCATTCTTTGCTAGGAAAGGGGTTTCCCTAGTGGCTCAGATGGTAAAGAATCTGCCTGCAATGCAGGAGACCCAGGTTTGAACCCTGGGTCAGGAAGATACCCTGGAGAAGGGAATGAAGCCTATTCATCTACTATTTTCTTCTGATCTATCATTAATTCATTCAAGACCTAAAAAGTCATGTATTTTTATTTTTTGTATTTACTTTTTATTTGCGTCCCTCATAGGTTCAGGGCTTCCCTGACAACTCAACAGTAAAGAATTCACCTGCAAGGGAGAAGACACAGGAGACGGGAGTTTGATCTCTGGGTCAGGAAGATCCCCTGGAGGAGAAAGTGGCAACCCACTCCAGTATTTTTTCCCAGAAAATCCCATGGACAGAGGAGGCTGATGGGCTACATTCCATAGGGTTGCAAAGAGTCCGACGTGACTGAGTGATTGAGCATAGGTTTAAGCATGGGATTGTCTCCTGGTTCATGCTCTGACAGTACCTGTTGAATTTACTTTGTAATTCCTCTAATGGCATCTTTGACTCCTAGTATTATAGCATGTATGTTTTAGAAATAATTTTTTACATAGCAATTATATTCCATTCCCACATAAACACAACATAGGCCAATGCTCTATTAGTAGATATTCAGTTAGTATGTTATTACAGAAGATGACTCATTTATCCAATACATGATAGACTTATCCTTCTCCAAAGTAAAAGATGGTAACTGTGATTGTGGAGGTAGGTGATCCTTACTGAACCAAAATAGCAAGTCAGAGAAAGAAGCAGGGGAAGATACACTACCTACCACTCTCCCCTGCCTGCTCAACTTCTTGTGCTGGGATTATTGCCGTAGTCTTCTAACTCGGGCATGTCTCTTCTCCCTGCTCCTTATGTTTGTTCTCAGTATGGGAGCCAGAGTGGTCCTTCCAATAGGGAAGTCAGACTGTATCAGTTCTGTTCCCAAACCCTGTAATTTCAGTAAGGTTTCAGGTTTCTCATTTCAATTATAGTGAAAGCCAAAGTGTAGTGTAGAAAGTCACGATTACTTTTTCTTCTCCTAATACCTCATTTGTTCATATACACTTTGCTTTGCCCTCATAACCTAGCTCTTTCCCTGCCTCACTGCATTATAGTCTTTGAACTCTGCCTTTCAATTCAGACTTGTTCCTCCCTTAGACGGAGAAGGCAATGGCACCCCACTCCAGTACTCTTGCTG
This sequence comes from Cervus canadensis, assembly GCF_019320065.1. Classification (NCBI taxonomy): domain Eukaryota; kingdom Metazoa; phylum Chordata; class Mammalia; order Artiodactyla; family Cervidae; genus Cervus; species Cervus canadensis. The sequence continues at coordinate 63,339,268 of NC_057396.1, read as the reverse complement.
GAAAATCCCATGGATGGAGGAGCCTGGTGGGCTGCAGTCCATGGGGTCGCTGAGTCAGACATGACTGAGTGACTTCACTTTCACTTTTCACTTTCATGCATTGGAGAAGGAAATGGCAACCCACTCTAGTGTTCTTGCCTGGAGAATCAGGGACTGGGGAGCCTGGTGGGCTGACATCTATGGGGTCACACAGAGTCGGACACGACTGAAGCGACTTAGCAGCAGCAGCAGCATCCTTAGAAAATTTGCTCAGCTCTTTTCTTATAACCATATCTATTTTGCTAGTTTTTTTCACCTCTTTCAAGTTTTCTCTCAAGTCCTGTATTATTGAAGCCAAACTTGACCACCTGTTTAATATTGCAAACCACATTCATCTTGGACTGATCTGTGATGCCGTACAAAACTTTCCTTTCTATGCATAATACTCATCACCTCCTAACATATTATGCAGTATCCCAATTTATTATACTTTTAATTTGCTGTTTATTTTCACTTAGTCTCTCTGTGCTGGAATGAACAATCTGGAAGTACTAATGATCTTGTTTTTTCACTGATGTTGTTGAAATCCTGGTATATGATCAATAAATATTTGTAGGTAAAGAAAAGGAATATTCAAGACTAATTATTCCATACTGACCTAAAGAAAAGATTGCATTAATCTTGATCATAGGATAAATAATCTCTCAGGCCTTATCTATGAGAGAAATTGTACCAACTGAGAAATAAGAGAAAGTAATTATTTTTGCTAAGAACACAAAATTTTTGTTTGGAGGCAGTGCTTGAAATTGTTTCAATATGTGACAGTTTTTCATATAATCTGTATACAAATATGTGTAATTCATTTAAATAGTGCTTTGCTATTTAATCTGCTTAGTGATTTATTTCTTATTTGTTTATTTATTTGGTGGCATTGGTCTCCTAGCTGAGGTTCCTCCAGGCTCAATAGTTGCCGCAGGTATGCTTAGCTTCATGTGGGATCTTTGTTCCCGAACCTGGAATCAAATTTGAATGCCCTACACTGGAAAGTGGATTCTTATACACTGGACCACCACAGAAGTCCCAGTAATTTATTTTTTATGTAGAGTTTCATTGTCTCCAAACTCTAAATTTCCAGTGATATAGTAAGTAAATTAACTTCATTTTCCATGCCCTCTGATAGGCAGTGAAAGTTGTTTGATATTCCATTCTTTGTTTCCAAGAGTATGTGTTAGCAAAGAAAAATTTGGAATGTAACGTGAAAAAGGAAGTTATAGAGGTCATAACAAGATACTTTTCAACTGCTCTCTCTAGGGAGGAAAAAGAGGTTCTAGGAAAAGCTGCCTGTTTTTATTAGGGATACTTCTGAAAATCTTGGTTTGCCACTTCTTGGGTATTGTTCCTTTCTCTTTCTGACACCAGCTGCCAGTTGCCAAGCCTTATCTATCTGCTTCTCATTGTAGGTAGAAAGATCAATCAGAACTTCAGTCATCTACTTAAAACCATTTGAGTATAAATGGGCTAGTTGTTACAGTCACAAAACGTATCCATTTGAGAACTGGGGACCTGGATTCCACTGTTGGCTTAATTATGTCCTAGCCATATGATCTTAGACAAGTCATTTAACCAAAGTGTGTAATTTTCCCATATATTTATCAATCTATAATTTCTACCAAATATTAGGTTAAAATGATACACTATTATATAAGAGAAAGTATTTTAAAGTAATTTTTCAACTGCTAAATAGTTTTACTAGCATAGTACATAAAAATATTTTAAATTCATAATAAAAAATTATCTAATGTCTGTATTCCAGTTTGCTCAAATAATAGTCAAAGAAAAATAGCAAAAATCAAAATTCAAAAGATGATAATACTATATTTAAAATATTTATATCCTTCTTGTGATTGACAAACAAAATTCTAAAGTTTCGTGATTTCTAAAAGTCATTGATATAACCAACAACTTTTCAACTTTGGAAAAGTGCTGTAGAGGAATTAAGGTTGTTGTCAGTGATGGTCACATAAATAACTCAGTCTCTCAAGGTGGCATTATATTTTGGTAATTTACCATTAACAGAATAATTGTTCTCCAGTGTAATTTGTATATCCGCCACAAAGTGCCCTGAGAGGAACAGAGATTAATTTAGAAATGACCTGTTGTTGTATTACTGCCAAGTTTAAAAAAATGTGAGATCTTTGACTATCAAAGTGTACAAACTGATACGGAAACTATGTATATTTGACATAGTGTAGGTCAGGAGGAGACTCAAGTTTATGTAAATTCAAGTTATGATTTATTGCCAATATTGAATGTAAGTAACACTTTTGACAAAAGAACCAAACCTTTATATTTTTGAGTCAACACATTTTTTCCACTATTATTCATAAGAAGTAAATATATAATCAAACATTTGCTTTTTTGATTTATTTTTTATTGAAAGATAATTACAGAATTTTGTTGTTTTCTGTCAAACCTCAACATGAATCAGCCATAGCTATACATATATCGCCTCCCTTTTGATCTTTTCTCCCATCTCCCTCTCCATCCCACCCCTCTAGGTTGATAAAGAGCCCCTGTTTGAGTTTCCTGAGCCAGACAGCAAATTCCCGTTAGCTATCTATTTTATATATGGTAATGCAACTTTCCAATTACTCTTTCCATACATCACACCCTCTCCTCTCCTGTCCCCATCTCCATAGCCTACTCTCTATATATGTTTCTCCATTGCTGCCCTGTAAATAAATTCTTCAGTACCATTTTTCTTGATTATGTATATGTGCATTAGAATATGATATTTATCTTTCTCTTTCTGACTCACTTCACTCTGTACAATAAGTTCTATGTTCACCCACCTCATCAGAACTGACTCTAATGCCTGCATTTTTTATGGCTGAGTAATATTCCATTGTGTATATGTACCACAACTTCTTTATCCATTCATCTGTCAGTGGACATATAGGTTGCTTCCATTTTCTAGCTATTGTAAATAGTGCAGCATTGAACAATGGGATGCATGTGTCTATTTCAATTTTGTTTTCCTCAGGGTATATGCCTAAGAGTGGGATTCCTGGGTCATATGGTAGTTTTATTCCTAGATTTTAAAGGAATCTTCATATTGTCTTCCATAGTGACTGTATCAATTTATATTCCCACCAATAGTGCAATAGGATTCTCTTTTCTCCACACCCTCTCCAGCATTTATTGCTTGTAGACTTTTGGATGATGGCCATTCTGACTGGTGCGAGGTGATATCTCATTGTGGTTTTGACTTGCATTTCTCTAATAATGAGCGGCGTTGAGCATCTTTTCATGTGTTTGTTGGCCACCTGTATGTCTTTGGAAAAATGTCTATTTAGGTCTTTTCCCCACTTTTGATTGGGCTGTTTGTGTTTCTGGCATTAAGTTGTATGAGTTGCTTGTTTATTTTGGAAATTAATCCTTTGTCAGTTGTTTCATTTGCATTATTTTCTCCCATTCTGAGAGCTTTCACCTTACTTATAGTTTCCTTAGCTGTGAAAAAGCTTTTAAGTTTAATCAGGTCCCACTTGTCTGCTTTTGTTTTTATTTCGCTTACCCTAGGAGGTGGGTCATAAAGGATCTTGCTTTGATTTATGTCATTGAGTGTTCTACCTATGTTTTCCTCTAAGAGTTTTATAGTTTCTGGTCTTACATTTAAGTCTTTAATCCATTTTGAGCTTATCTTTGTGTATGGTGTTAGGAAGTGTTCTAATTTCATTCTTCTACATGTAGTTGTCCAGTTTTTCCAGCACCATTTATTGAAGAGACTGTCTTTACCCCATTGTATATTCTTGCCTCCTTTGTCAAAAATAAGGTACCTATAAGTGCATGGGTTTATTTCTGGGCTTTCTATCTTGTTCCATTGGTCTATATTTCTGTTTTTGTGCCAGTACCATACTGCCTTGTTGACTGTAGCTTTGTAGTATAATCTGAAGTCAGGAAGGTTGATTCCTCCAGTTCCGTTCTTCTTTCTCAAGACTGCTTTGGCTATTCAGGGTCTTTTGTTTTTCAATATGAATTGTGAAATTTTTGTTCTAGTTTTGTGAAAAATGTCATTGGTAATTTGATAGGGATCACATTGAATCTGTAGACTGCATTTGGTAGTATAGTCATTTTCACATTATTTTTTCTTCCTACCCAGGAAACTGAAATATCTCTCCATCTGTTTATGTCATCTTTGATTTCTTTCATCAATGTATTATAATTTTCTATGTACAGTTTTTTTGTCTCTTTAGGGAAGTTTATTCCTAGGTATTTAATTCTTTTTGTTGTAGTGGTGAAGGAATTGATTCCTTACTTTTTCTTTTTGATTTTTCATTGTTAGTTTATAGGAATGCAAGTGATTTCTGTGTATTGATTTTGTATCCTGCAACTTTGCTAAATTCACTGATTAGCTCTAGAAATTTTCTGATACTACCTTTAGTGTTTTCTATGTACAGTATCATGTCATCTGGAAACAGTGAGAGCTTTACTTCTTCTTTTCCAATCTAGATTGATTTTATTTCTTTTTCTTCTCTGATAGCTGTAGCTAGGACTTCCAGAACTATGTTGAATAATAGTGGTGAAAGTGGACACCCTTTTCCTGTTCCTGATCTTAGGGGGAACGGTTTCAGTTTTTCACCATTGAGAATAACATTTGCTGTAGGTTTATCATATATGGTCTTTACTATGTTGAGGCAGGTTCCTTCTATGCCCATTTTTTGAAGAGTTTTAATCATAAATGGCTGCTGAATTTTATAAAGGCTTTTTCTGCATCTATTGAGATGATCATATGGTTTTTATCTTTCAATTAGTTAATATGGTGTATCACTTTGATTGATTTGTGTATTTTGAAGAACCCTTGCATTCCTGGAATAAACCCAACTTGATCATGGTGTATGAGCTTTTTGATGTGTGGCTGAATTTTGTTGGCTAAAATTTATTGAGGACTTTTTCAGCTATGTTCATCAGTGATATTGCCTTATAGTTCTCTTTTTTTGTGTTGTTTTTGTCTGGTTTTGTATCAGGGTGATGCTGGACTTGTAGAATGTGTTTGGAAGTATTCCTTCCTCTGCAATTTTTTTGAAAGAGTTTTAGAAGAATAGGCATTAGCTCTTCTCTAAGTGTTTGACAGAATTCTCCTGTGAAGACATGTGGACCTGGGGTTTTGTTTTTTGGGGAGATTTTTGATCACAGCTTCAATTTCAATGATTGTAATTAGCTTGTTCATAATTTCTATTTCTTTCTGGTTCAGAAAAGATTGAACTTTTCTAAGAATCTGTCCATTCTTCCAGGTTATCCATTTTATTTCCATGCAGTTGTTCATAGTAGTCTCATAATCCTTTGTGTTTCTGCATTGTTTCTTGTAAGCTCTCCTTTTTCATTTCTAATTTTGTTGAATTGATTCTTCTCTCATTTTTTCTTGATGAGTCTGGCTAAAGGCTTGACAATTTTGTTTATATTCTCGAAGAACAAGCTTTTAGTTTTATTTATCTTTACTATTTTTTCTTTATTTTCTTTTTCATTTATTTGTGCTTGGATTTTTATGATTTCTTTCATTCTACTAATTTTGGGTTTTTGTTTTTTGTTGTTGTTGTTCATTTTTCAGTTGTTTTAGGTGCAGAGTTAGGTTGTCTATTTGATGCTTTTCTTGTTTCTTTAAGTAGGATTGTGTTGCTATAAACTTCCCTCTTAGGACTGCTTTTGCTATATCCCATAGGTTTTGTGTTGTCATGTTTTCATTGTCATTTGTTTCTATAAATTTTTTGATTTCCCCTTTGATTTCTTCAGTAACTTGTTGGTTATTTAGAAACATGTTATTTAATCTCCATGTGTTTGTTTGTTACAATTTTTTCTTCTTGTAATTGATATCTCATCTCATAGCATTGTGGTTGAAGAAGATGCTTGATACAATTTCGATTTTCTTAAATTTACTGAGGTTTGATTTGTGACCCAAGATGTGATATATCCTGGAGAATATCCCATGTGCACTTGAGAAGAAGGTGTATTCTTCTGCATTTGGATGGAATGTCCTGAAGTTATCCATGAGATCCATCTTATCTAATGTATCATTTAAGACTTGTGTTTCTTTATTAACTTTCTGCTTTGATGATCTGTCCACTGGTGTGAGTGGGGTATTAAAGTCTCCTACTACTATTGTGTTACTGTCAATTTCTCCTTTTATGTATGTTAGCTTTTGTCTTATGTATTGAGGTGCTCCTATGTTGAGTGCATAGATATTTACAATTGTTATGTCTTCCTCTTGGATTGATCCGTAGTGTCCTTCCTTATCTATTGTAATCTTCTTTAAGGTTTATTTTGTCTGATATGAGGATTGCTACTCCAACTTTCCTTTGCTTCCCATTTGCAAGGAATATATTTTTCCATCCTCTCACTTTCAGTCTATATGTGTCTTTAGGTCTCAAGTGGGTTTCTTGCAAACAGCATACATATGGGCCTTGTTTTTGTATCCATTCAGCCAGTCTGTGTCTTTTCATTGGTGCATTTAATCTGTTTACATTTAAAGTAACTACTGATATATGTTTCTATTGCCATTTTCTTAATTGTTTGGGGTTGATTTTGTAGATCTTTTTTCTTCTCTTGTGTTTCTTGATGACATAAGTCCCTTTAACATTTGTTGTAAAGCTGGTTTGGTGATACTGAATTCCTCTAAGTTTTGCTTGCTGAAAAGCTTTAGATTTCACCATCAATATTGAATGAGATACTTGCTGGGTACAGTAATCTTGGTTGTAGATTTTCCCCATTCAGCACTTTAAATATATACTGCCTTTCCCTTCTGGCCTGCAGAGTTTCTGCTAAAAGGTCGCCTATTAAGCGTATGGGGTTTCCCTTGTATGTTACTTGTTGCCTCTCCCTTGCTGTTTTTAATGTTATTTCTTTGGGTTTAGTCTTTGTTTGGTTAATATGTGTCTTGGCATGTTTCTCCTTAGGTTTATCCTGTATGGGACTCTTTGTGCCTCTTGAGCTTTTTCCTTTTCTCTGTTGGGGAAATTTTCAACTACAATCTCTTCAAAATTTTTCTGATATCCTTTCTTTTTCCCTTCTTGTTCTGGGACCCCTATAATTCGAATGTTGGTGCATTTGATATGGTTCCAGAGGTCCCTGAGACTGAGCGACTGAACTGAACTGAGCGTCTTGCTGGGTCGTCTCCTTCACCCTTGGGTGTGGGGTATCTCCTCACAGCCACTCCAGTGCCTACCATCTTACTGGGGTTTCTTTGATCTTTTACTTCGGGTATCTGTTCATGCCTGCTCCTGCAAAGCACAGCCCCTGAAACTGACCTTGGACGTGGGGAATCTATTCATGGCCGCTCCAGCGAAATGCAACCACCACTCCTGGCTTGGACCTGGGGTATCGTCTCATGGCTGCTCACCACTCCAGTGCTGCATAGCCACCACTTGCTGCTCCAGCAAAAAGCAAAGGAGGAAAGGAAAAATATACCCATTTGAATGCAGAGTTGCAAAGAGGAGCAAGGAAAGATAAGAAATTCTTCCTCAGTGATCAGTGCAAAGGAATAGAGAAAAACAATAGAATGGGAAAGAGTAGAGTACCTTTCAAGAAAATTAGTGATACCAAGGGAACATTTAATGCAAAGATGGGCTCAATAAAGGACAGAAATGGTACAGACCTAACAGAAGCAGAAAATATTAAGAAGAGATGGCAAGAATACACAGAACTATACAAAAAAGATCTTCATGACCCAGATAATCATGATGGTATGATCACTCACGTAGAGCCAGACATCCTGGAATGTGAAGTCAAGTGGGCCTTAGGAAGCATCACTATGAACAAAGCTAGTGGGGGTGATGGAATTCCAGTTGAGCTATTTTAACTCCTAAATATGATGCTGTGAACGTGCTGCACTCAATATGTCAACAAATTTGGAAAACACAACAGTGGCCACAGGACTGGAAAAGGTCAGTTTTCATCCCAATCCCAAAGAAAGGCAATCCCAAAGAATGCTCAAACTATTGCACAATTGTGGTAAAAAATTTACTCACATGCTAGTAAGGTAACGTTCAATATTCTCCAAGCCAGGCTTCAACAATACATGAACTGTGAACTTCTGGATGTTCAAGCTGGTTTTAGAAAAGGCAGAGGAACCAGAGATCAAATTGCCAATGCCCATTGGATCATTGAAAAAGCAAAAGAGTTCCAGAAAAACATCTATTTCTGCTTTATTGACTATACCAAAGCATTGGACTTTGTGGATCACCACAAGCTGTGGAAAATTCTTAAAGAGATGGGAATACCAGATCACCTTACCTGCCTCTTGAGATACCTGTATGCAGGTCAGGAAGCAACAGTTAGAACTGGGCATGGAACAACAGACTATTTCCAAATAGGAAAAGGAGTATGTCAAGGCTGTATATTGTCACCCTGCTTTTAACTTATATGTAGAGTACATCATGAGAAATGCTGGGCTAGATGAAACACAAGCTGGCATCCAGATTGCCAGGAGAAATATCAATAACCTCAGATATGCAGATGGCACCACCCTTATGGCAGAAAGCGAAGAACTGGAGAGCCTCTTTATGAAAGTGAGAGAGGAGAGTGAAAAAGTTGGCTTAAAGCTCAAATTCAGAAAACTAAGATCATGGCATCCAGTCCCATCACTTCATGGCAAATAGATGGGGACAAACTGGAAACATTGGCAGACTTTGTTTTTTGGGGCTCCAAAATCACTGCAGATGGTGATTGCAGCCATGAAAATAAAAGACTCTTGCTCCTTGGTAGAAAAGCTATGACAAACCTATACAGCATATTGAAAAGCAGAGACATTACTTGCCATCAAAGGTCCATCTGGTCAAGGCTATGGTTTTTCCAGTAGTCATGTATGGATGTGAGAGTTGGACTATGAAGAAAACTGAGCAGAGGAACTGATGCTTTTGAACTGTGGTGTTGGAGAAGACTCTTGAGAGTCCCTTGGACTGCAAGGAGATCCAACCAGTCCATCCTAAAAGAAATCAGTCCTGAATATTCATTGGAAGCACTTATGCTGAGGCTGAAACTCCCATACTTTGGCCACCTGATACGAAGAACTGACTCATTTGAAAAGACCCTGATGCTGGCAAAGATTGAAGGCGGGAGGAGAAGGGGACCACAGAGGATGAGGTAGTTGAATGGCATCACCGACTCACAGGAGATGAGTTTGCGTAAACTCTGAAAGTTGGTGATGGACAAAGAGGCTTGTCGTGTTGCAGTCCATGGGGTCGCAATGATTCGGACATGACTGAATGACTGAACTGAACTGAACTAAGTCAGATTAAAACAAATATCCAAAAATGAAAAACCAAGCATGAACTCCAGACAAATGGCAGTTACAAAATCAGGCAAATAATTATTAAAATAATGGAATATACACATATACACATACACCCATGAGCAAAGTTAAACAAGTCCAACAAAAATAAAGTATAATAGATTGACCCAGTGTACAAAGGAAACAAAAATTTATATTTACCAGTTAAGAACAAAATGAACTAAAGCACAAACTGGAACAGAAAATTAAAGCAAGGTGCTGGTTGGAGAATAAACCAATGAAAACAAAATTAACAAATATGTTGAGAGGAAAAGAAAGAAAAAAAGAAAGAAAGAATAGATATGCAAAGTTAAATAGAGGTAGATGAAGAAGGTTATATACATTAAAGATTAATTGCAAGGGGAAAGAAATAGTAAGAGAGGCAAATAAAGGAATAAATGTAGAAAAACTATAATAGGTTTAAAAAAATTGAAAGTTAAAACTATAAAAAGAGAAAAGAAAAAAAAACAAAAGAAGAAGAAAAAAGGAAAACCCCACAGAACTGCAAAAGCCCAATGTAGAGGCAGAGGTTTATACAATAATAAAAAGTGTGACTGAATATACTCATATACATATACACCCATAAGAAAAATCAAAACAGTCCAACAAAAATAAAGTTCATTAAATTGATCCAGCGAACAAAGGGAACCAAAAATTAATGTACCAGACCAAAACTCACTGAAATGCATACTGGAAAACAAAACTAAAGCAAGGTGACATTTGGGGAATAAAGCAATGAGGAATATGTTGAGAGGAAAGGAAAGAAAGAATACATATGCAAAGTAAAATAGAGGTAGATAAAGAAGACATATATATATTAAAGACTAATTGCAAGGGAAAAAGAACAGTAGGAAAAGCAACCAAAACAATAAATGTAGAAAAGATAATAATATGCTTAAACAATTAATTATTAAAATTAAAAAAAGAGAGATAGAAAAAAAGGAAAACTCACCAGAACTGCAAAAACCCAATGTAGAAGCAGAGGTTTATAACAATAATAAAAAATGTGACTAAAAGAAAAAAAAAGAAGCTCAAAACCTTAATTAGATTTCATAGTGCCAATAAAATCGACACCTACAACAGATGGGGTAAAAATAAAGCAGAAGAAAGGAAAAAAAAATCCAATAGAATCTACAGAGAAAGTCAAAATGAGAATAATAAATGTTTTCCTTGAGTCACTGCTGTCGGAGTCCTTTCCCTCTTTGGGAGTCATAGTCCACCTCACCTCCCTAGGATGTCCCCTAACACTGTGCTGATCTCAGGGCCTGCTGTGGGGGCAGCTCAGATTGTAACCCAGTCCTACTCCTCTAATCCAGTCCTAACTCCTCTCTTGTGGGCGCTCTCAATGACCTTTTGTATATTCCATCGACACAGAGTCTGCCTAGTTGATCGTGTGGATTTAATCTGCAGCTTGTACAGCTGGCGGGAAGGTTCTGGGTCTGCTTCCTTAGCCACACTGCCCCTGGGTTTCACTTGTGGTTTTATTTCCCCCTCTGCATGCGGGTCATCCACTGGGGTTTGCTCCTGAGGCCGTCCTGGAGGACTTGGGTTTGCCCCGTGAGGGCCAGGGGTGGAGGCCGTGCAGCTGCTTGGGTCTCAGGGGTTCTGGCAGCACCAGGTACCCAGGAGAGCTGGCGGCCAGGGCAGCAGGAAATACAGTGCTCTAGAAGGGGATGGCAACCAGTATTGGCCAATATGCTCCAGTCTTCTTGCCTGGAGAATCCCCTCCCTGCCAGAAGCCTGGCAGGCCAGTCTACAGGGTCACAAGGACACTATGGAAGCGAGCCTGTGCACACAGATGCAAGACTTTTGCCACCTGTGGCAGCTCTGCCCCAGTGAGAGTTGAGCATGAAGGTGGCACAGCTGCTTGGCTTGTGGGGACCCTGGTGGCACCAAATGTGCAGGTACACGGACGGCCTCCACTGCAGGAGTGATGGCCCTATCAGAGTCTTTTTTTGAGCCTTTTGTAGTGGCGATCAGCGGGCCTCTTTGTCCAGTCTTTCTCTGTGTCTCTGCCCGTCCAGGCACTTAGAAGCTTTCTTTGCCTGGGGTCCTCTGTTGTCCTGCACATCAGGCACACAGAGGGGCCCCCTGGCTGGGGTCCTACTCTGCAGATTGGCACATCAGTCACTTAAAGGAGCACGCTGGGTGAGGTCCTACTCTGCAGTTCAGCACGTCAGGCGTTAGATGGGCCAGCCTCCCTATTGTTCTGCGGCCAGGGCTGACGTGTCAGGAGAGCTAGGCTATGGTGAAGGCTCCACCACCTAAGTGTGACTCAGCAGTATCGCCTTGCTTCCACGGCTGCCAGGCTTTCTTCCACAGGCATTTCCCACCACCATCTCCTGCCTCACATCTCCTCCATCCGTCTCTCCCCAGCCAACAGCAGCCCTTACCCGGGGAGTGCTCCACACTCCCTAAACTCCTGCTCCCAGCCATTGTGCCTTCCAGGGGATCTGCATCCCTGTCTGGGGCATGCATGGCTGTGGCAAGGACTGTCTGATTCTCATTCCATTTAGGCTGCCACCGATCAGCTGTTTCACACGCAGCCTTAAATGTTTCTCCTCTGACTCAGACAATTGCCCCAATGTGGGGATCAGACCCCTGCTTCAGTTCCCCCACCCACCCAGGGCAGGTCCAGTCCTACTAACATTCCTGTTTTTCCCCTAGTTCCTTCCTCCTTCTGAGTTTTGCATGGTTCTATATATTCTTTTCCTCTGGTCAGGTACTCCTCTCTGTTCTCAGTTGGTTTTCTGCATGCACTTCTGTGTCTGAAGGTGTCTTCCTGAGGTGTCCGTGCAGAGAGATGTACTCCATGTCCACCTATTCCTTCGCACATCTTGTTCTTTCACAAACATTTGCTTTTTAAGCATAGATTCAGAGCTGTGGTGGAGTCTGAACATGAGTAGTGGTGGTATATGAATTAAATGTTTAATGATAATAGAAAGGTAGTAAAAGAACATTTTTGTATACATAAATGTATTTAATATATATATTTATTTATATATTATATGATGTGATTCAGAGGATTCTTGTGTTCTTCCAGTTTTTGACAGTATATTATGGACATGTGATCGCTGGATAGTTAAGATATTGCGGTAATATGACATTTCACTTAAAGCTAGCTGGTTATGTTTCCAGGAAGTCATTACGGAGGAAAAAGTTAAAAATTGCTTATGAAGAGTATTAAAATACCCCAGTGTGATTTCTTAAAGAGTTTTTTCTCTAACTTGCTAGAAGGGGGATTACTTAACAAAGCTGGAAAAAATCACTTCAAAGTGAATTTTCAACAGTTTACTGACACAGGCCTTTACAAAATAACCTCAACTATTAGTAAGCTAAGCTCAGTTACATTCCCTCTTATTTCACCTTTGAATTGTTCTGGAGGCATTGCCTATTCTCTGGACAGCACTGCCAATACAGTTTAGCTAAGTGTGAGGCCTGCTCGTCAGCCTCCTAACTCTGCTTTGCTAAGAATTTGAGGAATAATTACTCCCCAGAGGTTGCAGCCTGCCCTGTGCAATACATGCTGAGCAATCTGACTAGAAATTCTGATAGATCCAAGCCTGGTCTCCTGCCAACACAAGCAGTAGGAAGATTCTTGGATCCCAAAGTGTTTCAGGAATGCAAAGCCAAGCAAGATCTTCTGGATACTTTCCTATGATTTCAGATTTTAAAAGCATTGGGTTCCTTGAACATCATAGTTTATGGAATAAATGAAAAGCTCTGCCTAAAATTTACTCTTTTTCAGTTTCCAACATAATGCAGGCTATTGGAGCTAAGGGACTTCAAGTTGCAGCCATACCATTGCATTAAATTGGGTCATTTTCAATGGGATACAAGTGATGCAACTTAATCCAACATATCAGATAGAGATTTCTGTGTTGACTGGCAACCTGTATGTAACCATTGATAGCATATAAATAGGTCCAATAAATTAGCCAAAACTTTTGAAAAACATGACAATGAAATCCATATTCTCATTAAAAACATATAGATAAAAAATACAAACCCAAATAAAAATGCTTGACTTTTTAGTTGATATACAGATATGCTGTACTTATAACAACCTTAATATTCATTTAAAATATTAAAATAACACAAAAATGTGTACAAGAGTACTAAATTATTATTAAATTATTGTAATTGTTGAGATTATTTTAGTATTGGATTGCTTAAAGTTAGCTAAATAAAATATCTTTTAAGAAGAATATGCTGATTATTGAATAAGAAGGAAATTTTATGATGAAAGAAGAAAATAAAGACCCTAGCTTTTAAGTGTTCTATTAGAATCATTAATAAAATACTTATATATTTATTTATGTATTTATCTATTTTTACTTTTGATGTACAATATTATATGATCTACAGGTGTACAATATAATGATCTGAAAATTTTAAATTCTTATGCAAAGTAAAAGTGGACAACCTACATAAGATCTTTCAAAATGAGCCTAAGACATAGAAGGATAATGTAGCATATAACCTTAAAATACTAGTAAATACTAGTAAAACATAAATAGTTGATTTTAGAAACTTTTAGGATATTATTAGGAGCTAATTGGCGTGTCAAATTTTTATGTCACATGTTAACAAACTTGGGGCAACTGGAAATGATCATATTTTAAAATTATTTCTGACTAGAGACTAAATTCTAGGTTTATTCATTTGGTCCAAAAGAAACTCTTATTTAGGAACATTTTATTGAAGTTTATGTGGCACTGCTAAAATGCCCAGAAATGACAGTGGTGGTTATGGCTAGGAGGTTTATGCTCTTTTATGTCCTTTTATTCACATGACTGCTTATGTATATTCACAACCTGTTTCCTCTATAAAATGAGACAGTCTTCTACTATGATGCTCTTTCTTCAAATGCATTAAGTGATTGAGGACATTTTGCAGAGTAGTTTGTTGGCAGCAGGAGGGGAGAGAGAGGTTCATCCTGAAGAACAGTCTACTTGAGGGGAGGATAGTTGAACAGTGACTTACTGAAATGTTCTTACGTAATACTGTTTTTCTGCTCTAAGGCCCTAATGGCTAAAATATTATAAAATGCACTTTGTAGAAAAAGATGAGACATTTAAACACTGGTGACTGCATGCAATTCTAATGTGTTAAGTTATTCACCCCTCCTTCAAACAGTCTTTTTGACTTGAGTTTCATTGACTCTATTTTCAGACTTAATCTTTATTAGTCTAAGCCAATTATGGTACTCCATCTGTCTTACCAATGACAGCTCAGAAGCCTTGGCTTAAAGCAATTGACATATGTTATTCCCTGATGATTACTATTGGTCCACAAGTAGGCACATAGTTTACATTAGCTCAAACTGACTGAAGAGAAGCATTTTTATTCTATGGTTAAGTAAACAGCTATCTCTCTCCACTGACTGTTAAGAGGGACTCTGTTCTTGCTGATTCTGGCAGCCATTTTCAGTTATGAGAGTAGCCAACCTGAAGGAAAAACCAAAAGAAGCACGGAGTCTATAACTGTTTAATGTCATACTATGTGTGAAAAAGCAAATATCCTCAGCTTTATCATTTTAAGTTGGGTTTTTTATAGTTTGAGGCTAAAAAAATCCTGAACCAATTATTAACAGTTAAGAGTTTTCTTAGAACCCAGTTCTGTCTGACTTTTCATTTAATTACTTTTCATTGTCCTTGAAATACATAGAATATATATATAATGACATGGTAAAACAGCTAGTTCTAACCTAGGATCCCACGTTTTGCTTTCATATTTGTCAAGTAATTGACTGAGTATCTTAAAAAAAAAAAAAAAAAGCGGTAGCACATGAACAGCTTATTACTCAGGAAAGTTAAAGTGTTAGTCCCTCAGTTGTGTCTGACTCTTTGCGACCTTATGGACTGTAGCCTGCCAGGCTGCTCTCTCCATGGAATTTTCCAGGCAAGAATACTTAAGTAGGTAGCCATTCCTTTCTCCAGGAGGTCTTCTGGACCCAGGGACTGCATCAGGATCCCCGCATTGCAAGCAGATTCTTTACCCTATGAGCTTAGGGGATATGCCCAAATTTTAGAGTTGTCTTTAGAAAATCTCAGCTCAGTTCAGTTCAGTCACTGAGTTGTGTCCGACTCTTTGCAACTGAAATGGACTGCAGCACACAAGGCTTTCTGTCCATCATTAACTCTCAGAGCTTTTTCAAACTCTTGTCCATCATGTTGGTGATGTCACCCAACCATCTCATCCTCTGTCATCCCCTTCTCCTTCTGCCTTCTATCTTTCCCAGCATCAGGGTCTTTTCAAATGAGTCAGTTCTTCATATCAGGTGGCCAAAGTATTGGAATTTCAGTTTCACCATCAGTCCTTCCAGTGAATATTCAGGACTGATTTCCTTTAGAATGGACTGGTTTGATCTCCTTGCAGTCCAAGGGACTCTCAAGAGTCTTCTCCAACACCACAGTTCAAAAGCATCAATTCTTCAGCGCTCAGATTTCTTTATAGTCTAACTCTCACATCCATAATGACTACTGGAAAAACCACAGCTTTGGCTAGACAGACCATTGTCGGCAAAGTAATGTCTCTGTTTTTTAATAGTCTGTCTAGGTTGGTCATAGCTTTCTTTCAAGGAGCAAGCCTCTTTTAATTCGATGGCTAAAATCACCATCTGCAGTGATTTTGGAGCCCCCCCCCCCCAAATAAATAAATAAATAAATAAGTACCTCACTGTTTCCATTGTTTCCCCTTCTACTTGCCATGAAGTGGTGGGACCAGATGCCATGATCTTAGTTTTCTGAATGTTGAGTTTTAAGCCAACTTTTTCACTCTCCTCTTTCACTTTCATCAAGAGGCTCTTTAGTTCTTCTTCACTTTCTGCCATAAGGGTGATGTCATCTGCATATCTGAAGTGAAGTCACTCAGTCGTGTCCGACTTTTTGCGATCCCATGGACAGTAGCCTACCAGGCTCCTCTGTCTGTGGAATTCTCCAGGCAAGAATACTCGAGTGGGGGGCGGGAGGGGAAAAAAAAAAGAATACTGGAGTGGGTTGCCATTTCCTTCTCCAGGGGATCTTCCTGACCCAGGGATCGAACCCAGCTTTCCTGCATTGCAGGCAGACTTGTTGATATTTCTCCTGGAAATCTTGATTCCTGCTTGTGTTTCATTCAGCCCGGCATTTTGCATGATGTACTCTGCATATAAGTTAAATAAGCAGGATGACAGTATACAGCTTTGACGTACTCTTTTCCTCATTTGGAACCAGTCCACTGTTCCATGTCCTGTTCTAACTGTTGCTTCCTGACCTGCACACAGATTTCTCTGAAGGCAGATAAGGTGGTCAGGTAGTCCCATCTCTTCAGAATTTTCCACAGTTTGTGGTGATCCACACAGTCAAAGGCTTTAGTGTAGTCAGTAAAGCAGAGGAAGATGTTTTTCTTGAACTCTCTTGCTTTTTCAATGATCCAACAGATGTTGGCAATTTGATCTCTGGTTCCTCTGCCTTTTCTAAATCCAGCTTGAACATCTGGAAGTTCACGGTTCATGTATTGTTGAAGCCTTGAGTAGAGAATTTTGAGCATTTCTTTGTTAGCATATAATGAGTGCAATTGTGCAGTAGTTCGAACATTCTTTGGCCTTGCCTTTCTTTGGGAATGGAATAAAACTGAACTTTTCCAGTCTTGTGGACACTGCTGATTTTTCCAAATTTGCTGGCATATTGAATGCAGCACTTTCATGGCATCGTCTTCTAGGATATGAAATGGCTCAACTGGAATTCCATCATCTTCACTAGATTTGTTCATAGTGATGCTTCCTAAGGCCCCCTTGGCTTCACATCCCAGGATGTTTGGCTCTAGGTGAGTATTCACATCATCGTGGTTATCGATGTCATGAAGATCTTTTTTGTAGTTTTTCTGTGTATTCTTGCCACCTCTTCTTATCTTCTGCTACTGTTAGGTCCATACCATTTTTGTCCTTTATTGTGCCCATCTTTGCATGAAATGTCCCCTTGGTATCTATAATTTTGTTGAAGAGATCTCTAGTCTTTCCAACTCTGTTGTTTTCCTCTATTTTCTTTGCATTGATTACAGAGGAAGGCTTTCTTGTCTCTCCTTGCTAAACTTTGCAGCTCTGCATTCAAATGGGTATAGTTTTGCTTTTCTCCTTTGCCTTTCACTACTCTTCTTTTCTCAGTATAGCTTCATCAGACAACCATTTTGTCTTCTTGCATTTCTTTTTCTTGGGGATGGTCTTGATCACTGCCTCCTGTACTGTGTCACAAAACTCCATCCATAGTTCTTCACAGACTCTATCAGATAATCCCTTGAATCTATTTGTCACTTCCACTGTATAATCACAAGGGATTTGATTTAGGCCATACCTGAATGGCCTACTAGTTTTCCCTACTTTCTCCAATTTAAGTCTGAATTTGGCAATAAGGAGTTCATTATCTGAGCGACAGTCAGCTCCTGGTCTTGTTTTTACTAACTGTACAGAGATTTTCCATCTTTGGCTGCAAAGAATATGCTCAAGCTGATTTTGCTATTGATCATCTGATGATGTCCATGTACAGAATTTTCTCTTGTATTGTTGGAAGATGGTGCTTGCTATTACCAGTGTGTTTGCTTGCAAAAACTCTGTTAACATTAGCCTTGCTTCATTTTGTTCTCGAAGGCCAAATTTGCCTGTTACTTCAGGAATTTCTTGACTTACCACTTTTGCATTCCACTCCTCTATAATGAAAAGGACGTCTTTTGGGGGCATTAGTTCTAGAAGGTCATGTAGAATAGAATCTTCTTCATAGGTCTTCATAGAATCGTTCAACTTCAGCTTTTTCAGGATAATTGTTTGAGGCATAGAATTGGATTACTGTGCTATTGTGTGGTTTGCCTTGGAAATGAACAGAGATCATTCTGTCATTTTTGAGATTGAACCCAAGTGCTGTGATTCATGGGGTCGCAAAGGGTCAGACACGACTGAGCAACTGAACTGAACTGAACTGCATTTTGGACTCTTTCATTGACTATGAGGGCTACTCCATTTCTTCTAATGTATTCTTGCCCACCGTGGTTGGTATAATGGTCATCTGAGTTCAATTTGCCCATCCAGTCCGGTTTAGTTCCCTGATTCCTAAAATGTCATTATTCACTCTTGCCATCTCCTGTTTGAGCTCTTCCAATTTAACTTGATTTATGGACCTAATATTCCAGGTTCCTATGCAGTATTCTTCTTTATAGCATCAGACTTTACTTCCATCACCAGTCGCATCCACAACTGGGTGTTGTTTTTTGCTGTGGCTCCCTCTTTTCATTCTTTCTGGAGTTATTTCACCACTCTCTCCATTAGCATATTGGACACCTACCAACCTGGGGAGTTCATCTTTTAGTGTCCTATCATTTTACCTTTTCATACTAGTCATGGGGTTTTCAAGGCAAGAATAATAAAGTGGTTTTCCATTACTTCTCCAGTGGGCCATGTTTTGTCAGAACTCTCCACCATGACCTGTCCATCTTGGGTGGCCCTACACAGCACGGTTCATAGTTTCATTGAGTTAGACAAGGCTGTGGTCCATGTGATTAGATTGGTTAGTTTTCTGTGATTGCGGTTTTCAGTCTGTCTGCCCTCTGAAGGATAAAGATAAGAGGCTTATGTAAGTTTCCTGATGGGAGAAACTGGCTTGAGAAAATAAAAGTCAAGTAAAACAAGAGAAAAGGTGTATTTTTCAAACATGCAGTTGGAGATTTAACTCAAACTGGCATATATTGAACAAAATCTTTGTAGTTTTGTCAGTGTTTTGGGCTCTCTTATATGATAGTGGGAAAATCACCAGAAAATTGAGTTAATTATCAAAGTGGAGGGAACTAACTTTGGTTTAGGAGAGGTTGGAGAGAACTATTTGAAAGATATCATATAATGAGCAAAAGAGAAATTCATAATAGAATACCTTTGGATTGTAAATAAAACTAGAATAAACTGAGCCTGAACTTTTGGAAAATTCTTA
Source organism: Cervus canadensis (assembly GCF_019320065.1). Lineage (NCBI taxonomy): Eukaryota > Metazoa > Chordata > Mammalia > Artiodactyla > Cervidae > Cervus > Cervus canadensis. The sequence continues at coordinate 63,320,017 of NC_057396.1, read as the reverse complement.
GGGGTACTTCAGACACATTTCATTTCCTTCTGAACTTGTCATAGTAATTTTGTTCAATTAACTAAATATTTGTGTGGGCCAATGCTAACTTGTTTTGTCATCACCATGAAGAAGAAAATAGTTGAAGATTCCGTGTGTATGGGCTTCCCTGATAGCTCAGTTGTTAAAGAATCCACCTGCAATGCAGGAGACCCAGTTGAATTCCTGAGTTGGGAAGATCCACTGGAGAAGGGATAGGGTACCTTCTTCAGTATTCTTGGGCTTCCTTGTGGCTCAACTGGTAAAGAATCTGCCTGTGATGCAGGAGACCTGGGTTCAATCCCTGGGTTGGGAAGATCCCCTGGAGAAGGGAAAGGATACCCACTCCAGTATTCTGGCCCAGAGAATGCCATGGACTATATAGTCTATGGGGTCACAAAGAGGCAAACATGACTGAGTGACATTATCTATAAACTTGTGAAATATAGATTGTGTTGCTACAACAAAAGGCAGATTAGCCTGAACAAGATAAGTGTTCATTCCTTTTTCTCATTCAGCAGTTAATGCATAAGTAGTCCAGGCTGCTATAATGGTTCCAATTGTCACGAATCCAGGTTCTTTTCTTTTTAAATATTCTGTCTGCAGTGCCTCACTCATGAGCATACAATGCTGCTCCAGCTCTTGCTATTATATCTGACTTGATAACAATATGAGGCTTTAAAAGATCCAACACGATTTCAAAGTTATGTGGGCCAATACATTTCCTTTTTGAACTGGGCTATTTTTAGTTCTGTTTCTTCTATTTGCAGTTGAAAGAATTCTAGTTCATTCAGGCTCTCAGTCACCTATAAGATAACTTGCAAGCTTCTAACCTTGAAACGTTGAAGCCGTTCATAATCTGACCTCATCCTGGCCCTCTAGACTGATGGCTATAAACCCTGCCATGTATGTAGTATTATAGTGATACAACACACTATCAGGAATTTCCCATACATAGCATGGTTATTCTGTTCTCTGTTTCTCCTCTTTTTTCCATGCTGGGAATGCCCAATTCTCCACACCTGCCTTTAACTCATTATCTCCCACTCATCATCTGAGACTGGTCTGAGGAATCACTTCCTTCATCAATCCTCCTCTGTGCTTGCAGACAGAGTACCCCTACGCTCTTCCCTTGGTGACAACCCACACGTATCTCAAACATTGCATTTACTGTGGTGTGCTGTATTATTTATTTTTTGACTCTAAATTATGGGATACAATGACATAGTCATTCTTTCATTTCAATCCTAACACACGTTCTGACCCAATGTAGAAGTTTAATAAAAATGATTGAATAAACTAACTACATAATGAAAATACAGAAATTGAAACTGTCAATTTTATAACCCTGTCTGCAAGATTTATTTTGGGGAAAAAATGTTGCACTGGAAGCTAAAACACCAGAATTGAGCTTGACTTTATAGTTTACTTTTTTTTTTTTCCTGAACCCAGTCTTTTTGTCTGATCCGTGCTGATGTTTTCACAAGAAGACACTTCCCTATGTACATTAGCATTGGCTTCACTCCTTATTCACTTCTGCTTAGGCATAGAAAAGTGACTAATATGGTGAATTTTGGGGAGAAGGAATGATAGTGGATCTGTTCTGCTTGACCCCTTCTTATATTCACTTTGACATGTGCCAACCTGCGGGCATCAGATGTTTAGATTTACTTTCTGCTATGTGCTATAATACCCTGCCTTTTTAGAGGATTCCTGCAATTGGCTCACTGTTTGAGTGACTATGTGTGTAAATATGTATCATTTAGCAGTGAAGTATTAACCAGCCTATTTAGCCACAGACTAAGACCCATCTTCCAATGTCCTGTGTCCATATCTGAATGTATTCTAGATTAACAAAAGAGAGATTCTTAACAATTTCAATATTCTCCCAATTAATAAAGTAATTTATGCTCGGAGTTTGTAAAATTTTAATTGCATGTGCCTGGCATTATGTAAGTGCTAAGATAATTAAATGAATAATACATATTTCACAACCTCAGGGAATTCTCATCTAGGGAAAATGTGCATCTTTCCAAACATCTGAGTTATACAACATTAGTATTCTATAAGAATGTTAGGGACCCTCCAACCTAACTGATCATTGGGAAAGGTCTAATAACTAAAGAACCTCTAGCCATTCCCTCCTCCAGGGGATCTTCCCGACTCAGAGATTGAATCTGGGTCTCTTGGATTGCAGGCAGATTCATTACCATCCGAGCCACTAGGGAAGCCCCCTTATAAATAATAGAGATACTCATTAAGACTCTCTGGGGGTGAGGATTTAGAATCCACTCTTCTTGTTTGTTTGCTTGCTTATGAGACATCCAAGTGATTATCACTATCAATATTTTACTAAATTCTGGGAACTATTAATTGAATTGCTCACCACAGTCAACATCTAAGACCTCCGTTGACTGACAGCACTGCCAGCCTGTCATAACTCACAGGACTTTGGGGTTTATATAATGAATTACGGGAGTGTTATAGACTTTTACTCAGAAGTGCTAGTATCCAGTGAAACGCCCATTGGTCTCACACATAGCACATATGTGTGTATGTGCATGTATTCACACAGATGAAAAGTGAAACTGAAGTCGCTCAGTCATGTCTGACTCTTTGTGACCCCATGGACCGTAGACTGCCAGGCTGCTCCATCCATGGGATTTTCCAGGCAAGAATACTGGAGTGAGTTGTTGTCTCCTTTTCCAGGGGATCTTCCTGATTCAGGGATCCAACCTGGGTCTCCCACACCGTGGGCAGACTCTTTACCGTCTGAGCTACCAGAGCTTCCCTGATAGACACACACTTATTGGTGGATGCCTAAGAGATTCTTGTAGTCAAACACATTTGGAAATACTGTGAATAAATTAAGTCAAAGACTTTCAATAGATTTATTGGAGAATTAGTATCTTGAGGTACATTGTGAGTCTCCAAGAGTTGGTTAAGGTCTCTTTAATTTTCATTTATACTATATCCTGAAATCTTATTTAATTGGCATACATTTGGGGCATAAGCATTTATATATTCAAAAATGTACTCTGGATTATAAATAGTAATAATTATTATATTATTATGTAATATTATACACCTATAAACTATTTTCGTGTTTGATTTGGTCATCCATTACAGAAATTATCAACAAAATTTTCAAAACTGAAATTTTTTTGTTTTGTGTTACTTAGCATTAAATCAATTTCCATAAATTGTAACAAATTGTGGAAATAAGATAATGACCCTTAAAATATAAAATATTAATGCTAAATCATACAGAAATGATTCATAGAAAAGCATGAGTTAGGGTCAGACTTTTTTCAGTAAATGAGATTTTGCCAAACTTATGCAATTATTTGCTTAAAGGATTTTGTAGTCTATCAGCTGTTTTCCAAGTTAGAACTAAACTCTCCCAGCTACGACATAGAAATATTCACGGTCACTATTTTTATTTATTTTTTTATTTTTATTTTTATTTTTTTTTCCGGTCACTATTTTTAAACACTTGGCATATTATATAATAAGGGCAGATAGACAACTAGAATCCTGGGGAAATGAAACAAAACATGAATCTGATATTCTGTCTTCCGAAGTGCATTCTTTTAGTCTTACTTTTCTCCTCTTAATTCTTTCCATTCACTGTTTCTGGAGCAATTTAAATTGTTTCCAATTATGGTAAGTAAAGGCAAGTATAAAAATCTATACAAAAGTTAAATGTAAAAATCTATACAAAAGTTAAATGTATAAATTAATTTAAGCATAAGTATATTAAAAAAACAGCTGTTTTTTCTTAAGAGATTCAATTTATCAATTCCTTTTTAGCCACTGGCACTTTTCTTTCAATTACTTTATTAGCTTCTTGTCTTGAAATACTGATCCAAGGGAGCAAACCACACACTCAGTGAACTGGCTATTTAATACATTGAGACAAGGGAAAGATAAGAAAAATTTAAATTTCTATGATGTTGGCTTATTTAGGACTGATACATAAAGCTTTAGATTCAGAATCCTTGGAATCACAAAATATTTACATATAATGATACCTAGAAAAACTTTACTAAAGCAAACATTTTAGAATACAGTATTACAGACATCAGATTAGAAGATTAGAATAAAAAACAGTTTCTTCCTGACCTGAGAGTTAGGAACGGAAAAAGACTGTAAAACAGTTTCTGCTCAACCTCCATTAAATATATAAAATGGAGCAGAAAAAAAAATTATGGCTATTATTTATTAGAGGCATGGAAGCCTTTAACATTTCGCTAATGAGAACAGAACCTGAAGAATCATTGCAATAAACTCTGCATCCTAAAATGCCATTGATTCTACAATGCACCAGTTCATAACTATCTGGTTTTGTGTGGATTAGGAGACATAAATTATATACATTAATTACCTTAATATCCCTGTTTTACAACATTACAATGTGGAAGAAAAAAAGGCATGAATAGAATATGACTTTCTAAACCTTATTGGTACCCAAATCCATCGCAGATATGTTAACCAATGTTGTATTCTTAATGATGAAAAAGGCAAAATTTAAAAGCTTTTGCAATATAACTAACAGAGTACAAGGCCAGAGCAAAGTTATTAGTTTATTGGGTTCTAAACAAGTATTTATTGAAAGAGGGGAAATTATTACAAGGAAACAGTGATTGCACATCTCTAGGCAAAGTAATATTAATATGGTACAGAAAATTGATAAAGAATACAGACACTTCAGTGTCAATAGAACTACAGAAAAAATACTTTCTTGTTTCTGCACAGTTAAGGTTTTTCAAAAAAAACAAAACTGAAATCTCAGCTAAAGAACAAACTTCAGAAGTTAAAAGGTGATTGAAAATCTAGAAAATCTTTGTAGAGTTGTAACAATTTTCCTTCGCAGAGCTCAAAGGGCGATAAAACTCTCAGTCAAAGGACCGTATACTAGAGACTTTTCCCTTCTCCTCCCAGAGATTAGTTTACCTTTGGGAGATTGTATTTTCCACTCTCTCTCAGGAGAGGGGGAAGGGGTTTGATAATTCCAGGGTTCAATAACACTAATAATAATAATAAGTACATGAAGGGTCTATCTGGTTCTCATTGCATCACAGTAAAGGGAAGAAGGAGCGAGGTGAACAATGCAGTTATGTCTGTAAGTAAAAATAATAGTTTAACCTTGACTAAAATAATCCCATGTTTAACTTCAAGCTAAAATAACTAGAGATATTTTAGCAAAATTGTTGCACCTCCAGTTGTTTGTTCATTCTATTCTTTATTTCCCCCCAATAATTCATTGGGGGGAAGGAATAGCTAGGAAGTTTAGGATGGACATGTACACACTGCTATATTAAAGTGGACATCCACTATATTTAAAGTGGATAACCAGCAAAGACCTACTGTATAGCAAAAGGAAGTCTGCCCAATGTTATGTGGCAGCCTGGATGGAAGGGAAGTTTGGGGGAGAATGGATACTTTCAAATTTATGGCTGAGTACCATTGTTTGTTAATTGGCTATTGTTGTTGTTTAGTCGCTAAGTCTTATCGGAGTCTTTTGCTACCTCATGGACTTTAGCTCACCAGATTCCTCTGTATAGAATAAAAGTTTAAAAGAGAGAGGGGGAAATAAAAAAAGCTAGCATCTAGGACAGCACAAACACACAAAAAGAAAACATGAAGAAGCAACTTTGAAAGATTTTACATTTGAATACCTACAACATAGATTCTAAGTTTATATCCATCCCTTTATTCATTCCATCCAGGTGATAATCCATCTAATTTTTTCTTATTTTGCATTTAAAAGTAAATTACAGATATTAACACACTTCTGTCTAAATACTTTAGCATGAATTACCACTAGAGTTTAATAATTTACTGGCGTGAGTGTGTATGCGCTAAGTTGCTTCAGTTGTGTCTAGTTCTTTGTGACCCTTTGGACTGTAGCCCTCCAGGCTCGTCTGTCCATGGGATTTTCCAGGCAAGAATACTGGGGTGGGTTGCCATGCCCTCTTTCAGGGAATGTTCCTGACCCAGGGATCAAACCTGCATCTCCCGCAGCTTTTGCATTGCAGGCATATTCTTTACTGCTGAGCCACCAGAGAAGCCCTGATTTACTGGCATTTAAATATTTGTTTACAACTTATTCTTTCATCATGAAATTTATCCACAATACTCATTCCAAATATTAAATTTTTCTTTGCCAAGCTTTGACAGTTTATATGCAGTCCTGTAACCCATACCACTATTAAAGTATATTAACATCTCCCAGAAAGTTCCCTCAGGCCCTTTTCTTGCCAATTGCTACTCTCATCCCTCAAGGAAAGCCCTGTTATTTTTATGACATTGATAATCATGACTATTTTCAAACTTTATATGCACAATATATAAATTCTTTTAAATATACTAAAATATACTAAATTCTTTTAAAATTTAGTCCTCTCAGTGTAAGTTTCTTGAGGATTGCTCATATTCCTGTAGGTAGCAACTTTTGTTGTTGTTATTGGGCTCTCTTTCATTATCTAGGTATATCTAGGTATATCCAAGGGCAAAGGAGAAGGCCCAGCAAGATGGTAGGAGGGGTGAAACCATGTTTAGAATCAAGCCCAATACCCACCAGAGATGCTCAGAGGGCTCAAACAAAACCCTGGGTGCACCAGGACCCAGAGACCCATGGAGAGTGAGACAGAACTGTGTTTGAGTGCCTCCTGCGGGGTACGGGTCAGCAGTGGACTGCTTCAGGGGCAGGGGATCTGGGTGCAGCAGACCTGGGTATGGCATAAGCCCTCTTGGAGGAGGTCACCATTAACCCCGCCATAGAGCCACCAGAACTTACACAGGACTGGGAAACAGGCTCTTGGAGGGAACAAATAAAACCTTTTGCATACCAGGACCCAGGAGAAAGGAGCAGTGAGTCCACAAGAACCTGGCCCAGACTTGCCCGTGAGTGTCCAGGATTCTCTGGCAGAGGTGTGGGTTGGCGGTGGCCTGCGGCAGGGTGGCTACACACCGACTGCAACAGTGTGTGAATGGTACATTTTGAAGAAGGTCACCAACATCTTCATTAACTCCATCATAGTTTGGCCTCAGGTCAAACAACAGGGAAAGAAACTCACCCCACCCATTAACAGAAAATTGGATTAAAGAGTTCCTGAGCATGGCCCCACCCATCAGAACAAGACCCAGTTCCCCCCTCAGTCAGTCTCTCCCATCAGGAAATTTTCATAAGCCTCTTATCCCTCTCCATCAGAGGGCAGACAGAATGAAAATTACAGTCACAGAAAACTAACCAATCTGATCACATGGACCACAGCCTTGTCTAACTCAATGAAACTATGAGCCATGCTGTATAGGGCTACCCAAGACAGATGGGTCATGGTGGGGTGGGGTGGTCTGACAAAACGTGGTCCACTGAAGAAGGGAATGACAAACCACTTCAGTATTTTTGCCTTGAGAACCCCATGAACAGTATAAAAAGGCAAAAAGATAGGACACTGAAAGATAAACTCCCCAGGTTGGTAGGTGCCCAATATGCTACAGGAGATCAATGGAGAAATAACTCCAGAAAGAATGAAGAGAGGGAGTCAAAGCAAAAACAACACCCAGTTGTGGCTGTGACTGATGATGAAAGTAAAGTCCGATGCTGTAAAGAACAATATTGCATAGGAACCTGGAATGTTAGGTCCATAAATTAAGGCAAATTGGAAGTGGTCAAGGAGGAAATGACAAGAGTGAACATTGACACTTCAGGAATCAGTGAACTAAAATGGAGTGGAATGGGCAAATTTAACTCAGATGACCATTATATCTACTACAGTTGGCAAGAATACCTTAGAAGAAATGGAGTAGCCCTCATAGTCAACAAAAGAGTCTGAAATGCTGTCCTTGGGTGCAATCTCAAAAACAACAGAATGATCTCTGTTCATTTGCAAGGCAAACCACACAATATCACAGTAATCCAAATCTATGCCCCGCAAAGTAATGCTGAAGAAGCTGAAGCTGAACAGTTCTATGAAGACCTACAAGACCTTCTAGAGCTAACACCGGAAAAAAAAAAACCAACTGGAATGCAAAAGTAGGAAGTCAGGAAACACCTAGAGTAAACAGCAAATTTGACCTTGGAGTACAAAATGAAGCAGGGCAAATGCTAATAGACTTTTGCCAAGAGAATGCACTGATCATAGCAAACACCTTCTTCCAACAACACAAGAGAAAACTGTACATGGGTATCACCAGATGGTCAATACTGAAATCAGATTGATTACATTATTTGCAGCTAAAGATGGAGAAACTCTATACAGTTAGCAGAAACAAGACTGGGAGCTGACTGAGGCTCAGATCATGAGCACCTAATTGCCAAATTCAGACTTAAATTGAAGAAGATAGGGAAAACCATTCAGGTATGACCTGAGAAGGAAATGGCAACCCAATGCAGTATTATTGCCTGGAAAATCCCATGGACAGAGGAGCCTGGTGGGCTACGGTCCATGGGGGTCGCAAAGAGTTGGACACAACTGAGCAACTTTCCTTTCCTTTTCCTTTCCTATGACCTAAATCAAATCCCTTACAATTATACAGTGGGAGTGGCAAATAGATTCAAAGGATTAGATCTGATAGACAGAGTACCTGAAGAACTATGGATGGAGGTTTGTGACAATGTACAGGAGGCAGTGATCAGGACCATCCCCAAGAAAAAGAAATGCAAAAAGGCAAAATGGTTGTCTGAGGAGGGCTCACAAATAGATTCCAGTTGAGCTATTTCAAATCCTAAAAGATGATTCTGTGAAAGTGCTGCACTCAATATGCCAGCAAATTTGAAAAACTCAGCAGTGGTCACAAGACTGGAAAAGGTCAGTTTTCATTCCAATTCCAAAGAAAGGCAATGCCAGAGAATGATCAAACTACCGAACAATTTGCACTCATCTCACACACTTGTAAAGTAATGCTCAAAATTATCCAAGCCAGGCTTCAACAATACGTGAACCATGAACTTACACATGTTTAAGCTGGATTTAGAAAAGGCAGAGGAACAAGAGATCAAATTGCCAACATCCATTGGATCATTGAAAAGCAAGAGAGTTCAAGAAAAATATATTCTTCTGCTTTATTGACTACACCAAAACCTTTGACTGTGAATCACAACAAAAATTTAAGAATTCTTAAAGATATAGGAAAACCAGGCCACTTACCTGCCTCCTGAGAAATCTGTATGTAGTTCAAGAAGCAACAGTTAGAACTGGACATGGAAAAACAGACCGGTTCCAAATCAGGAAAGGAGTACATCAAAACTGTATATTGTCCCTCTGCTTATTTTACTTATACACAGTGTACATCATGAGAAATGCTGGACTGGATGAAGCGCATGCAGAAATCAAGATTGCCGGGAAAAATATCAATAACTTCTGATATGCAGATGATACCACAGTTATGGCAGAAAGTGAAGAAGAACTATGGAACCTCTTGATGAAAGTAAAAGAGGACAATTAAAAAGTTGGCTTAAAACTCAACATTCAGAAAACTAAGATCTTGGCACCTGGTCCCATCACTTCATGACTAATAGATGGGGAAACAGTGGAAATCATGAGAGACTATGTTTTTGGATAAAAAATCACTGCAGATGGTGACTGTAGCCATGAAATTAAAAGATGCTTGCTCCTTGGAAGAAAAGCTATTACCAACCTAGACAGCATATTAAAAAGCACAGACATTACTTTGCTAAGAAAGGTCCATATAGTCAAATCTATTGTTTTTCCAGTAGTCATGTATGGGTGTGAGAGTTGGACTATAAAGAAAACTGAGCACAGAAGAATTGATGTTCTTGAACTGTGGTGTTGGAGAAGACTCTTGAGAGTCCCTTGGACTGCAAGAAGATCCAACAAGTCCATCCTAAAGGAAATCAGTCCTGACTATTTATTGGAAGGACTGATGCTGAAGCTAAAACTCCAATACTTTGGCCACCTGATGTGAAGAACTGACTCATTTGAAAAGACCCTGATGCTGGGAAAGATTGAAAGCAGGATGAGAAGGGGATGACAGAGGAAGAGATGGTTGGATGGCATCACCAACTCAATAGACATGAGTTTGGGATCTGGGAGTTGGTGATGGATAGGCAAGCCTGATATGCTGCAGTCCACAGGGGTCGCAAAGAGTCGGACTCGACTGGGTGACTTCACTTTCACTTTTCACTTTCATGTATTGGAAAGGAAATGGCAACCCACTCCAGTATTCTTGCCTGAAGAATCCCAGGGACAGGGGAGCCTGGTGGGGCTGCCGTCTATGGGGTCGCACAGAGTCAGACACAACTGAAGTGACTTAGCAGCAGCAGCAGCAGCAGCATCCTGACAGATGTGAGGTGATATTTCAGAGTGGTTTTGATTTGCATATCCCTGATGATTATTGATCACAATCAATAATCCTTTCCATGACTTTTGTGTGATTTCTCTAGAAAAATATCTATCTGGGTCCTTTGCCCATTTTAAAACTTGGTGTTCTTTTGTTTGTTTTTGTCTTATTTTGCTTTTGCTGTTGAGTTGTATAAGTTCCTTTTATAGCCTAAATATTGGCCCCTTATTAGACATGTAGTTTGCAAATATTTTATCCCATTCCATAGGTTGTCTTCGCATTTATTGATGATTTCCTTTGCTGAGCATCAGCTTTCTAGCTGATGTAGTCCCATTTATTATGTTCGCTCTTTCTGCCTTTGCCAAAAGTTTATTCTTGTATTAAAATCTGAACTTGCAGCAAGCTATTGCAGCTCTATTAGCAAGATTACTGTGTTTAGAAGCTTCACCCTTCTGCCCTATGGAAGCTTTACAATGAATTACTGATATCTGAGCAGGCAGTTGTAAAGCCTCTGAAAAAACAGCTATCATTTTTTTTTCACAATACATTTTAGTTCTCATTGAATTAAAAATCCTTTATTGCAAACAATTTTAACCTATTGCATGATAGAAATGAATCATATATTTATTAGTATATATCCATATTAAATCCAGAACCAAGAATTGCAGCTCTAGTAATTGCTATTCACATGTCTGCTTGTGTAAAGACAAAGCATAAGCTGCCAAGGAATTATGATGACATCCCAGCATAGGGAGCCTTAAATGAGTCACTTCTGTCCCAACCCACCAATGAACATGATCAGATATGCAGTAAAAAAGGAATAGCAGATAAATTAGGTCAGTTTTTTGTTTTTAATTTGGAATCCCCTAAGCAGAAGGAGAGGCTACAGCAAAATTTAATTGTTAAAATGCCTCTACAGATTCTAGAGTTCAGACCATAGTATCTACAGAATTATGCAATTTCTCCATCAGAGGGTTTGCTCACCCTCCAAAATCTGGAATCAACTCTCTACATTACTGTGCTAGTGCCCAAAACTGTTTTTTTTTTTTTTTTCTTTTTTTGTAGTGAACAGTTTTGTCTTCAAAATGTACTGACTTATAGACTGAAATACTTGGTGGCCTACAGTTTGACAACAAATGCTCTAAATGTTTCACCTCAGTTGCACATTATAATTTTTCCAGCGAGGCTCTGTCGCCTTGTAAAGCAAAGTATATTAACAAATCAAAATATCACCTTTCACTCTCTTTCTCATGCTCCATCTGGTAGAGGATTACAAGAGAAGGTAAGAAAGTCCTGAAATTTTTGAGGAATACTTTCCCATGAAGATTGGACTCTTAGTTAAAAAAAAAAAAAAAAAAAACAAATACAAACAGATTTATCCAGTAGAGAAGAAGAAAGGAGTGGGGGAGGAGAGAGGGAAATAATTAGAGGAGGAAAATAAAGAAATTGCAATACATAGATCAATTACAGAGAAAACTTTTGCAGATAATAGTTTCAATATCAGAAGTCAGGGCTGTGAAATATAGATTATCTAGGTTTATATAATGCTTTACTATATCAAATTAACCTTTCTTTCTTTTCTGGAGATAGTACAGCATGAGTGTCCTATTTTTTTTCAAATTGTTCTTTGTTTTTTGAATTCTTTTATAACCATTTTTATTCATTTTAATTAAGTCCTAGATTGAGGATACAGTTTTACATAAGGCCATGGCTTATCCTTTTAGTAAACTATTTTAAGTGGTTTTTATTTTCGTCGTTCAGTTGTCATGACCAACTCTTTCCGATCCCATGGACTGCAGCACGCCAAGCTCCTCTGTCCTTCACCATCTCCTGGAGTTTGTTCACACTCATGTTCATTGAGTCAGTGATGCCATCCAAGCATTTCATCCTCTGTCACCCCCTTTTCCTCCACCCTGGTCTTTCCCAACATCAGGATCCTTTGCAATGATTCAGCTCTTTGCATCAGGTGATCAAAGTATTGGAGCTTCTTTAGTTCTTCTTCATTTTGATATCTTTTCAAACATCTTAAATAGTAGTACAAGTATGGGTCTGTTTTTCAACCTCTCATAAATGTTCTTGATGTGTTTGTTGATTTTCATGTGACATTTTATTTATAGATATTCACATTTTTAACTTTAACATGGAACACAGTCATTTGATACAAAGAGATAATGATGAAAGTGAAGAAGAACTAAAGAGCCTCTTGATGAAAGTGAAACAGGAGAGTGAAAAACTTGGATTAAAGCTCAACATTCAGAAAACTAAGATCATGGCATCCAGTCCCATCATTTCATGGCAAATAGATAGGGAAACAGTGGAAAAAATGGCTGACTTTATTTTTGGGGGCTCCAAAATCACTGCAGATGGTGATTGCAGCCATGAAATAAAAGACGCTTACTCCTTGGAAGGAAAGTTATGACCAACCTAGACAGCATATTAAAAGGAGAGACATCACTTTGTCAACAAAGGTCCATCTAGTCAAGGCTATGGTTTTTCCAGTAGTCATGTATGGATGTGAGAGGTGGACTATAAAGAAAGCCGAGCACTGAAGAATTGATGCTTTTGAACTGTGGTGTTGGAGAAGACTCTTGAAACCCCTTGGACTGCAAGGAGATCCAACCAATCCATCCTAAAGGAGATCAGTCCTGGGTACTCATTGGAAGGACTGATGTTGAAGCTGAAACTCCAATACTTTGGCTGCCTGATGAGAAGAACTGACTCATTGGAAAAGACCCTGATGCTGGGAAAGATAGAGGGCAGGAGGAGAAGGGGGCGACAGAGGATGAGATGGTTGGATGGCATCACTGACTCAATGGACATGGGTTTGGGTAAACTCTGGGAGTTGGTGATGGACAGGGAGGCCTGGCGTGCTGTGGTTCATGGGGTCACAAAGAGTCTGACACGACTGAGTGACTGAACTGAACAGGTCCATTTTTCACATAAGTAGACAAAAAAATGCCCAAATTTTAGAGATTTCCTCAGTGCAATTGAGCTAAAGAATCTCAGTGGAAGAATTTCTGACTTCAGATTTGCTTTGTGCTGAATTCATTATCTTGTGATAATTTTCTTCCTCCTGTTCCTGTGGTTCTGTGAGTAACTGCAACAGACAGATGCATGTAGAGGTGGGTTTATGCAAATGTAGAGAATAGTTTTTACAAATTTACTGCAATGTTATCATACCAGGAAATCATAGGAATTCTTCTATAATTAATGGGATATAGAGTTAAAGTTCTATAAGAGATTTTTTTTAGGATTATACTTCCTTATTGTTTTGATGCATTTTATCCAGCCTCAGAGAAAATAGGTTTACATCTGCCAGCAGGTAATCTTATAGAGGTTTTGCTAAAGTTTTATAAAATTTACCAAATCTAGTTTTGTAATCTAAAATAAAGCATCTTATATTTATTGGTATATATAGATATACCAATAAGTATACTGCTCTGAATTCATTTTACCCACCCAACATTAACTTCTAGAAAATCTCTGAGATCCTGTAAACATCCTTTCAAATGAGTGCCTCTTAATAAAGAGATTAAATTTCTCTTAAGTTTGTCTTATTCAATAATAAATATTTGATAATGCATTCTCCTTTAAATCCAGATCTCATAACCCCTGGCTATTCAGCAAGTAGACTGGGGCATTTCAAACTTGGAACACAGGTATTGGTATACTTTATAGCATTAAATGTTATTCAGTAAACAATACACAATTGTGTTTTTCTTGAATTTCTTTCTAACCAAAAGGAATGTATGATGTCCTGCGTCTCCTGTAACTGGCGTCAACTTACGCTGGTGTCAGGCCACAGCCTCGGGGATTTTAATATGTCTAGATCCTAATGTTCAAGGGTCCTGTCATTCTTTCCAGTCCCTCCTTTCACTCTTCACTGGAAGTATTTCTCCTTTAAGAAAGTGATTGGACAGCCTCAATGATGGTCAGAAGTTACTCCAAAAAGTAGCACTCATTTCTATCTTGCCATTTCCAAAATGCAGGAAATGAAAAATATCCACAGACACTATTACTTAAAAAGTGAAAGTCGCTCTGTCATGTCTGACTCTGTGACCCCAAGGCATATACAGTCCATGGAATCCTCCAGGCCAGAATACTGGAGTAGGTAGCCTTTCCTTTCTCCTGGGGATCTTCCCAACCCAGGGATCAATCCCAGGTCTCCCACATTGCAGCAGATTATTTACCAGCTGAGCTACTAAGGAAGTTATTACCTGATGCCACCCACAATACTAGGAGACATTGTGAAAAGGTTGAGTTACTCCCTCTCAAGGTGCTCAGGTCCTGCATGCTTTGATTTCAAATCACTAAATTATTACTGCCTCCACGACATCTATGTGACTATTATGACACAATCACAACACACAGTTAAATGCTTCCGGCATTAAAATCATAGAATGGTTTCACTGGCAAACCTCTGAACCTATATAGCACAGTCTTGGTCAGTTACAGTTTTCAACAGCTTGGATGCTTATTATAAAACTACGTAAGGAATTGTCAGTTGTGATCCTTCATTTTTTTACATGGTAAATACCTCAGGTCATCCTGATAATATTTCTTTTGCATATGGCCATATTTCTGACATCCGTAATAACTTTCTTGTCATTTAGTCGCTAAGTTGTGTCCGACTCTTTTGCAAACCCCCAGACTGTAGCCTGCCAGGATCCTTTGTCCACAGGATTTCCTGGGCAAGAAAATTGAAGTGGGTTGCCATTTCCTTCTCTAGGGGATCTTTCTGACCCAGGGATGCAGCTGGCGTCCCCTGCATTGCAGTTGGATACTTTACCGCTGAGCCACCAAGGAAGCCCAGTAATAGCTTAGGAAGGTTTATCATGTGGACCACTTTGGTATCCCTTTTTATACATTGTGCCCATTTTAGGCCTTCTAAGGAATCATCCACATCCATCCCTAATCCTCCCCATAAGAATCTTACAAGATTATAGTAAAGGCATGTGTATGTGCTAAATTGCTTCAGTCACTTCCCACTCTTTGTGACCCTGTGGACTGTAGCCCCTCCAGGCTTCTCTGTTCATCGGATTCTCCAGACAAGAATACTGGAGTGGGCTACCATGTCCTTCCTCAGGGCATCTTCCCATCCTAGGGCTCACACCTGAGTCTCTTATGTCTCTTGCACTGGTGTGTAGGTTCTTTACCACTAGCGCCACCCGGGAAGCCCCTACAGTAAAGTAAACTTCCCTTTTTAGAACTGTTCCACATTTTTATGTATTTTCAGACTTTCTTCCTCTTTCCTCATTGTTTTCTGTCACTCTGTCATCCTCTGTCATCGGCTGAGAGTGCAGTCTCTTTGGAAATACAAAGCTAACATCCATTGACTGACATCAATGGACGTGTCTTATTTATCAGCCCTTGTCCCCAGCTATTGAAAACAGGCTCTGTAAACCTTTCCTCATCCACTGCTACCTTAGCAACTAACTTCAATTACTCTTCTGAGCCACAGTACATAAACAAGCATCTTTTCTCTGATGAGCAGTACTTTAAGTTGCACAAATCTACAGTTCTTGACATTCTCAAATCCCAGACAAAACCTCTATACTCTTGCACACGTCTCCTGAAGCACCGTTCATTCACAGAATACACATGACTTCACGTTTCAGAAAAAGTTGATGACTGGCACACCTCTGGCATTTTAGGGATCTATTAGAAGATGTGTTCCCCTGGGACTGAAGGATTACTCCTGAGATTCAGCTCTTGTTTCTGAATCATTACTATAGTTTATAAATAATACTTTTCTATTGCTTGATGTAAGACCTTGGCCCTTGCTCAAATGATAAATATATCCATTTGGGGGACATAAGTATCTTGTTATACCCTAGGACTCTGATGATATCAGATATTGCACATTATTTTTCTAGGCAGAGGTTTCAGCTTTAGGATTTCAAAGCATAAGCCTGAGTCAACATCTTTAAATGTATATATTTAGGCAGTAGCCTTTCAATGATCTTCTTGAGAGTCACTAGAAAATCAAGTTTTTGATAAGCTTTACTAGAAATCCTGGAGACTTGGCAGTCTTGACCAAAAGTTTTAGCTCTTCAAGATCTTTTTGATGGACTTTCCTGGTGGGAACTGTGCTCCACAACAAGAAAATCCTCAGCAATGAGAAGCCCGGGCCCCAGAGCTGGAGACCTGTTCTCCACAACTAGAGAAAGCCCTCACGCAGCAACAAAGACCCAGTGAAGCCAAAAATAAATAACTTTTAAAAAGATTTCTTTTGTGATGCTGAACTCTGATGTATGTTTATAAGATTACAGATGGGATTAAAAATAAGTTAGGGAATCTTCTTATACAGGTATAATGAGATGTTCAGTTTGTATAACACGTTGCAACAGCAATGTCAGAATTTGCTGGATAAAACCTAATGGAATTGAAGTCCATGTGTTGATGATCAGGTTTTCTGTCATCCCTGTTACCTGATCTTGCAAGATTATGTTTCTCTTCACTAGGACCAGAGTCGAGGCCAGGTTTCTTCCCACTTGACCGCAAATGATAACATAATTCCATATCAGAGTTTCCTCATTCATTTACTTTATCAGTAAGGGAATTAGATAAAGTGGTGAGACAGACATCTAGGCCTTCAGGATTTGCTGAACAAAGCCCCTCTGTATGGAGAAGTGAGTGAGGATCGTCATATACTTGCTAATATTACTGGGCAATTAAGTGTGCTGAGCTAAACCATTGGGTATATCAACAAAGTTAATAATTGCAACAAATCTGTTATATTGGTACTATTATTTTTTCCACATTAAAGACAGGAAACTGAGATGAAGACAGATTAAATGACTTGTCTAAGTTCATGTGGCAAATAAAATACAGTCAAATGCTAACCCAGGTGCTCTTACTCCAGAGCTTGTCCTCTTATTTATTAACCAACACAGAACTTCCATACTGACCCAGTATGGGAAAACTGAACTGAAATTTCTTCAGAAAATTTTGCCAAATGTTATCACTTTCTAATTGCTTTTTTAAAATGAATTTTATAAAAAATGTATAGGCTGTTCTAAAATTCAAAATGAATTTGCACTTATCCCTGGTTCCCAGTACTCCTTCAGGGACATGGATGTAAGTCCATCGCTGATAGAACCTGCTTTAGTAATTTTGGTTAAAAAAAAAAAGAAAAAGAATTGCATTTCTGTTTAAATAAGCATGAGTCCCACCTTGCAAATTCTAAGTAGGCCATCATGCTCCTGAGAAGTCTCTTCCTTTACGTTCATGCGGACCTCTACATTGACTCACTGAGTTGGAATGATCAGTCTTTATCACATTGCCTGATAGTGTGAGTCAGTCACGGAAGCATCTTGTTTTCATAGGCTGTTGTTTGCAGCTGTTCCTCAGGTTCATGTGTGTGATACAGAGGTACCAAACACAAGTACTTCTTATCTTACTAAATTCCCCCAAATTGAGGGATAAAAGCAATGGATATGATGGAACCACCAAAGGTCAACAATGAGCTTCTAAAAGTCTTGATTTTTCAAACTGAATTAGTCCCAAATGGTGGCCCCAGTAGTCAAAACTATTTTGATGAAATGAAACTTTCATTTCTTAAGGGTAAGTCTATCTAAAGACAAACATAGATTGCATATTAAAAAGCAGAGACATTACTTTGCTGGCAAAGCTCTCTCTAGTCAAAGCTATGGTTTTTCCAGTAGTCGTGTGAGGATGTGAGGGTTGGACCATAAAGAAAGCTGAGTGCCAAAGAATTGATGCTTTCAGACTCTGGTGTTGGAGAAGACTCTTGAGAATCCCTTGGACTGCAAGGAGATCAAACCAGTCAGTCCTAAAGGAAATTAGTCCTGGATATTCATTGGAAGGACTGATGCTGAAGCTGAAGCTCCAATATTTTGGCTATGTGATACGAAGAACTGACTCATTGGAAATACTGTGATGCTGGAAAAGATTGAAAGCAGTAGAGAGGGGGATGACAGAGGATGAGATGGTTGGATGGCATCACCAACCCAATGGACATGAATTTGAGCAACTCTTGGAGTTGGTGATGGACAGGGAAACCTGGTGTGCTGCAGTCCATGGGGTCGCGAAGAGTCGGACACAACTGAGTGACTGAACTGGACTTATCATTGATCTAAAGACATCCTTAAATTTTTATTACTAAAGAAAACATAACATCAAGGCTATTTTCAGAATCAAGGACATTAAAGTTATCTATAGAAATTGTGAAAATTTGTCATACTACACCTATGTAAATAAAGTATTCATCTTCATGTGTTTCCGAAACAAAGGGAATTCCAGTGTCAATGATCTCTTTACCTTCATTCTACCAAATTCCTTGTGTCCCCAAAGTTCTACCATTAAGGGAGACAGAAAGGCAAACAGGAGATTGATAGAAAGAGGGAATCTAAAATTTAGAGTCTAATAGAGGTATATTTATCCTGAAATTTGAGATCTAAATAAAATTTCTTATCAGTCTACTAAATGAAATCTTGCTTTTCTTCTTACACATTGACTTGGGTAGTTGAGAACATACATGAGTTGGAGAAATAATTTTAAAAAATTCGACTAAAACCACTCTATGATATTTCCTCCAACTTTAAACCTGAACCCACGCAAATTCTATCATCTTGAAAAAGTTTCCCTTGCTCTCCACTACTCCTTCACCCTTTCTGTAATGCACTCGTGCATGCACACACACACACACACACACACACACACACACGCATAATGCTGAAGATAGTTTAATATTCTTGTTCTGTTAGTTTTCCCTTGCCTAAAGTTACATCAAATAATAATAATGATGATAATGATGGCAACAACAAAGATGATGCTATCAAATGAAAGAATTCCCAAGGTTGTACCGTGAAGTGGGCCTTCTGTGATTTATTGTGGCAGGAAGAGTAATGGACCTCACAGATATTCACACCATCATGTCCAGACCTGTGATGTGCTGCCAGGGCAAAAGGGAATTTGTAGATGTGATTCAGGATACAGGTTTTGAGAACAGACTGAGTTACTCAAGTGGAATCAATCTAATCACATGAATCCCTAAAAGCAGAGGACTCTTCACCACTACAGAATACCACATCAGAAAGGTCAGAGAGATGACAGTGTGAGAAGACTGTAATTCCCATTGCTGGTTCTGAAAAGTAGATGGCTCTTTGCAAGGGTGGAGAAGGCTTCTAGACACTTAAGTGTGGCTCTAGCCAAGAGCCACCAAAGCAATGGGACTTCCATCTAACAAGCATATCAAACTAAATTCTGCCAAAATTTGAATAAACAGGAAACAGATTTCCTCCTATAGCCTCCAAAAAAATTTCAGCCCTGACAACACCTTGTTCTTAGCCTAGTGAGAACTATACAAGGCTTCAGAACTACAACATAATAAATGTGTGGTTTTAAGCCAGTTAGTTTGTGGCAATTTTCATGGCAGCAATAGAAAACATTTACAACTTTCTTAATAAATAGATATGTATATATATTTATGAGTTTGAGCAAACTCCAAGAGATAGTGAAGGACAGAGAAGCCTGGCATGCTGCAAGCCATGGGATTGCAGAGTCTCACACAGCTTAGCAACTGAACAACATATATATATATATATATATTTACACACACACACACACACACACACACACACACACACACACATATACATATATATACACACACACACACATACATAAGTACGTATATACATATGTACATATGTATATATTTCAGGGATTCCCATCCCTCTTGAAACGACACTGCGTCTTACTTGTTAAGAATTGGACTCTGGAGTAAAGGCATTACAACTAGGTGATTTAGGGCCATTTCCTCCAGAGTCCTTCGCTTCCGTTGCTTCATCTTTATAATAGAAGCCGTCATAAAAGGAATTTTAAGATTCAATGAAGCGATGTAAGTGAAGTAAACAGCACATTTCTTCACAATTAGCAAATAGTTACTACACCTCAACCACCACGGACATTCGTATGAGACTGGTTGTAGCAGTGGTGTGCTGCTGCTGTGGGACCAGTGTTTCTATAAGTGTGACTGAATATCATTTAAGGCCTGCTCTTAATCATTTCAGTTCCAAGATATGATAATATCATGAATCTTAGAATCATAATTTTCCTGTTGGATATATAGCATACCAACTTCCCATTTCATCTTTTTGTTTCTAAAAAAAGTAAATAAGCTATCTACATTTTTTTCATTTTCCATTGCCTTGATTATCTGCAAATCGCATAAATTTATCTTAAATAATTTCACTAAGGGACAGCTTTGGGCATCAATGTATAAAACATTAATGTTATCCACATTCAGGGCAACTCAGCAGTCATCTAGCGTGGATTACCCAAGGTCCCACTCACAGGTGCCAGGGGTTAGGATTCAAACATATTTTGTGGAGGAGACATAATTCTACCTTCTACAAATGGCTAAGCTTGAGAGGAAGTGAAGAGTGATTGTAAGAAGCACAAAGACTCTTCTAGAGCACTGGTAATGCTCTTGATCTAGGGGCTGATTATATTGTAGTTTCAATTTATAAAAAATCATCCAGCTATTCCCTTATGATATGTGCACTTTACTCTATGGATGTTATGCTTCAATACAAAAAATAAGTTAAAAAAAGAATGTAAATGATTGCTACTATCACTGGCCGTAGGATCTATAGAGCCTGCAGACTCTTTCATTAAGAGAACCACTAAATGCTTGGGCTGATTTTTCTATAGTGTTTTGTAAATTGCTTATATATTTTCCTCCCATTTTCAAATAAGAAAACTGAAGCTTAGAAAGTTTGGGTAATCACAAGACCCACATAGATAAATGTCTGTGCTTGTGTGTGTGTGTGTGTGTATTTTTTCTGTAAGACTGTTGACATTGAAAACATTAATCAGAAAGTTTCAGACTGTATTCTTCTCCTACAGGGTTTATTCATCATCATTCTCACCCTCATAAATTGAAAATAATTCATTGTCATCCTACTTGCAAGTTACTTTCATTTTGACACTAACAATTATAATGCAACTCATAAGAATAAAGAATTCCTACATGGAAAAATTTAGCATAGCAAGTAGATTTGAAAGTCTAAGCTCTACAGTTTTAACACATGGTCTAACTCATAGGTTGATACAAAATAGAAAAAGCCAAGAGTATAACAAGTTGAGATAAATCATTAAGTGAGAATCAAAGAGTAAAATATAATCTTTCATTTTCTCCTAGCAGAGTGCTTTACACTATAAATCCAATTAGTTTGAACTGAAAAGAGATTAATCAATTTCTGGAAGCTTCAGGTTTTACAACAATGACTGAATCGAAAAAAAAAAAAAATTATGTTTTCAAGAAAATATACTCCGTCCTTGATGATTTTCAAAGCCCATTTTTAACTGTGTTTGGACTGACCAGTGCTCTTTTTCAGTTTCTTTTATGTTTTCAGATACGTGCACACCTGTGCGTGCCCCCCCCCGCCACACACACACTCTCTCTCTCACTCAGAACACACACTTTTGTCTGAGGATATTGCTGAAATATCTCATAATAAAAAAACAACATGATTCAGCTTCCCTGGTGGCTCAGTGGTAAAGAATCTGCCTGCCAATGCAGGAGACACAGGTTCAATCCATGGGAGGATCCACCATGCTCCGAGCACGTGGGCCTGTTCACCACGACTCCTGAGCCTGTGCTTGAGTTCAAGAAACGAAACTCCTGAAGCCAGCGCAGCTAAAGCCCATGCTCTGCAACACAAGAAGCCACTGCAATGAGAAGCCCACACCACAATGAAGAATAGCCCCTACTCACTGCAACTAAAGAAAGCCCTTACACAGAAATGAAGACCCAGGAGCCAAAATTTAAAAAAAAAACAAACAAAAAAACCCAGTCTATAGGGGAATTCAACTCTTACAAAGAGGTAAATAAAACAAATTAGACTTTACACAGGCAGAGAGAAAGGAGGTACATTTAATATATTTTGGAGAAACGGGTAAAATTACTAAAGTGCATTAAATCCAAAAGTACTGAGACTCAGTTTCCAAGTAACGTAATGGGAGAAAATGAAATCTTAAAGACATGGAGATAAAAGTCACATTTTTATTCAAATTGCATAAAATTCAAGTAAAACAATTATTTCTTATGTGGTGGGGGGCATGAAATTTGTAATTTGAGATGCATCGAGAAAATTAAAAAAGAAAATATTCACTGCCATCTCTAGTAATGCTCTCTTTGGTACACAGAGATTGTTCTAGTGAACTCACTAATTACTTGGAATTAATTTTGTGACCAAGTCCAAGAATTAACTTGTGAGCCCCTCCCTCTTGAATGTATTGAGTCTTGTGTGCATGTAAAGGCCCAGATCTAAAGCATATACTATGGATCCAAGGTCAAGAGCAGAACTAAGGTTTTAATTAAAATCTTATATGCATTATTATCATATTCTCTCCACTAACTAAACTTAATAAGGATACTGATGTACTACTCCTAGAAACACAGTAGGTGCATAATAGTTGGTAATTGATTGAATTAATACCTTCCCACACCCTTTCTCACAAAAGAAGTTTGTCTTTCCTCATACTGTCTCTCTTGAAATTTTTAATATACAAAATGTTATTTCCTGGAAATTATGCTTAAGATTTGTATATTGAACTTAGAACTATGAAAAATGCAGTTGGTGATTTTTAATGCACTCACAGTTTATAAACTCTTATATTTTCATTTTTATGAATAGAAGAAAATACCATTTTAACCATTTAGATCTTAATTTAAAATATGAGTTTTTGATTTTCAAAATTGATGAGCTTTATACCATTCTAAATTGCATTTTGCGCTTCTCAATGAAGCACAGATTGAAATCCATAAACATTTTGTTTACTAGTTAAAGTGGCTAGTTAGGTAGTTATGCCAAAAACATCGAGACAAGTATTCATGTTGGCAACCACTCCCCTACACACACACACACACACATTCAGTGAAGTCTAATTATAGGCAGAGTTTGAGACAGCACTCCAAGAGTAATATCCCTACCTTCAGCTCTATACTGCACATCCGCATGCTATCAAGGCTTTATTTGTTCACAGCTCTCTAAAATTAATTTTTATTGGAATAGTTGCTTCACAATATTCTGTTAGTTTCTGCCATGCAGCAAAGTGAGTCAGTTACACATATGCATACACCCACTCTACTTCAGATTGCCTTCCCACTCGAATCGCCACAGAGCGCTGCGCGGAGTTCACCACGCTCTACAGTGGACCCTCTCTAATAATCTACGTGATAGTAATGTGTAGATGGCAACCCCAATCTCCCAGTGCGTCTCATTCCACTTTCCCCTAACCATAAATTTGTTCTCTACATCTGCCACTAGTAAAACATACAGATGAACTTTTTTGCAAAACAGAAATAGAGTCACAGATGTATTTTTCCATAGTTTTAATAAGATTCCTTGTCCATGCCCCTCTCCAGTTGGAATGAACTTTTTATAAAGAATAAAACTCAAGCTCTAACTGAAAATCAGGTGAAGTATGGAGGTAAGCAGACCCAAAAGAGGTGATCTCTCAGGCTTCAGGTTCATAAATTAGGCCTAGAAATCCAAGAACTAGAGTCTGGATTGCTAAAAGGATATAAAATAGCTGATTGATCATGTAAAAACCTCACAACAAAGAAGAGCAAATGTGATGACCAAACTGAAGATCATAGTGAAGACAAGAAATAAGCTGATTCTAAGTTGATTCCATAAGCTTTGTATGGGAAAGTTGAATTATAGAGAATAGACTAAATTTGAGAGCATATTTCATTTGTTTTGGTGCAATGTTTTAATACTCACAAGGAAATTATTTTAACATTTTTTTAATCATTGTTATTTGTTAAGTCATCATTTGTAAGTGATACAAAACAGTATCTCATCATTTGTAAATTCAGTCATTGACATCCTCATAGGATTGTTTGCTAGATTAAATCAGATAATACATTTAAAAGGCCCAATGATGTCCAACTCTCTGTGACTCCAGGGAAGAACGCCATACTTCCCTGTCTCCCATCTCTTGGAACTTGCTTAAACTTAGGTCCATTGAGTTGGTGATGTCATCCAACCATCTCATCCTCTGTCATTACTTTCTTCTGCCTTAAATCTTTTCCAGCATCAGGGTCTTTTCAAATGAGTTGGCTCTTCACAACAGGTGGCCAAAGTATTGGAGCTTCAGATTCAGCATCAGTGCTTCCAATTAATATTCAGCATTGATTTCCTTTAGGACTGACTGCTTTGATCTCCTTGCAGTCCAAGGAACTCTCAAGAATCTTCTCCAACACCACAGTTCAGAAGCATCAGTTCTTCGGTGCTCAGCCTTATTTATGGTCCATCTCTCCCTTCCCTGGTGGCTCAGACTGTAACGCATCTGCCTACAAGGTGGGAGACCTGTGTTCAATCCCTGGGTCAGGAAGATCTGGAGACGGAATTGGCAACCCACTCCAGTATTCTTGCTTGGAAAATCCCATAGACGGAGAAGCCTGGTAGGTTACACTGTCCATGGAGTTGCAAAGAATCGGACATGACTGAGCGACTTCACTTCTCACATCCATACATGACTACTGGAAAAACCATAGCTTTGACTATGTGGACCTTTGTCAGCAGAGTAATGTGTCTTGTTTTTAATATGCTGCCTAGATTTGTCATAGCTTTTTTTTTTTTTCCCCCAAAGAGCAAGCGTCTTTTAATTTCATGGCTGCAGTTACCATCTGCAGTGATTTTGGAGCCCAAGAGAATAAAGTCTCACTGTTTCAATTGTGTCTTCATCTACTTGCCATGAGGTGATGGGACCAGATGCCATGATCTTCATTTTTTGAATGTTGAGTTTTATTATTCCTATATAATAAACTTATCTCTGAATGTACAATATTGAATGCAGCACTGTCTTACAAAAGTATACTTTTCTTTCCAACGCCTCTGAGAAAAATTGACAGGATATATTCAATGAACATCTCCTGGAAGATTGTAAAATATTTAAATTGCTCTCCTTCCACATTGGGAATCTTTCTCTCTGCTCACTTTCATCTCATGAGATATTGTCAGACCAAATGTAATTTCATTCCAACACTTTGTTCTATCTGACCAATTCCAATTTTGATTATACAGTATTTTTTGGATGATTGAGTTTCCCCCCTTTTTCATTGATATAGACATGAATTGAGTACATTTGACTCAATTATCTGCTGCTTAAGTGTAGTTTATTCAATCCATCTGGGCTGGGAGCAGTGGTTGCACCCTCCCTGTTGTTCAAAGCACTGTCTGTGTCTGATATTGCCTGTTTTTTTTTTTTTTTTTTTTTTTGCTCAAGTCGTATATACCTGAGCCTTTTCTCTCCTTCCAAATTTGAGCCTCCAACCCCATCAGACCCCCTCTCCCCTTATTACATCCTGTGAAAACATTTTGTTGAGATGAATTTGACCATAGAATTTTCCATGTAATGAATGTGACAGAAAGCAAAATTTTAGATTCCTCACATTTTCAGTCATCTTTTAGAGCCTGAGGAGATGCCCAACCAATGTTTTCACATGGACACAGATTTTTACAAAATTTTAAAAACTAATTATTTTAAGATTTGGTATGGCCACTGATTGTTCTAGTGTCCCTTTCATCACATTCCTCTCATATTAAATAGTGGAAGTGGCCCCCAGTGAATCTACTGTCCATTTCTTGGGAAGTCGAGATGCAATTGGATACTCAGTTTGGGTTGAGTAGAGTTTAGGCTTCCATGTACATTTAGTATATATTTAGCATTACACATATTTGTGTGTGTGTGAACACAGGCATACCTTGGAGATATTGTAGGTTTGGTTTTAGACCACTGCAATAAGGCAAGACACATGAATATTTTTTTATTTTCCAATGCATACAAAATTTATGTCCACACTGTAGTCTGTTAGGTGTTCACAAGTATTATGTCTGAAAAGCAATGTGCATACTTTAAGAATACATTATTGCTAAAAAATACTAACCATCATTTGAGTCTCCAGTCATAGTAATGACATCAAATGTCACTGACCACAGGTCATCACAACAAATGTAAAATTATGAAAAAGTATAAATACCACTAGAAGTACCAAAATATAACACAGAGACACAAAGTGAGCAAATGCTGTTGAAAAAATGTCAATTGATTTGCTGGACATAGGGTTGCCACAAACTTTCAATTTATGAAAGATGAAATATCTGTGAAGTACAATAAAGGGAGGCACAATAAAATGAGGTATACCTATATATGTCATGGGTACTAAACATATAAGTGTGTGTGTGCATGCATGTGTGTGTTTTGTTTATGATTTGCATTAACATCTGTGTGTAGCTAAGTTTTCGTCAACCTTACCACCATAGGAACAGCTTTCATCTCATTGGCAAACAAGACTGGTAACATTTTCATGACCAGGGTTCATTTCAGACTGTGAACTTTCCCACAGCTTTGAAGACCAGAAATATGTGGGCACGGGATGAGGTATAGGATGTCAATTGCAAAAAGCCAAACTCATAAAGTTCTATACAATATTACAGCTTATGTATAAAATACACTTGATAGAGATGTTTCCAATTTGTCAATAACCCTAAACATTTATGTGACATCCATGTTCATGCTAAGTCACTTCAGTTGCATCTGACTCTTTGTGACCCTATGGACTGTAGCTCGCCAGGCTTCTCTGTCCATGAGATTCTCTAGGCAAGAATATTGGAGTGAGTTGCCATGACCTCCTCCAGGGGATCTTCCCAACCCATGGACTGAACCCATGTCTCCTGTGGCTCCTGCATTGCAGGTGGATTCTTTACTACTGAGCCATCAGGGAAGCCCTTATATGACGTTCAGTTCAGTCCAGTTCAGTTGCTCAGTCATGTCCGACTCTTTGTGACCCCATGGACTGCAGCACATCAGGCCTCCCTATCCAACACCAACTCCCAGAGTTAACTCAAATTCATGTCCATTGAGTCAATGATGATATCCAACCATCTGATCCTCTGTCATCCCCCTCTCTACTGCCTTCAATCTTTCCCAGCATCAGGGTCTTTTCAAATGAGTAAGTTCTTCATATAAGGTGACCAAAGTATTGGAATTTCAGCTTCAACATCAGTCCTTCCAATGAATATTCAGCACTGATTTCCTTTAGGATGGACTGGTTGGATCTCCTTGCAGTCCAAGGGACTCTCAAGAGTCTTCTCTAACACCACACTTCAAAAGCATCAGTTCCTCAGTGCTCAGTTTTCTTTATAGTCCAACTCTCACATCTATACATATATACATATGGTAAAACCAGAGCCTTGACTAGACAGGCATTTGTTGGCAAAGTAATGTCTCTGCTTTTTAGTATGCTGTCTAAGTAGGTCATAACTTTTCTTCCAAGGAGCAAGTGCCTTTTAATTCTGTGGCTTCACTCACCACCTGCAGTGGTCTTGGAGCCCCCCAAAATAAAGTCTGTCACTTTTCCACTGTTTCCCCATCTATTTCCCATGAAGTGATGGGACCGGAAGCCATGATCTTAGTTTTCTGAATGTTGAGCTTTTTTTTTTTTCTTCATTTATTTTTATTAGTTGGAGGCTAACTACTTCACAATATTGTAGTAGTTTTTGTCATACACTGACATGAATCAGCCATGGATTTACATGTATTCCCCATCCCGATCCCCCCTCCCACCTCCCTCTCTACCCAATCCCTCTGGGTCTTCCCAGTGCACCAGGCCCGAGCACTTGTCTCATGCATCCAACCTGGACTGGTGATCTGTTTCACCATAGATAATATACGTGTTTTGATGCTGAGCTTTAAGCCAACTTTTTCACTCTCCTCTTTCACTTTCATCAAGAGGCTCTTTAGTTCTTCTTCAATTTCTGCCATAAGGGTGGTGTCATCTGCATATTTGAGGTTATTGATATTTCTCCTGGCAATCTTGATTCCAGCTTGTGCTTCATCCAGCCCAGTGTTTTTCATGATGTACTCTGCATATAAGTTAAATAAGCAGGGTGACAGTACCAGTGAAAAATTTTAAACCTCAAAAAAATGGAAAATTATTAAAATTATATAAGATATAAGAATCTAATACAATATTTTAATTTTCTCCATGGAAATAATATCACAAAAGTAGTGAGAGTGGAAAGAAATGATAAATGACTATGCCACTAAGAAGGCAAAAGAATAATGTTAACAGAAATATACCATTTTCTAACAAATCATATTTATTTTGGATCTTGAATCTATTGTACAACACACTTTCCCCAGTTTCTTGTTCAAAAATCCATTTTCTTTGTTCATCTAAGTTAGTTTAAAATAATTTATTAGCAAATAGTTGAGCATAGATACTGTTATTGGCACAAATTAATTGCATGAGCACAGTCATGTTACTGAGATTTAGACAGCTAAATATGTATTTAATTTACTTTGTGTCTTCTCCAAATTCTACATTTTTCTAAGTAAATCCAAAGAGCCTTTGTGAAAATGTTGCTGGATTTCAGTTATATTCTGTATAGTTGACCTATTGCTGTCAATATCAAGGACGATTTGTTTGAGTTGTTCTTAACAGTGGTGCTTTTCAGATCCCTGTTGCCTCCTTCAGATGCTCAAAAACATAAGGTGAAAGCAAAATCAAGTTAGAATTGTATCTCTTTTAAATATTAATAATTAATCTGCAATTTTGGATTGAAAATAAGAGTAGCAGTCATGTATTTCCATATCTTAGCTGTCTTAACACTCAGTGAAATCATTAATAGTGGTTTAGAAATAATATTTTCAGTTTTTTTTCTTATCTAGTACTAAATTTTATTCCTCGTAGAGAACATCTAGTGTAGGAAGAACTGGTTCAGAAGAAAATATTCCTTTGGTTTCATGAACTTACCACAACTTTGGTAGTATTTACCCAAATAAATTTAAGATCTATTTATCTTTATTGCCTTTTAATTTTATCACTTTTCCTCACAATTCCTCTCTCATTTTTTAAAACTGCCAGAAAGAAAACTTCTTCTTAACTATTTCTCCACCAGATACTTCCTTTTCTTTTCTTTTTTATCAGATACTTTCTGACAAAATATGTTCTACCCTTTTATGAAGGGTTCAAAGAACAGAGAATTATTTCAACCACAGAACCAAGTATCTTAGAATTATGATTCAAAGGCTATAAATCATTTAATTCATGAATCATTAACTTACTAACTGAACTGCATCTTGAAATATAGTTTTCTGCAATGAAGTTAGAAAATTTTACTTATGCATTAATCAGATGTTAAATTAAATGTAAAAGAAAACTAATCTCTGATAGCATTTGAAGGATAGGCCAAGTGATGTTAAAATGAGCAAATTACTTCAATACATATTTCTATGAATATTTTTGGAAGTAGTTTATGATTCTCAAGCATTTGGTTGCAGAGAAGATTCAAGGACAAAGGTCAAAATCCACATTCTAGGCCCCAAACCAGAGATTTTTACTCAAGTGTCCTGGAGAGTGACCCAAATATATGGATTTTTAATCAAGAACCAATATCAATTAAAATGTTTGGCCTCATTTTGGGATCAACATATAGTGTATATTTTATACTCCATAAATTTTCAGGGGAAAAAAAACATAGTTTTTTGATAGATGCAGCTTTCACTCTTTCCTTGCGTATCCAGTGTAAAGGAAGTCAGAGATATGGTACACCAGGGATTTCATAGTAACAGTAAATGATTCATTTGAATAAGTTTACAGCAAGGCTCCCCAGGTGGTGCTAGTGGTAAAGTTTCTGCCTGTCATAGCAGGAGACAAACAGATACGGGTTCAATCTCTGGGTCAGGAATATACCCTGGTGTAAGAAATGGCACCTTACTCTTATCTGGAAAATTCCATGGATAGAGGAGCCTGGCGGGCTACGTTGCATGGGCTGCAAAGAGTTGGACATGACTGAGCACGTGAGCACATCAAGGCTCAGCCTTGCAGGCTTTGGGAATCTGGCCCTTTTATTCTTCCATATGCTATGTGGAGTGGAATAGAATAAAAAGAACAGTTGTCTTTAATCTAACTTTTACATAGCACTTGCCACATTGGGATTGCCACTTTCTCTTTGTAAGGTTTAGAGAATCTAACAGATTGCTAGAGAATATTAATGATGATGATGTGGAGTCCTTTCCCATTGGGAAAATGAAAGGAATATTTTTTGCATGTGGTCAGTGGAAACAGTCAAAGACTAACATATCACTCACAGACCTGTATTCTCCAATACCTTATTGTCCTATCGCTCAGTCTTCTCTCCTTGTGACCCCATCTACTACAGCACACCTTCCTGACCTGCATATAGAATTCTCAGGAAGCAGGTCAGGTGGTCTGGTATTCCCATCTCTTTAAGAATTTTCCACAGTTTGTTTTGATCCACACAGTCCAGGGCTTTGGCATAGTCAATAAAGCAGAAATAGATGTTTTTCTGGAACTCTCTTGGTTTTTCAATGATCCAGTGTCTGTTGGCAATTTGATCTCTGGTTCCTCTGCTTTTTCAAAATCCAGCTTGAACATCTGGTAGTTCCTGGCTCATGTACTGTTGAAGCCTGGCTTGGAGAATTTTGAGCATTACTTTACTAGCGTGTGAGATGAGAGCAAGTGTTTTTTGCACTAGCTCTATCATTTTCCAATGCAATGTACAAAGCATTCTCATTTCACTCTTTTTTGAACTCTTCTCCTCTGGAGTTCATGCTCTCCTTCCTTCTCTACAGGGACATAATTTGAGACCATTAACTTTCCCTCACCAAGTGTGTTAGTAACGGATGCCCAATGTTCCTCTATACTCTTTAATTCTGCTCTCTACTTGGGTGAGTTCAATGGCTGCATGGCTGACTGATTTCGAACCACAGCTTCTCATGGCTTTGATCTTAATCCACTCCATTTCATATACCCATTACCACTCTGCTGTTCTGGAACTTATCATCATCTGAGATGCTGTCCATATGGAATTCAGATGCCTCTGTCTTTCCAGAGAGAAATGTTTATCCTGACAATCTTTGGGATGATTCTTTTTCTAAAGAGCAAGACAAATGAAATAATTATAAAAATTGAGAACTATCATGAAGAAAACAAAAATTAGGAGTTAGGCTATGAGAAAGGGTGAAACTATGTCTCAGGAAAGAATTATCAATAATTTCAAAGAGTAAAACCTTTCTTATTCAACAATATTTTTGCCAAAGAATATTCTTGTATTATTTTAATGTTGTCAAAAAAATATCAACATTTTTGTTTTATAGCAAAGCTTGGGGAATATGTAGATGCATTGAAGAATATATATTCTGTGATTGCACACTATAGATTTCTAATAACTACAAAGATAATAGATGTTCTCAAACATTTAAAAAACTTGTAGTAAATGTCTCTCTACTTTGAGAGTTTTCACATTTGCTTAAAAGCCTGTATGACTAGACTGCAAATCAAGAGCTGTTGTTTTCCCAAGACAATAACAAAAAGCCTAGTAGATCCTTATTCTTTATAATCAAGGACAGATGTAAAAAAAGAATAATTTCCAAGTCATCTAGTTACTATAGTACTTCATAATTATTAAGCAATTGCTGCTTTCTAAGAGCTATACTAATTTTATATAAATTCACTAATTTTCTCAAACCTCCAGCTACCTACTTAATATTTCTACATAAATGTCTCACTTATATCTCAAAATGTATAAACTTAAAGTTTCAATTCTATCAACAAATTTTTCTCACTCATACCCCAATTTTTAATTGCTTAAGTAATACTGAAATTATTACTTTTGATACCAATTATTTATGACATCACTCTAAAAGGTCAACAACCTTCTCTCGGTAATTATCAGAGTAAGTTCAGTTCAGTTCATTTCAGTTGCTCAGTCGTGTCCTACTCTTTGTGACCCCATGGACTGCAGAATGTCAGGCTTCCCTGCCCATCATCAACTCCTGGAGCTTGCTCAAATTCATGTTCATCAAGTCAGTGATGCCATCCAACCATCTCATCCTCTGTCGTCCCCTTCTCCTCCTGCCTTCAATCTTTCCCAGCATCAGGGTTTTTCCAATGAGTCAGTTCTTTGCATCAGGTGACCAAATTGTTGGAGCTTCAGCTTCAGCCATCAGTCCTTCCAATGAATATTCAGGACTGCTTTCCTTTAGGATTGACTGGTTTGATCTTCCTGCAGTCCAAGGGACTCTAGAGTCTTCTCTAACACCACAGTTCAAAAGCATCAATTTTTCAATGCTCAGCTTTCTTTATGGTCCAACTCTCACATCCATACATGACTACTGGAAAAACCAGAACTTTGACTAAGATAGACCTTTGTCAGCAAAGTAATATCTCTGCTTTTTAATATGCTGTCTAGGTTGGTCATAGTTCTTCCAAGGAGCAAGTGTCTTTTAATTTCATGGCTTCACTCACCATCTGCAGTGATTTTGCAGCCCAAGAAAATAGTCTGTCACTGTTTCCATTGTTTTCCCATCTATCTGCCATTAATTGATGAGACTGGATGCCATGATCTTAGTTTTCTGAATGCTGAGTTTTCAGCCAGCTTTTTCACTCTCCTCTTTCACTTTCATCAAGAGGCTTTTTAGTTCCTCTCCACTTTCTGCCACAAGGTTGGTATTATCTGCATATCTGAGGTTATTGATATTTCTCCTGGCAAAATGATCCCAGCTTGTGCTTCATCCAGCCTGGCATTTCGTATGATGTACTCTGCATATAAGTTAAATAAGCAGGTGACAATATACAGCATTGACATACTCCTTTCCCAATCTGAATTCAGAATAAGTAGAGGGAAAATTTTTCAGTGAGGGTATAAATGATTTAAACTTCAGTATCACCAACTACACTGATTCACAAATTAAACACATAATTGATCTATGCAACAACAAAAATATATCTCACAGATATTTAGACGAGAAAACACAGCTTTACTTGAGGATTATATTGCTTATTCCTATTTTCAGAAATCCTAGAACAGGCAAAATTAATCTGTTGTGATCAGAGCACAAACAGTGGTTGTCTTCTCAGAAGGGTGGAACTGACTGGAAGAGGTAACACAGAAACATTCTGGGGTGAAGGGTGGATTTTACACAGGTTGCTTGGTGTAATTTATAGGTATGTGTAATTTTTAAAACTCAAATTACTGTGCATTTAAGAATAGAACTATGTAAGATAGAAATGACTTTTCCAAAAGAATTCTTGAGTTTTACTTCTTAGGTATTACCTCTTGTGAACTTGCGATATCATTGGCAAATGGCAGGTTTTTCTTCCTCTGTTAGCATACAGTAGTTCCTTTTAATAATCTACAGATTTTTCTTCTTATGTTGACCTTCTGATAGAGAAATTCATTTTCTTCTTTTATTCATATGAAATACACCCTGTTTTTCTGAGAAATCTATTATGTGCTACCCAATATTAGTTACCAAAAATTCAGACAAAAATTAGACAATTTCACTATTTGCAATGAATTGACAGTTGAGAATAAAACAAATATACTCCTATAAAATGGGAATTCAAACAAAGTAATTTGGTTCTCTTCCATAAAATTGGAGACCTCAAGGGAATATGTCATGCAAAAATGGACATGATAAAGGACAGAAATTGCAAGGACGTAACAGAAACAAAAGAGATTAAGAAGAAATGGTTAGAACACATGGAAGAACTATACAAAAAAGATCTTAATGAACCAGATAACCATGATGGTGTGGTCATTCACCCAGAGTTGGGCATCATGGAGTGTGAAGTCAAGTGGGCCTTAGGAAGCATTGTTACAAATAAAGGTGGTAGAAGTGACAGAATTGGAGCTGAGTTATTTCAAATCCTAAAAGATGATGCTGTTAAAATGCCACACTCAATATGTCAGCAAATTGAGAAAACTCAGCAGTGGCCACAGGACTGGAAAAGGTCAGTCTTTATTCCAATTGCACAGAAGGGCAATGCCAAAGAATCTTCAAACTGCCATACAATTGCACTCATTCAATGTGCTAGCAAGGAGATACTCAAAATCCTTCAAGCTAGTCTTCAGCAGGACATGAACCAAGAACTTCCAGATGCACCAGCTCAGTTTAGAAAAGGTAGAGGAACCAGAGATCAAATTGCCAACCTTCATTGGATCATGGAGAAACCAAGGGAATTCCATAAAAACATCTACTTCTGCTTCATTGACTACACTAAAGCCTTTGACTATGTGGGTCACAGCAAATTTTAGAAAATTCTTAAAGTGATGGGAATACCAGACCACTTTACTTGTCTCTTGAGAATCTGTATGCAGGTCAAGAAGGAATAGTTAGAACTGAACATGGATCATCTGACTGGCTCAAAATCAGGAAAGGATTCCGACAGCCTGTGTATTGTCACCTTGTTTATTTAACTTCTATGCAGAGTACATCACAAGGGCTTCCCTCATAGCTCAGTCAGTACAGAATCTACCTGCAAATCAGGAGACCTAGGTTTGATTTCAGTTCAGGACGATGCCCTGGAGGAAGAACCTGGCAACCCACTCCAGTATTCTTGCCTGAAGAATCCCATGGACAGAGGAGCCTGGCAGGCTATAGTCCATGGGATCACAAGAGTCATATGTGACAGGACTAAACCACCACCACCAAGTACATCATGCAAAATACGAGGCTGGATGACTCACAGCTGGAATCAAGATTGCTGGGAGAAATACCAAAAAATCTAAGATATCCAGATGATACCGTTCTAATGGCAGAAAGTGAAGAAGAACTAAAGAACCTTTTGATGAAGGTGAAAGAGGAGAGTGAAAAAGCTGGCTTGAAACTCAACATTCAAAAAACTAAAATCATGGCATCCGGTCCCATCACTTCATGGCAAAAGAGGGAAAAAAAGGGGAACAGTTACAGATTTTATTTTCTTGGGCTCCAAAATCACTGTGGATAGAGACAGCAGCCTTGAAATTAAAAGACATTTGCTCCTTGGAGGGAAAGTTATGACAAACCAAAACAATGTATTAAAAATGAGAGTCATTACTTTGTCAGCAAAGGTCCATATAGTCAAAGCTATGGTTTTTCCAGGAGTCATGTATGAATTGGAGAATTGGACCATAAAGACAGCCAAGACCTGAAGAACTGATGCTTTCAAATTGTGGTGCTGGAGAGATGCTTTCAAACTGTGGTGCTGGAGAAAACTTCAGAGTCCCTTGGACTACAAGGAGATCAAACCAGTTGATTTGAAAGGAAATCAACCCGGAATATCCTATTCATTGAATAGACTGATGCTCAAGCAGAAGCTCCAATACTTTGGCCACGTGGTACAAATAGCCAACTCATTGGAAAAGACCATGATGTTGGGAAAGATTTAAGGCAAAAAAAAGGAGAGCAGCAGAGGATGAAACTGCTAGACAGCATCACTGACTCACGGATATGAATTTGAGCAAACTCCGGAAAATCATGAAGGACAGAGGAGCCTGGTGTGCTATAATCTATGGGGTTGCAAGGAGCTGGACATGACTTAGCAACTGAAAAACAACAACAAAAATTTGGTATTCCCTCAAAAAAAATCTTCTGTGCAACAAAAATTTGACCTTATATAATCTATTATATAGTGCTAATAGGTACAAAAATAATGACATATCTGAGGTACAATCATGTTACCTTCAAGATAGCATCTCTTATTAGTTTGAGGGTAAACTTTTAGATGAAGCCATACTTCTACAATTAGAAAGAATATATAGCTCAGTTAACTGAATGTTTCTGAAAAATTAGTCACTCTGTGATTAATTTTGGATAAGTAAGTTGTCAATAAATGTGAAAGTTCTTGCCATCTAGTATTAATAGTTACCCTGCCACGGTTTTTGTTTGGTAGAAAAATACATGTTAATTCTAGGTCAGGCACAAAGGAATATAGCTGACAGAAATAGCATTAAAAGGCATATCATCATTTTATTCTCCTGGTTCCTTGAGCCCCAATTTCCCTAGGACAACACAGAAAGATTCAGGTGACAATTGCAAATATCGTGGATTGAGTTACTGGAGAAGAACCCTGAGCACTGGAAACCTGAATCTTATATTGTACAGTGTCCAGTAGGCATGCCTACTCTGAAATTATGTTTAGAAGACTGCAGAGTAAGTTAGCATGCTTTTGGTTTGCCCCAACGGGAAAGACTTCTCCAAACCTGATCATTATATAATCGTTGTAAAGATTGTGTAAAAGAAAGTCCATTTATACCCCCATTCAAATTGTGCATAAACACAGAAGATTCATGGAGAATATTCTTCCAACAAAAGTTAGATTTGTTCCTGGATTGCTTTAAAATACATCCCTATATAGGGCATGATATTTAAGTAACTCTATTTCAAAATTTCAAAATCACCCTCTCCGACGGCTGTCATTGCCAATTACTCTAAAGTGTACTTTCTTTCTGGATCGAGTCATGCTGGTATTTTAAGCAATGCTCATGAGCAGGTGACTGAACTATTGCAAGTATCATCGGAAAACTTCCTTAGCTTTGTGTTGTTCACTGTTGGTGATGTTCACATTTAAAGTGACTCTATTTTCTATCTAATTACATTTTCATAAAATGAAAGCATAAAAATATTTAGGAGCAGAAAAATTCCTTTGGTGGTGGTGGTGGTGTCTGTGTGTGTGTGATTAGTCACTTAGTCATGTCTGACTCTGAGACCTATTGGACTGTAGCCCACCAGGCTTCTCAGGCCTTGGAACCTTTTAGGCGACAATATTGGAGTCGGTTGCCGTTTCCTATTCCAGGGGATCTTCCTGACCCCGGGATGGAGCCCATGCCTCTTCTGTCTCCTGCATTGGCAGGCAGATTCTTTACCACTGTTCCATTTGGGTGGTACCATAATATTAATCTAGCAAATGCATTTCAGGATTTCCACACTTCATCAGGTCTTTAGAATACTATTTTTTTTTCCTCAAGGCTTTGATATTTACCATTGTTCTTACTAACATTAATAGCATTAATAGTAACTCTTGGGAATCATATCTCATTTGTTTTATATTCTATGGCTGAAGAGAAAGTCAAACTGATTAAAGTCCAGCATCAGTGGACCACTGTGTTCTATAGAATCAATCTCAAAGATCACTTCAGCCTAAATGGGCAGCCTCTTAATTTGCCATCCACTGGTGAATATGTGATCAAATCATTTTGATAAAGAGGTTTACTTGCAAATTGAGGGCTAGTATGTTTCTGAATTTTCTTAGTCTCAAGAGCATTTAAATTTGGAGGAAAGAATTGAAAGAACAGGAGAGAGTCATATTTATAGAATCATTGCATATTAATATTAAAGCTATTAAATCTCATTTTTACCAATAGCAACACTTTGTGATAAATACTATCATCTCTATTTCATTTGAATGAAACTGAAGGCTAGAAATTTGGGGGAATTTACCCAGAATCCTGTAAATATCATTGAGAGACAGCCAATTGCTTTTCATTAATAAGGAAAATGAGTCTCAATTTGGTGCCTTAAATCCAAGATTTATAAAAGCTTAACCAGTCATATTCTTACGATGAGTTGCCTGTATTACTCCTTGCTCCATGGCTTCACACACCTAATCACCATTAGATTATAGGATTCACTCTCATGACACCACAGTCTCTGTTATAGGTTGGTTAAGTAGTTATGCCACTGGGAAGACAGTGACCATCACAACCTGTGTACAATGTTAGTTTATGTTCTCATAGTGGAAAAAAATTTGAGAGAAGAAAATGGTGGTTACCCCCAAATTTTTGTCTAAGGAATTTTTGTCTAAGTATCTACCACCAAATATTTATTACGAGGAAAGTATATCATTCAGATATTATAACATCTATCCTTTTTTTTTAATTGGAGGACAACTACTTTACAATATTGTGTTGGTTTCTGCCATACAACAATGTGAATCAGCTGTAAGTATATATATATAGTCCCTCTCTTTTGACCCTTCCTCCCATGCCGCCCCCATCCCATCCCTCTACCCAGAGCACCAGCAACTTATATGTTGCTTATGTTATTCAGCAACTTCCTACTAGCTACCTATTTTACACATGATAATGAATATATTTCAATGCTACTCTCTCAATTTGTCCCACCTCCTCCTTCCCCTGCTATGTCCACAAGTCCATTCTCTGGGCAGCACCACATATCCAGAGTCTACTTTCTCTCATTTATTTACAAATAGAGGAAATAAATATTAATATATTTATATTTAGCTCTCTAGGTCATATTTTTGTACTCTTCCAGAGGACTGAGACAATTGACCTTGATTCTTTCAGTAGGTGGGGTATACTATATGACCATAAGATATCCAAAAAGAAAAGATAGAGGTTCTGAAAAAAAAAAAAAATACATATTTGAAAAGGTTATCTCAAATTCTGTAGATGGGTGAATCTAAAGATTAGGACAAGTACAGTTGTGATCCAGACAGTAGTTGTCCAGCTTCCTACTTAGACAAAAAAACCAAATGCTGGTGGAATCAGACAGAGTCCAAACACCTGCATGTTAGCAAGGCCTTTGTCTTTCAGCCATATAGCCAAGATTTGGGGTCAGGCTTCAGTTCTGGAGTGGATTTAGCATTCTGATTAGAAGAGCCAGTTGGAGTAGGCATATTAGTGCAGATTTAGAAACCAAAATGTGCAGGTTTTAGTTCTACCTGTCAAAAAAGGCTGGCATGTGACTTGTTCTCTCTGCACTTCAGCTTCCTCTTTTGTAAAGTGGGCTTGTTTTGAGATGAACAGGACAGTTTTGAGGTAGATAATATGTGAAAGAGTATATTAAGAATTATAGGGACTTCCCTCATGGTCCAGTGGTTAAGAATGCCTGCCAATGCAGGGGACACTGGTTTGATCCCAGGTCTGGGAAGACTCCGCATGCCACAGAGCAACTAAGTCCGTGTGCCAGAGTTACTGAGCCCACACGCTAGAGCCTTCTGACCTGCAACCACTACTGTGCCCGCATGCCAGAACTGCCGAAGCTCGCGTGCCCTAGAACCAGTGTTCTGCGACAAGATTAACCGTCACAGTGGGAACCCCATGCACAGCAATTAGACAGTATCCCCCGCTTCCTGCAACTAGAGAAAAGTTCATCAGTGACGAAGACCCAGCACGGCCAAAATTAGATAAATTAAAAAATAATAATAATTATAGCAATACATATTTATTAACAATTAAACCTTGTTGCTATTACTACTTTTAATTCTATCTGGCTACTTGCCTTGAGGATACCTTCCTGAATGTCATTTTGCTTACTCATTAAATGAGCTTGTGGCACTCATCTTTCAAGGTTATAGTAAGAATCAGAAGTAATATGAAGCACCTGGTATGGAGTTTGGGCTCAGTGGCCAAATGCCAATTTCTAAGAGTAGGTGTCAAGGCAGAGGCTAAGAATATACACTATAGACAGTAGGACCTACCACTGGAAAATAACTTAGAAACTCAATTCCCTTAATGCACACTAGGTTCCAGGTCTTGAGAAAAAAACAAACAAACAAACATTGTAACCTACAGTCAATTAACATCAGAAAGTTTCTGAACACTTGGAATTGCCTTTGCTTCAGTTAATATTTGCCAAGGAATTTTGGTTGGGTGCCATCACTATAGTCATCCTGAGAAACACGTGATGCTGAAGCTGGTAACTTGAGCTCAGAATTTCACTGCTAATCTAAGATGGACAAATACCTTGCTTCTTAAAGGATGAGTACAGAGATGATACCACTTACTGGCTAGTACTTGGCAAAATAGTACTTTAAATTA
The DNA here is from genome assembly GCF_019320065.1 of Cervus canadensis. Taxonomy (NCBI): domain Eukaryota; kingdom Metazoa; phylum Chordata; class Mammalia; order Artiodactyla; family Cervidae; genus Cervus; species Cervus canadensis. The sequence goes on along the minus strand of NC_057396.1, from coordinate 63,280,079 downwards.
TTTTGATACCATCATCTGTGTACTTCAATATGATTTAGGCACGTTAAAATATTACCAAATTATATTGTTTCATCAACCTTGATACACCCAATATGTATTTTTTTGGATGTTTTATTTACCACCTGAAAACTCCATGTAGAAAAAAAGACCTTTCATGAAAAGGACCTTGCTGTTCCTGGTCATTATTACAATTGCTAGAAATATGACTCATTGGCAAGATTGGAACACATATGGGTCCTAATATTGAGTTCCTTGGGAGTATTTAATGGCACTGATTCCTAGGAATAGATTTAGAACACCTTTTTTAAACTTACTATTCCTTTCATAACATTAACTACTTATCAAAATAATTGTACATTTCTATACACAGGATAGAAAAATTAAATACTAAAACAGAGATTTCTCATTTCATTTTTACACTAAACATCAGAGTAAATCTGTTGGAAAGAAGGAGGAAAATAGATTTCTTTCTTGATAAACTTCATTTCCCCCAAATTTTCTGCAACTGATATGACTTTTCAGCCCCATAAAAAGACAAAAATAAATAAATAAATAAATAAACTGGCCTTCTGGTCTTCTATTTCTTCCAGCTTTTAAAACATGTACAAAGTAGAAAGCAGAATTAAAACTGGGTTTCTTAGTCAAAATTTCATTATGATCTGTATTACTCTTTAGGAGCTATCAAATAAATAGATCAGTGAAAGTGAAAGTCACTCAGTCATGTCCAACTCCTTGCAACCCCATAGAATATACAGTCCATGGAATTCTCCAGCCCAGAATATTGGATGGGGTAGCCTTTCCCTTCTCCAGGGGATCTTCCCAACCCAGGGATCAAAGCCAGGTCTCCTGCATTGCAGGCAGATTCTTTACCAGCTGAGCCACAAAGGAAACTCAAGAATGATGGGGTGGGTAGCCTATCCCTTCTCCAGATGATCTTCCTGACCCAGGAATCCAACCAGGGTCTCCTGCATTGCAGATGGATCCTTTACCAGCTGAGCTATGAGGGAAGTCCTGTAGAGGGAAACTGAATAAAAATATAAAATATATTTTCTGTAGAAACCCCTGTGTAGCAACATGTCCAAAAGTCTTTTCCTTAAGTTTCAAAATAAGTGCAACTAAATAAGGCATTTGATAAAATTTTCATTTATTTGTATTTATTGAGTGATTTATATGTTCTACATATTCCTCAAGGAATTATCAAAATAATAAAAAAAAATGATAAAGGGGAGTAGACATTACACTCAGTTTAGTCCAGTCACTCAGTCGTGTCCGAAAAAAGCCAGTCAAATGACATGAGCTTTAAGATTCAGCATCAGTGACTAGAATAACTCTGTAGATGTTGATTTTTATTAGTTGATAATAGATTTAGAAACAAAAAATAATAATAAAATGCATTATTATTTTCACCTCTTTTCACTTTACCCACCTCCTTCCCTTCTTCCTCAACCCCCAGAGTATTAAACCTATTCTGATGTTCCTTGAGTGCAATCTTTGTTGAAGTTGTTAATCCAATATGCCAATCTCACCTGGTTTAACAAACTGGTGCTTTCACAGCTGAGATACCATGGTGCGCAGTTATTTTAGTTTTGATAAAAGACAATTGTCAAGCTTTAGCTACAGCCAATTTAAGACTTTTTTTTTGTGCTTTCTATTTCTGAATATACAGGTGCTATTTTATTTATTTATTTTCCATCAATGGAGCTACTTTCTTGCCTTCTGGGAATTCATTCTGCACTCAGAAAATATTTACAGCTCTACCTGAAAATAGCCACGTGCAAAATTCTAAACTGACAAACTATTATCTAAACTTTGGCATAATCAAATGTTGGTGTCATTATTTACCATACATTTCACCCAGTTAAAGAGTATGGTTTTATCACTTTTAGTATAGTCACAGATATGTATGATTATTTTCACAGTAAATTTTTAAAATATATTTGTGACTTCAAAAACATGAGCTAAATTTATATTGTCCCAATTCCAATAGAGAATTATAAGCCAATAACCCTAGAGATGACATCAAGAAAATGCACATTTAATTAGATGATTTCCTCTAAATTGTAAGACTAATTAATTCAAATATTTATATGTCCTTGTTTTCTTAGACATTATTTGAATTTAAGTACAGATCTCTGTGAAAATGAAAGTGAAGTCACTCAGTCGTGTCTGACTCTTTGTGACCCCATGGACTGTAGCCAACCAGGCTCCTCCATCCATGGGATTTTCAAGGCAAGAGTACTGGAGTGGGTTGCCATTTCCTTATAAAAATGTAATTTTAGTAACTAAAATGTTTCACATAGTCTTTTGTCAAGGTGATTCAAAAATACCTTTTTAATTACATGTTTATTTATTCAGCACATAATTATTATTTTCTTGCTATCTGTCAGGTAGTCGAGAAGATATCAAAAGCACAGTCATTTACTTAAATTAATTTTCAATATCTTTTAAAAACACCTATTATAGAAATTAGAATTAAACACAAGGCCATTGCTAGAATTGAGCACAGATGCTAAAAGAAGTTGAAAGAGGCTGACTTAGATTATCACCCCGGTAGGTATTACTGAGTACAGTTATTTTTTGATGATTAGATGAACAAATAATACAGAAAGAAGGAAGTCCTGGCTGAACAAATGTTAAGTGCAAAAGCATGCAGTTATATTGTAAATATGGAAACTTTGCACAAATTCAATAAATTTGTTTTTCCTAGAATATAGTATTTACATTAAAATAAAGTATACAATATAGAGAGGCTTTTCCATGTATGCAAGGAGTTTGTAATCGAATACAAAATTAACTTGAAGATAATAAGAACTCAAGAGGGTTTTATGCAGAGAGTAGCATAATGATACTTGCGTGAGACTGAACAAGTCTGAGGTTTTACTGGAAGGCTAGGATGAAGGAGTGGTAGTGAAATTGAAGTCTGGAGACTTGTTAGCAGAATCCAAGTTAGAATGAAAAGTGAAGATGCAAAATGGTGTAGCTACTTTGGAAAACAGTATAGAAGTTATTCAAGTGATGAAACAAAGTTGCCGTAAGATGTTGCAATTCAACTCTTATACACTCAGAAATGAAGACATATCTACACAAAATAATTAGCATAAATGATTACAGCAGCATTAATTATAATAACCAAAAGATGGAAAGAGCCCAGTTGACATTCAACCAATGCCTGGATAAATAAAACATGGGGTATCCTTGCAATAGCATACTATTTGGCCATTCAAAAGGAACAAAGTATTGTCACATGTAACGTGTTGGATAAACTCTGAAAACTTTATGCTGAGAGGAAATCATCATAAAAATCAAAATATCATATGACTGAATTCACATGAGAACCCAGAATAGGGAAATCTATGGAGATTAGTGTTTGCCTACAGCTGGAGATGTCGCAAAGAGTGGGATATGACTGAGCAATTGAACTAACTAACAGCTGGAGGTGGGGAGTAAGGTGAAGGAATGTAGGAGTGATAAAGTGCAGAATGTTTATTTTTGAAGTGGTAAAAATGTTTTAAAATTTACTGTGCAGATAATTGCGCTTATCTGTGAAAATGCTAAAAAATCATAGAACTGTACACTTTAAGTGGATGAACTGTATGGTAAATAAATTCTATCTCAATAAAGCTGCTTACAAAGGCAGAAAAAGTAGTGATGAGAACCTGAATAAAGGCAATAGCATTAACAATGAAAAGGAGAGGACTGAGAAAGTTGGTAGATAAAAAGGGTTTTAAGGTCAAGTGGATTTCTTGGCTGGCTGGGGATGGGGTGGGAGAGTGAGAGATAAGGGTAAAGGTTAGAGAGATATCTGGTTTATTTTTTTGAGAAGCAAGTGAGTGATGGTGTTTCCAATTAATGAAAAGGGGTCTTCGGAAATATTGTGTATGTTTAGAGGTAATATGATAATATATAATTAGTTCTGCAGTTTATTGCTGCTTGTGTGATATATGTGAGCATCACCAGTAGGACGTTTAATATGGAATATGTAATTGTATTTTTGAAGGTCACCTGTGACTATGTAGACAATAAAACTCTAATTATAGAAGGTATTTCTAGAAAGAATGGGCTTCCCAGGTAGCTCCTTGGTAAAGAATACATCTGCCAATGCAGGAGACAAAGAGGCATGATCTTTGGTCGGGAAGATCCCCTGGAGGAAGAAATGGCAACCCACTCCAGCATTCTTGCCTGCAGAACCCCATGGACAGAGAAGCCTGGAGGGCTGCTGTCCACAGGGTCACAAAGAGCTGGATGCAACCAAGCATGTACACTCTAGAAAGAATATTTTGAGAGAGATTAGTAAAGAGAAGGAAAATTTGGAGACCACCATGTCAGGAAGAGGAGGAAGGCTTTGCCAACATTATTTTGGAATTAATGGGTCCATTTTGAGTAGGAGTTTGAAGTGAATGAGATGGTGCCTACGTGCATGCTAAGTCACTTCCGTCATGCCCAACTCTTTGCGACCCTATGGACTGCAGCCCGCCAGGCTTCTCTGTCCTTGGGATTTTCCAGGCATGAATACTAGGGTGGGTTGCCATGCCTTCCTACAGGGAATCTTCCCAATTCAGGGATTGAACCTATGTCTCTTATGTCTCCTGCATTGGCGATTAGATTCTTTACCACTAGCACCACCTGGGAAGCCCAAATGAGATCTTTCAGATTGTCTAATTTAGTGGTTTTTAAATATGGGAATAGGTAGCACAGATCAATTGATTCTCATGAAATCATAATACAAGCCCAAATATAAAACAGATAAAATTCTGGTCATAGCAGAGCATGAAATCTTGAATTTTTCAAAGTATATATTTGGTTTCCTGAATTAGCCCTGTTTATTGTTTTGTTTGCCTATTTATTTTGCTTACGCTTCAGTTTATATTAATCCATTATTTCATGCCATTCATTGCCCTCAAATTTCTAAAATCTTTAGTTAATCATTCTTATTTATAACACATGAACTCTATTTTTAGTATAAAGAGTTGAAATGGGGTTATCTCGCAGTTACATAAACTATTTTTTCAATTAATACTAGCTTTAGACAGAAATACTAGCTATTACTTTCATTAAGAGGAAAGAGTTTCTATGGGACTTTCTATAAGGAATCATCACAATTGGCAGCAATTGCCAAAATATGGCAGGTGTTAATCTTAAAATAGGGAAAATACTAGTGCCTCCACCTTTATTTTGTTATTCTATCCAACCCTGGCACCTTTTTCAGGATTGATACCTAAACACATCACTCCCCTTTTTAGATACCAATTCTTAAGCTTTAGCCCCAAAACACAAGCCACTCCTGCCAACTATTCTGTTTTCCCTGAGAAAGGAACAATGTTAACTATCTACTTATACAAGTATTATTAAAAAACCATCTTAGTAATTGTTCACCAGCTCTGTTTTTTGTAGATCACAGTTAACCAAGAATTACCCTAGGAAAATCTATGCTTAGAATATATATGTTCTCCATCTATTGGATTTTATTTGCTTGCTTCCTTTTTTAAGAATTATGGACCATTGATAGCACACATTACATTTTTCAACACTTTTAAAATATATTTTAAATTATTTCTTTTTTATTTATTGCCAGATACAACAATTGGCAAATGTAGATGTATGTACTACCATATTTAAGTGGAAGAACACTGTTGGACTTCATAGCAATACCACACTTACACCTGCGTAATTTGGGGCACCTGATTCAAGTTCTACACATGGCTCAGATGCATTCTCTAAAATTTTTGAAGCCCCTCTCTATCAGTAGAGACCAGCCAGACAGGAAGAGTTAAAGACAGGGGTCTGACATCCAGGACAAGACCTTTGTCTTAGGTCATGGTTTGCACCCATTGGGAAACTTTACTTTACATTTGCATCTACTATATGGGATCAATCTGAGGCACCAAGGCAGTCCAGAGACCTGGTAGTTGACCATATTCTAAGAAGGTAGCTTGGTGAGTGAATCATTCCCACTGAGTTGCCTTTCTTTTGTGAGACAAACATGCTGATTTTAGATGACTGTTGCTCACACTAGACAGAAGAAAGGATCAGGGCTTTGTGATATCCATGGTACATCACTGATTTCTCTAGCCTTGGACCTATATCTGGGTTTTCATCCATTCATGTTCCTACCACCACCTTGGTGGTGGAATAGTCATCTTTTAGCCCATGTATGTGCCACATAGGGTTTCCCTGCTGGTTTAGACAGTAAAAAAATCCTCCTGCAATTCAGGAGACCTATGTTCGATCCCTGGGTCAGGAAGATCCCTGGAGAAAGGAATGGCTACCCACTCCAGTATTCTTGTTTGGAGAATTCCATGGAAAGAGGAGACTGGCAGACTACAGTCTATGGGTTAGCAAATTGTTGGACACAGCTAAGGGATTAACACAAAAGCTTCATGTCACATGTCAGGCAGTCATCCAAGGATGGCCTCTCCTTTATTCTCAAAGGAACTTTCAAGGCCTTTGCTCTGAAGGGCCAATGGGCCACTCTAATTAATGTCTTCTCCTGCCTCTGACATACGTGGAAATGTTTTGCCCTTCTGGAGGAATCTTAATCCATGCATTGGAAGGGAAAGACAAATAAAACTTTGGCCAACAGAACCACTCTTCTTACTTCATCAATTACTTCTTACATTCTTAAGTGACCTCTCCTGCTCCACCAGTAATGATTCATGAAAGGCAGGTGTGCAATCAGCAATGAAATAGACCACAATCAATAATGTAGTGATAATGGCCTAAAGACTTCACAAAGATCTAGGAATTTTTACCCTATAAAATTCTGAACAGAAACTCAATATGAATAGAAAATGAACTATTATTGCTCACATTTTCCTGCATAGCAGACCAGGGCTTTCATTCATGGTCATTATCAGCAAAGCACATCAACAATCTTCGTGTGAAACACTGGAAAACCAGTATTTACCAGTGGCATGAAGAATGATGCAGCATCATTAGGAGTGATGCAAAAAGCATTAAACCAATGAATTAGAGGACAGCAGAAGCTGAAGACCTTTATTGCTATCATAAACATTATCTCTGAAGAGCAATGCTATTGCAGGTAATACCATGTGGCTACCTTCTTTTCATATATATTAGTGTTCTAGGGCTGCCATAACAAAGTTCCACATGCTAAATGGCTTAAACAACAAAAATGTATTCTCTTGCAGTTCAGGAGGCCAGAAGTCCAAGGTCAAGGTATTAGCAGAGACATACTCTGCTAAGAAACACTCTCAAGGTGTCAGAGAAAAATCCCTTCCAGGTCATTCTCATAGGTTCTTATGGTTCCATGACCTGTGGCGGGGTAAGTCCAAACTTTACATGATGCCCTCCCTCATGTTTCTGTGTCTAAATTTCCCCTTTCAATAAGGACACCAGTAATGTTGCTTTAGGGATCCACCCTACTCCAATATGACCTCATCTTAACTCATTACATCTGCAACAAACCTATTGCCAAATAAAGTTATATTCTAAGGCACTAGTGGTTAGGTCCTTAACATATGAATTTGGGCTGGTTTTACTTAACCCACCACACTAAGTGTTGGAAGATATGGAGTTACCCAGCAACAGTTCATTCAGCAATAAAGGACATGAAAAAATGGGTTCCTGGACATGAGCAGAAAGATATGGTACCTGGACACTATGGAGAATCTTCATGTGATTGAACAATGAACACATAAGCTAGTGCCTCTTCTCTATTGATTATTGTAACTGTTTATTGGAAAACCAATATATCTCACATAAGCCAATGAATTTAATAATACATTGTCAAATCAAACTATTTATATAGATACAATGTATGCATGCATGCTTAGTCACTTTAGTCATGTCCAACTTTGTGGGTTCCTATGGACTATAGCCCACCAGGCTCCTCTGCCCATGGGATTCCAAGAATACTGGAGTGGATTGCCATGCAACCTAAGGATCGAAACTTCATCTCCTGGATTCCTGGATTCCTGCATTGCAGGAGAATTCTTTATCTGCTAAACCACCAGGGAAGTCCTATAGACAGTGTACCTAACAAAAAAGTAACTTGTCTGAGATTCATACAACCAGAGGACAACCCTGATACTGTCCCTGACATTATTACTTTGTTGTTAGGATTTTATTCTAAGGTTAAAATCAGCGAATCTATGTTTGTTTATTTTGTTTGTTGTCATTTGAATGGAACTCTCAAATGAGTGATTGTAGTATGTACCCAGTTTGCCATTTTTTGACTGGGAGACCAGTTAGCATTTCCTAAGCTAATTTAAATGCATTTAATTATCTGCTTATTTTAGTTCTAAAAATATAGTTCTAGAATAGGCAATTTCTTGAAAAAATAAAATCAACACTCACATAAGATATGCAGTTAATTAATTATCCAAAATTACAATTTGTTTTTTTTTTTACCATTCTCTTTCAGATGCACATAACTTACACATACCATCTTAATTAAATGTTGTACAATAGTACCAATAGAAAAGTGACAGTGCGCTGAAGAAAAGTGATTTTTAAGACAGGAATTATTTGCCTCTTTTTCAGCCTAAATATTAAAATTAGGGTAGTTGAAGAATAAGTGAGATTATAGAATGTACTACAGCATCATTTAATAATCTTTAAAGTTTCCTCAAGAATAATGTCTAACGAGGGCAGTGAACAATATGGCAGAGTAGAAAGCCTTTGGGTTCACCTCCTCTTGGGACACCCCAAAATTACTATTTACAGGGCAACTAAGGATGAGAAAGACCTGAAGTTTGGCAGAAAAGATCTCATGCAATTAAAGATATAAAGGAAGAACCACAGCAAAGTGGGTGGGAAGGGTGAAGACCCAGTACAGTCAATACCCACTCCTCTAGTGGAAGACCCACATATGACAGGATAATTATAATTACAGACGTTCTCCCCCAAGAGGGAGGTCTCTGAGCCCTGCATTGGTCTCCCCAGCCCAGGGGTAATGCACTGGGAAGATGAGCCCACAGAAAATGTGGTTGCAGGCCAATGGGACTTTCAGAAGAATCAGAGGGTTGTAGGAAATAGAGACTTCTTTCTTACAGGACACACATAAAATCTCACACACTCCAAGTCACAGGGCCATGCAGGACCTGGCTGTCAACTAGACTGGGGACCAGCCACATCTACCAGCAAACCCATGCAGGTCAGCCAGTGAAACAGATTACCTATAAAAAACAGACAAATTCCTGGAAGTGTAGAATCTCTCAAGATTGAAGAAGGAAGAAAGAGAAAATATGCACAGACCAAACTGACAGTAATGATATTAAATTGGTAATTAAAAAAAAAAAGACTCCTGATAATCAAAAGTTCAAGTTGAGATGACTTTGCAAGTGAACTCTACCAAACATTTAGAGTATCACCTATCCTTCTCAAATTATTCCAAAAAGCTTGCAGAGGAAGAAATGCTCCCAAACTCATATTACTGGTATTCAGTACAAGGCTAGCATCATCCTGATACCAAAGCCAGATGAAGATACCACTTTAAAAAAAAAAAATTATAGGCCAATGTCACTGATGAACATGCATGCAAATATTCTCTAAAAAATACTAGCAAGTATAAAATACATCTCTTGTGTAAAACTGGAATTTTATTTACTGAATTTATTTAAAGGAGAATGACTGTTAATAACCAACTTTAACAAGTTCCTTTCATTGTTTCACTGATACCTGAAATTAATATTTATACACTTAACTAAAGATATACTATTGAAAAGATAAAGACAGAAATAGGCCATTTAGCATTCATGTACCATCTCTTTGAAAGACAGAGAAAAAAATCTTTCGTTGAACAGTATGCCAGGCTATGAGAAGATCTTAATTATGTGGAATGCCAGTTAAGAAAATGGGTGAGAAATTATTACCTACAGTTTAAATACCCAGATTGATTTTTTTCCTCTCTAAATTTTTAAGAAGAATATCAGTTCTAAATAAGGAAGATTTTCGTATGTTTTTATAAAAGTTAAATAATTTATTTTAAATCTAAGCATAATTCCTCTTAGAGTAATGTTTATAAGATTAGTGTATAAGGAAATGGAAATTATTAAACAGAGAAAAAGCTTGCAGGTTATTTTTTGTTTGTTTGTTTTAAACAGTTTTAGACCTTCACATAGATCTTGTTGACAAACCCTTTTCATAGAGTAATTTTGGCATCTTGCTTGAGCTGAGGACAGCATTTGAAATGTCTATATGTGTATAAATTTGGAAGGTACAAATTGACAAGACGTTTGATGACATGTCAAGAAATAGTTGCAAATATTTCTGGTGTCAGCACAATTCTGATTCAAGTAAGAATTTGCCTGACACAAGGCCATTTATATGTAAACTAGTAAATAAGATGGAAAGAGAGGAAAGAAATGAAATGAGGTTTGTCACCCACTGCTGAATTTCAAAGTAATCACCAAATGTCCTGCACAAAATAATCACTGGTCATAAAAGAAATCCAAGACATTTTGCCTATCTCTCCAGGCTAAAAGAAGCACAATGATTATGCAATTAAAAATCATAACTTATCATCTAGAATATATTATGCAGAGTGTTCTTTCTACTGAGGTTCTATCTAGTAAGTATTTTATATGTGATTCTTATACCCGCTTGGGGTTTAAGAGTGCCATTTGCTCAAATTTGATTAAATTCCCCCAGCTTGGTCTTTGATACCAGTAGAACTACTCTTGCTTTCCTTTTTTGTTTCTTAGTTAAATTAATTGAAATGAGACTTAACAACTCATACTGGGTCTTAAGGAAAGAAAAAGATGTATAAAGTTTATTAGAAGTCATTAAATAGTTCTATGCAAGCAGATCCAAGCAAAATTTCAGAGAAATAATGTATATACATTTACATGTACTAATGTTTTAGTAGACTAAATCACATTTATTCAATATAACTTTCTTCAAAATGCTTTTATTTACCTTGTGCTTCACCAAACTTATAAACTATCTATCAAATACCTTCTACATGTCAAAACACTATTTTCTGCTATGGCAATCCAGTAAGCAAAACAGTTGAAATGCTGTTTGCTGGCTTAAATTATAGATGGGGAAGGAATGTTATAAAATATGAATAAATCTATTAAATAATTTCAAATAGCGATATTTAAGAGAAAAATGAAACAATGTGACAGAAACAGAGTGATTTTGACAAAATCCTTCTTGAGATAGAATGATCATAATCATGTAAGTCTTTTCAGAGAAGTGACATATAAAAGGATAATTTAATGAACATGAACAGCTATGTGCATGAAAAGTTAAGATCAGAAATCGCAGGCACAAAAAAAGCAAGAAAAAAGACCTTAAAGAGGAACTAGCTTGTAATGCTCACGGTGAAACATTACCGGTATAGTTGGTAAGTTTCCAGCAAAACGAAAGATGAAACAAGATGTGGTATGGGAGGTAGGTAGGAGCCAGATCTGGGAGTCAAACGTCATTAAAAGGTATTTGGATTTTAATTGAATTGTAGTGGTTGAGAGTACAATCTTCTGTAATAAAATAAGTTCATATCGGATTGACTCTCTTATAACTAGAACACCCCCTATCTCTGTACAAAGTACTAAAAAACAAAATGCACAATGATCTGAAGGCACTCAGTGTTGCAGAAATGCAGGCAAATCCTGGAAGGATGTCAAGACTGAGAAGAGGGAACAGCACCAGGTGGGCGTGATGTATGCTTAGTTGCTCAGTCGTGTCCGACTCTTTGTAGCCCCGTGGACTGTAGCCCACCGGGCTCCTCTGTCCATGGGGATTCTCCAGGCAAGAATACTGGAGTGGGTTGCCATGTGCCCTCCTCCAGAGGATCCTCCCACCCCAGGGATGGAACCCTCATCTTCCACACTGCAGGCAGATTCTTTACCGACTAAGCCACCAGGGAAGCGCTCTGGCCTGAGGGCAGGACATATTCAGCACATACAGAGTGGCTAAAACTCTAGTTGAAAATCTGCCATCTTTCTGGCCTTAGAAAATCAGAAGCTAGAGACTGAGGGAGCTATAGCAACTAAAAATTTAAGACAGTGCTTCAGATACCAGAGAACCAGAAAGCAAGGAAGATGGGTCATCATGAACTTTGTGTATAAACTATGCCTAAATATCTGGCAGATCCCTCAAGTACACATGCGCAGCTTACAGTCAAGGTATCCCAGTGAAGAATAAAAGAACTGAGTCAAAATTTGAACAGTTACTGGAGAGACAGACTTTGCAGTTTGAGTCCAACCAATGTAAAACTTGAAAGCAAAGGAACAAAAAGCAACATTCTTCAGAGGAGTAAAATAGAATCCAGACACTCAGAATAGAATATAGAAAGCATCTGGGATAAAATCCAAAATTACTCAATAAAAGAAGAATTAGGATAACAGGACCCATTCTCAAAAGAAAATAAAAATCAATACAGACCAATGCTGGTTTGAGTCATTTAATTGAGTGAAAAATAATACCAAGTATCTATTATAATTATATTCAATGAAGGAATGGAAAATATGGTAATCATTAATGACTATATATGAAATCTTAACAGATAAATCTATTTCTAAGAGAGCCAAAAATAAATTTTAGAACTAAAAACTACAATATCTGCAAATTTAAATTCCTTAAACTTAATAACAGAACAGAGATGAGAAGAGAATTAGTAATTTTGAAAACAGATAAAGGGAAGTTTTCTATTCTGAGAAAGATTGAAAATAAAATATACAGAGCTTCAGGGAAATTTGAGATAACATCAAAAGTTTTAACATCGCCTTTAAGGAACAGAGGAAGGTACTGGGTTGAAAAAAAAATGTTTTAAGAAATAGCTATCAACATTTTACCATTTTTTGAAATATAGAATTCTAAAGATTTAAAAACTTCAATTAACCTCAAGTAGATAAGAAACATTTCTAGGGACATCATGGTGAAACAGCTGAAAACCCAAGACTAATAGAAAATGCTGCAAGCAGTGAAAGTAAAAATAACAAATTACATGGGTTGGGGAAACATGGAAATAATTAGAATGATTGCTGATTTCTCATTGCAAAATATGGGCTCTGTAATATGGTGAATTAATATCTTTATAGTGCATGAATTAAAAAAATAATCAACACAGAATTCTAATTCTGTATCTACAAAAATATATTCTTTATGAATGAATGTAAAGCAAATGAAAGCTAAGAGAATTCATCACAACCACTCCTAACCAAAAGAAATGCTGAAGAAAATTCCTCAACTTGAAAAAAAGTACAATGCCAATTGGGCAATCAGATCTTTAAGAAAGAATTAAGAGCTTTGGACATAGACTGCTAAGAAAAGTAAAGGCCTTGGGTGGTTTTAAGCAGAAGAATAACACAATCTGACTCATATTAAAGGAAAAATCTGATGTCTGAAAAATGGATTTTGGGGATAAGAGCAGTAGCAGAAACTCTCCTTAGGAGTCAAGTCAGAAATCTCAGAATAAATGTAGTGCCATAACTAATGGTGGTACTGATGTCAGCATCAACTTGGAATCTGAGTACCATAGTTCTTAAAATGTTTATTTTTTCCAGTGCATGGTTACCTAAAGAAATGGTAATCTGTCCTTTTGTCGTAAGACTATAAGAATTATGATTTGTGTACTTACTGAGGTGTAATAGGTGCCTTTTTCTAGGATATCCACCTATTCTTAGTTCATGGGTTTCTGGGTCTAAAAATCACTTTCTTCCAGAAGTCTGTCATGGAAACATGGCTTTTTTTTTTTTTTTTTTTTTTAAGGGGTAACTGTTAACAAACTCTTGATTACCCTTTCTTGATTTCTTTTCATGGCCTAAGTTAAGAAGTATCATTGTTGTTTGCTCATCTCTTCTGCCCCGAGGGATATTATGTTCTATTAAACAGCATGTTTTCTATAGGGCAGACTTGCCTGGTTGCCACCTTGCCATTTATTATAATAAATGGTATACAGCTACTTACCAAAAGCACAGTCTTACCACCAGGACTCTTGTTTTAATATCTTTTCATTGCCATTGCTCTCTGTGAGTTTCCTAAGAGCCTCTAGCACTGTTAGCCCTGGTGCACATAAAAGCCCCACTGATATGAGTGATCTGGTGCCCCTAGCAACTGTAAATTCTTTATGGCCTTAGAAAACAGTTCATATTCTGTGCCATCCTGTAGAAAATAAACATGTTTCATTTTCTTGTCTTACATAATATGCACTTTTCTGAGCCTTTTAATCATTCCTTCTTTCATTTGGTCCTCCAAAGTAACATGGACTATCTCTTTTCTCATGCTTTTAAGAGACATCCTACTAGTAAGTCCCCACCATCACCTAGGTTGCTTGCTGGAATATGAATTCCTGTAGCCCAGGAGAATACTCACAAATCATTAAGCTCCTCCTTACAAAATTTTATTTCCAACTGACCTTATCAAGCACTGTCAATTCCATACATACTCCCCCAGCTCTGCCCAGTATATGCTAGCTAGATCTTGCACCTCTTTTGTTGAGGTATAGCTATTCATTCTCTTAGTAGGTTCAGCATATCTTCAACTAGGTTATGTCTTGACTTAGCCTTCGTCACAAGCCTTTTTTCCAGGAGGCACACTAAGGAAAGAACCTGAGATGAATGGAACGTGTTTTGTGTGCATTATCTCTAAGCAAGAAGGAATGTCAGCATTTTGTAGGGATGAGCTGGTGATTTCTGCAGCTCTAGGACTCCAAGGTACATCAGTTCATATATCTTCATCCTCTTTGTCAGATTCCTCTTCTTCTCTAATCCAGATTTTTTACCTCAGTACAGCACATTTCCATTGCTTTAAGATTTAACATACCTTGGAGCTTAACTGCTCTGACAATTAAGTTTTAGGATTGGTCCTCGATTTTCTGTGTCTTTCTCCTCCAGGAACTAAGACTTATGTGTCTGCTATTAACAAGGTCTTGATTTTTCTGAGTGAGCCTTCAAATGACAATTAACTTTTTTGTCTGTGCTCTTCATATATAGCTTCAAATTAGCCTAGCAATATCCTTATAGCTATAAACCCCCACATATTTCCAAAATGCCTGATACACTGCACCAGACTACACATTCCCTTCAAATGGCATACCTTCTAAATTTCCAAGGTAAAAGGTTTATTAAGTGGATCATCATATGCTGGCAATACTTTACTATGTCTATGTTCCCCATTCTACCAATGCTTGTGTCCTCATCTTTGCCTTGAAAGAATAATCTGATTCAATACCTACTTTTACAACTGTTTTCTTGACCATTATTCATTTCATTGTTCCTTTCATTCCAGTAACTTGAGTCTTTTCTCTTCACATTTGGTGAAGCTGAGGCTAATATTTCCATAACTATTTGATTATTTCAAACAACCAGGTTTTTTCTTGATTTTCTTTTCTGTTTTCCTGTTTCCTGTTTCATTAATTTATATTGTAACTTATATTATTTCCTTAATTCTGCTTGTTTTAAGTTTAGTTGTTCTTTATCAAGAAGGAAAAAAAAAATCCAGGGTAGAGAAACAGACTGTGGTCCAAACTTGCTTTCTTTTCTAAACCAAACATTGGATCTATCAGTGTTTGTTTTATACTAATATGATAAATTACTTGGTGTTAATGAAAAAAATATCTACCTCTGCTGTATTGACTACACCAAAGCCTTTGACTGTGTGGATCACAACAAACTGCAGAAAATTCTTCCAGAGCTGGGAATACCAGACCACCTTACCTGCCTCCTGAGAAATCTGTATGCAGGTCAGGAAGCAACAGTTAGAAGCAAACATAGAATAGCAAACTGGTTCCAAATGGGGAAGGAGTACGTCAAGGCTGCATGTTGTCACCATGCTTATTTAACTTATATGCAGAGTATATCATGAGAAACACTGGACTGGATAAAGCACAAGCTGGAATCAAGATTGCCAGGAGAAATATCAATAAACTCAGATATGCAGATGGCACCACAGTTAGGGCAGAAAGCAAAGAACTAAAGAGCCTCTTGATGAAAATGAAAGAGGAGAGTGAAACAGCTGGCTTAAAACTCAACATTCAAAAAACTAGGATCATGGCATCCCGTACCATCACTTCATGGCAAATAGATGGGGAAACAGTGGAAACAGGGACAGACTTTATTTTGGGGAGCCCCAAAATCACTGCAAATGGTGACTGCAGTCATAAAATTACAAGAGGCTCTCTCCTTGGAAGAAAAGCAATGACCAAACTAGACAGCATATTAAAAAGCAGAGACATTACTTTGCTGACAAAAGTCTGTCTAGTCAAAGCTGTGCTTTTTTCCAGTAGCGATGTGTGGAATGCTAGAGTTGGACCATAAAGAAAGCTGAGCACTGAAGAATTGATGCTACTGAACCGTGGTGTTAGAAAGGACTTTTTAGAGGCCCTTGGACTGCAAGGAGATCAAACCAGTCAATCCTAAAGGAAATCATTCCTGAATATCCGCTGGAAGGACTGATGCTGAACTTGAGGCTCCAATACTTTGGCCACCTGATGGGAAGAACTGAGTCATTTGGAAAGACCCTGATGCTGAGAAAGATTGAAGGCAGGAGAAGAAGGGGATAACAGAGGATGAAATGGCTGGATGGCATCATCAACTCGATGGACATGAGTTTGAGCAAGCTCCAGGTGTTGGTGATGGACAGGGAAGCCTGGCACGCTGCAGTCTGGTGGTCATAAAGGGTCAAACTTGACCGAGCAACTGAACTGAACTGAATGGAAAAAGATGGGTTTTCCTGGTGGCTCAGGCGTAAAAACTCTGTCTGCAAATGCAGGAGACACAGGCTCAATCTCTGGGTCTGGAAGATCCCCTGGAAAAGAAAATGACAAACCACTCCATTCCCAGCCTGGGAAATCACATGGACAGAGGAACCTGACAGGCTACAGTTCATGGGGTCTCAAAAGAATCAGACATGATTTAGTGACTAAACAATAACAATGGAAAAGATACCATTGAGTCATGGTGTTAATCGTGCTCTTTCCACTCAGGATCATGTATGACATCTATATAATTCCAGGCAGTTAGTTAAACTTCACGTAAGGTCAAAGCATCATAAAACTGAAATGAACTGCAGATTAAACAACTATGTCCATCCTATTATCTTTGGAAAGGGTATCTTTAAAAAAAAAAAAAACCTGAGACTTTTTGAGAACTGAATACTGAAAACATTCACTCAAATTTCATGAGATAAATTTTCCCTTTATCTTTCTAAAGAATTCAGCATGGGTGTCCAAAAAATGAAGGCAAAGTTGAAAAATAGAGGTTCTCTATCATAGATATTCACAATGTTCTTGGTTATTGTCTATGATAATGGTCGTTGAATTAAGATAGCTGTGTTCATTAGTAAATTCCTTTACTTGGCTTGAAACAGGGATTCAAGTCTAGTATTTGAATATCTATATGTATATAATATTTCACATCACTCTGTGATAAGTGTTCTTATCATTTCATGCACTATAATTCTTATACCACCTGTCTTTCTCAGATTTTGGTACATGCAACACTTGAGGCTGTGAAAGAGTGACAGCAACTTGGAAAACAAAACAGTGATTATCACGTTTATCACAATAGGTTTCATAATTTTCATTTTACAGATGAGAAGCATCTTTTAATTTCAAAGTTGCAGTAACTATCTGCAGTGATTTTGTAGTCCAAAAAAAAGTAAAGTCTCTCACTGTTTCCATGGTTCACCCATCTATTTGCCATGAAGTGATGGGACCGGATGCCATGATCTCAGTTTTCTGAATGTTGAGCTTTAAGCCAACTTTTTCCACTCTCCTCTTTCTCTTTCATCAAGAGGCTCTTTAGTTCCCCTTTGCTTTCTGCCATCAGGGTGGTGTCATCTGCATATCTGAGGTTATTGATATTTCTCCCAGCAATCTGGATGCCAGCTTGTGCTTCATCCAGCCCAGCATTTCTCATGATGTACTCTGCAAATAAGTTAAATAAGAGGACGACAATATACAGCCTTGATGTACTCCTTTCCTCATTTGGAACCAGTCTACTGTTCCATGTCCAGTTCTAACTCTTGCTTCTTGACCTGCATACAGATTTCCCAGAAGGCAGGTCAGGTGGTCTGGTATTCCCATCTCATGAAGAATTTCCCACAGTTTGTTGTGACCCACACAGTCAAGGCTTTGGTGTGGTCAATAAAGCAGAAGTGGATGGCTTTCTGGAACTCTGTTGCATTTTTGATGATACAACAGATGTTGGCAATTTGGTCTCTGGTTCTCCTGCCTTTACTAAATCCAGCTTGAACATCTGCAAGTTCCCAGATCATATATTGTTGAAGCCTGACTTGGAGGGTCTTGAGAATTACTTTGCTAGTGTGTGAGAGGAGCGCAATAGCGCAGTACTTTGAACATTCTTTGGCATTGCCTTTCTTTAGGATTGGAATGAACACTGCCCTTTTCCAGTCCTGTGGCCAGTGCTGAGTTTTCCAAATTTGCTGGCATATTGAGTGCAGCACTTTCACAGCATCATCTTTCAGGATTTGAAATAGCTCAACTGGAATTCCATTACCTCCACTAGTTTGTTGGTAGTGATGCTTCCTAAGGCCCACTTGACCTCATACTCCATGATGTCTGGCTCTAGGTGAGTGATCACACCATCACGGTTATCTGGGTCATGAAGATCTTTTTTTTGTATAGTTCCTCTGTGTATTCTTTCCACCTTTTCTTAATATTTTCTGCTTCTGTTAGGTCCATACCGTTTCTGTTCTTTATTGTGCCCATCTTTGCATGAAATGTTCCCTTGGTATCTCTGATTTTCTTGAAGAGATCTCTAGTCTTTCCCATTCTATTGTTTCCTTCTATGTCTTTGCATTGATCACTGAGGAAGGCTTTCTTATCTCTCCTTGGTATTCTTTGGAACTTTGCATTCAAATGGATATATCTTTGCTTTTCTCCCTTGCCTTTAGCTTCTCTTCTCAGCTATTTGTAAGGCCTCCTCAGACAACCGTTTTGCCTTTATGCATTTCTTTTTCATGGGAATGGTCTTGATCACTGCCTCCTGTACAATGTCATGAACCCTCCATCCATAGTTCTTCAGGCTCTCTGTCTTTCATCTAATCCCTTTAATCTATTCATCACTCTCACTGCATAATCATAAGGGATTTGATTTAGGCCATACCTGAATGGTCTAGTGTTTTTCCCTACTTTCCTCAATTTAAGTCTGAATTTGGCAATAAAGAGATATTTTCTCCTTTGAAGAAAAGCTGTGACAAACCTAAACAGTTTATTAAAAAACAGAGACATTACTTTGCCAACAAAGGTCTGTCTAGTCAAAGCTATGTTTTTTCCAGTAATCATGTATGGATGTGAGAGTTGGATCATAAAGAAAGCTGAGCGCTGAAGGGTTGGTGTGCTTGAACTGTGGTGTGGGGAGAAGACTCTTGAGAGTCCCTTGGACAGCAAAGAGATCCAACCAGTCCTTCCCAAAGGAAATCAGTCCTGAATATTCATTGGAAGGACTGATGCTGAAGCTGAAGCCCCAATACTTTGGCCATCTGTTGCAAAGAACTGACTCACTGGAAAAGACCCCGATGCTGGGAAATATTGATGGAAGAATTAGAAGGAGATGACAGAGGCTGAGATGGTTGAATGGCATCACTGACTCAATGGACATGAGTTTGAGCAAACTACGGGTGTTGGTGACGGACAGGGAAACCCGGTGTACTGCAGTCCTTGGGGTTACAAGGAGTAGAGCATGACTGAGTGACTTAACTGAACAGATGAGAAAGCTAAGGCTGAGAAGTTTAAGCCATTTGCCCAAAGTCACAGTTAGTATGCATAGTAATGGCAGTCTTATTGCAGAATCTATACTGTACTGACTCAAAACATTGTGGAGCATCAACTTTGAAGAACTTTAGAAAAATACATTACTTTCATATTAAAATAAGCAAAGATATACTATGGAACAGAATGCAAAAAATAATGTGAATTTTTAATATGAAAAAAGAAACTTCAAAGAATGTTTGTTCTTATATCTGGTTTGCTTTGAGCTAAGGCACTCGATCTCAGGGGAGTTATGTATTCACTGTCCTATGCCAATACAAGTTTTTCAGTGGAAAACATGAAAATTATTACATTACATGAAGTTTCTCCTTGCTGTGTATTGAGTTTGTTAATATTTACAACTTTCTTATAGGCATGTGGTTAGAACAAACTCTTCAAAACTTAAAAAATACATTGAAGGAATATAGGACAAATATAAACACAGTTGCAGTGGAAGACTTTGCATTATGTAATTCGGTGACTGCACTTTCTTTACCAGAATCTCTGTAATTTCACAGTCATCATGGGACTTTAAAGGGAATCATAGCACCAGGAAGATCACAAGAATCCAGATTCCCATTGTGTTGAGGTGGGCAGAAAGCTGAAATCTGGGTCTCTATGTCATCAGTTCCAAATGTGACAGGTGATACAAAAGTTGCTTTTAACACTTTGGATTGTGGAATCTCTAGCTTGCAGAAAACATGTTTTTCCTCTTTGAAGGGAGACGATTTTGTCAGTTAGAAACACACTCTACTGAAACTATAGACTTGTTCTAAATAACAGAATATGCCTTTTCCCCTAAATGTCTTTTATTGTATGTTTCTAAGGTTTCTTCCATCATAGAAGGTTTGATTACCATTAAGAAAATGTGAGAAAGTCTGGTTAAAAACAGGTAATCAGAATTCTTAGGGATTTCCAAAATAATTTTGATGAATGTAATATACTGAATATTTATATTTCCAGATATAAATGAATATCTTTGTACATTCAGAGGGACCACCTAGGCAGATGTCTTAATTTCTGATTTTCAGTTTTCTTATTTGAAAAATGAGTATGTACAAAAGTTTTGACATGGAATTCTGATAGAAAAAATAAGTAGTAAGTACTTGCCATTGTATGAACTAACTAGGTGCATTTACAGTGTTTACATATTTATACATAATTTCAGCTCATTCAAATGATATGGTCCACATGATTATTAAGAAATATATAAAGATTTTAATCATACTCAAGAAATAGCTAGAGCATGTAATTTAATGGTGCTTTAGGTACTACAAACCACAAGCACTACCAGGAAAGTTACAACCATGTTTATATCATCTCATTTTTATAAGCGATAATAATGAATTTTAGGGAGTTTGAACGTTTTGTGACCAAAGGTCACAGAAGTCATAACACTCAGAAGATGCATTTCAATCTGACAGTCTGATTCCCAAATCTTTGTTCTTACTAATGAACCCCAATAACTTGGGAATACAGGAAGTATTTTTTTTTAATCTTCCTGAATGATTCAGTTCAGTTCAGTCGCTCAGTCGTGTCCGACTCTTTGCGACCCCATGAATTGCAGCACACCACGCCTCCCTGTCCATCACCAACTCCCGGAGTTTACTCAAACTCATGTCCATCCAGTCGGTGATACCATCCAGCCGTCTCATCCTGAATGATTAACCCATCATAAAATGTTCTCATGTGTTTTACATGAGATAACACAGCTGTGACTAAGGCCAGAGATATAAATGTCCTAAAGCATAACATTTTTCTGAAATTATAAATGAAACTGTCAATCCATAAGTCTCCTTGGTATCCTAGACAATAAAGAACACAAATAAAATATGAGTTTATTTGACAGTTTTTATTGCCTCAGTGAATTCCACATCAAGGTATCATAGCTCATGAATCTGTGAAATCATTTAGACTCTAGATTTGTATGTTAGAGTAATCTAACTAACAGTTTCACAAATAAAGCTTTTTGGAAGTCTCTGAGTAACATTTTGACAAGTTGCGATTGAATTGAGATAGAAAACAGTGAGCCTGAGGGATAACTTAAATATTCTAGCTGACCTTTGGGAATATCATCTTAATAGTGATTTTAATATTGATGATTATAAGAATGAGTTCTATGGGAACTCTAGAAAATATGCTCATATAAACTATCTCATTTACTCTTAATAAGTCTTCTCTGAGGCAGGCAGGAAAAGCTTACCATTCTTGCTTTAAAGATGAAGAAGCTGAGATGGTGACTATAGTTAATAAAATTGAATTGCATATTTGAAAGTTGCTAAGAGAGTAGATCTTCAAAACTCTTATCCCAAGAAAAAAAAACTGTTACTATGGATGGTGACAGATACATCGTAAGGATTATGTCGCAATATATACAAATATTGAATTATTATGTTGAAACCTGCAACTAGTATGATATTATATGTCAATTATACCTGTTATAAACAAACAAACAAAAAAATTGCTTTGCCAATAAAGTTTACTGAATAAAGTTAAAAAAAAAAAAGAAGCTGAATCTCACAATGATACACAAGTGTGCACATTATCATGGGATCCTGAATTGATACAGCTTATCTTTAAATCCATCTTTTAGTTTTATACATCACATTGTAAAAGATTCATTCAAGGATTAAGGTCCACAGAATATTTAAATTCTGATTCAAACAATAAACATGGGGCTTACATTACAGGAATCTTACATCATAGACCATTTGAAGTATTTGGTATTTATGTTTGAAAAGAGAGAAACCCCAGGGCCATTTTAATAAAACAGTGGTGATCTGAGTTACTTAATTTACTCTGGGTAGAAATACACAGAAATGTACTAAATGACCTTACTATCAGTTGAATATCCTTTAACTTTTGTAACAAAAGCAACTAGTTATAAGATTCAAGCCTAGGATTCTCAGTTATGCCTTTGTAGCTCCCCAGTAAAGTAAAATATGCAGTGAAATTTAAAATTTTCATACATGTTATTATTTTCTGTGTATGGAGCAAGAGAGTAATGGATATTCTAGTATTGAATTTAACTGTGAAAAGTTTTGCAGATAGAGCTTTTCTGGCATCATGGAGTTATGGCATATATTTGCAAATCTTCTAGAATGCAAAGTGAGGCTGGGAGTGGAATTGGGTGATACATTAAGTTTTTAAATCAAATAAGCATTGTATACTGTGGGAAATGAGATCAGTACTTCAGTAGTTTTGCTGCTAAGTCGCTTCAGTCGTGTCCGACTCTGCGAGACCCCATAGACGGCAGTCCCCGAGGCTCCACCGTCCCTGGGATTCTCCAGGCAAGAACACTGGAGTAGGTTGCCATTTCCCTCTTCAATGCATGAAAGTGAAAAGTGAAAGTGAAGTCGCTCAGTCGTGTCCGACTCTTTGCGACCCCATGGACTGCAGCCTACCAGACTTCTCCATCCATGGGATTTTCCAGGCAAGAGTACTGGAGTGGGTTGCCATTGCCTTCTCCAATAGTTTTAGAACTATTTAAAACGCAGTAGTTTTAGAACACTGCAAACAGCTTGCATCAGTTATCCCAACTGTGACTGAGGAAGCTAAGGTCATTTCCTACTACATCTTGGGCTCCCCAGGTGACTCAGTGGTAAACAATCTGCCTGTCAATGCAGGGGACCCAGGTTTGATTCCTGCGTTAGGAAGATCCCCTGGAGAATGAAATGGCAACCCCCTCTATTATTCTTGCCTGGAAAAGCCCATGGACAGCGGAGCTTAGCCAGCTACAGCCCATGGGGTAGCAAAAGAATTGCCGTGACTTAGCAATTAAACAACAATAAATTACATCATTGGCTAACAGTTGCTTCCAGCATTAAATCTCCAGAAGTTCCCTTTGCTGGCATCAGTATGTAGACCTGCATATTGATGCAGGTCGATGGGTAGATATGGGTGGATTCCTGCAATACATGCTACAGATTTCCCCACACTACTCATCATTCCTTAGTTCTGCATTTTCAATCCTTCCAAACTTTGTTCATATTTGGAATGCCTTTCCATACAGGAAACTCACAGGAAAGGACAGATTCTTCTCAGAGTACATCACTCCTTATGCACCTCCACTCGGTGCCCTTTTACACCAATAAGACTTAAAGGTCATCCCTAACTCCCTGTTCTCATATGATACAGTAGTCCTTTTCCTCCTAGGTCCTCCCAGTTTCACATAAAAATTTGAACATAATCAAACAAACATAGGAAGACTCTAAAGTGTGGCAAAAAGAAGGTAGCCCACCAAGACCCTCATCGATATGTCAAGGGAGTATGTAATTTCCTCAGTTCTATCTCGCCACAGCAAAGATTTGAAACAGTAGACCAGTGTTACAGCTCGGTTACAGTTCAGTTTTATTTGGCAAGCAAAGTATAGTATACCTTCGAGGCTTGAGGGTGGGCCGACCCGAAAGGAGAGGGCTTCATCAGTCTTGGCTTCCTCCTTTTGTGCATTTGTCTCCTCTCCCCCTTGAGCCTGCCCTATGCAAATTGGCTGGCCAAGAAGGGGGCGTGTTTGTTTCACCTGAAGTTCTCACTCTAGTCAGTGGGTTTTTGTTTGTTTGTTTTTTGTTCCATTTTCACAGGCTTTTCCATTTCTTTGTGTTTTAGCCACAGCCATTTGGACTCCTTTTTTCTATTCTAACTACCTAACAACTTGAAAATCAAAACCCAGTTAGTTTTGGCTTTACTATCTATTCTGGACAGGGTCCTGAAGAAACTTATAACCTGGGCCCATCAACAGGCATGTACAAAAAAAAGCTTCAAGAAAAGTCTGATATCTCTAGTGAAAGGACCAGGAAAAGAGTAGCCCAGAGACAGTTTAAAAAATAAATTAAAAAAGTTTTGGCAATAACTGCCCTATAAATATACAGAAAGAGAAAGGGAGAGAGACTTTCTGTGGTAGAAGATGGAACCCCCGACTGATGTATGGACTATGAAATGAGAGCAATTGCTGAGTTGAAATGCATAGCTTTTGATGCACAATTGGTTGTACTATTTTTCTTTTTGTAAATTTCCCTGCATTCTCATCCAAAACTCTTCTCTTTGGAAAGAATTTCAGAGAATATGAGCTATACATGGACTATGATATGGGATCAATTGCTACATTGAGAATTATAGTTTTTGATGACCAATTGCTTGTACTGTTTTCTTTTGTTAAGTTTCCCCATATTCTCATCCCAAACTGTTCTCTTCTGAAAGAATTTTAGAGTATATGAGCTATACGTGGATTATGATATGAGATCAATTACTAAACTGAAACTCATAGTTTTTGATGACCAATTACTTATACTTTTTTTTTCCCTCTGCATCTTCATCCCAAATTCTTCTCTTTTGAAAGAATTTCAGAGGATATGAGCTATGACCCAGTTTGCATCAGTGCCATCCCTTTTAAGTTGATCTCACGAAGACCAAGTCCTCAAGGGCTTGTTTGAACACTGTTTTCACTTGGACAAAGCCACTTGATCTCAGCTTTCTAAGGAGTAAAATGAAGGGTTCAGATAAAATAGTGTTTAAGATCTCTTGCATTTCTAACACTGCTGTGATCAAAAATTCATTCTCACTGGTATATAAGGACTCCTTATTGAGCATTAGATTGTTTTAGGTAGAAGGAAAATAATCATCATTATTATATTATGGAGAATATGAAATATTTCAAATAATATATATAAATTATTATGGAATTATTGTATTCTGTCTCATTTGGTTAAAGAAATGTAGATTGCAATTTTTACCTACTGATAATTATTGTGTTTGAACCTCCAGTATTATTATAATAATAAGAACAATTATTTTTAATACCTTAATAATATAGGAAAGGATCATATTAGAGAGAAATATTTAACTTTTATGTCTTTTTGTCAAAATCAATTTAGATTTTGGAAAAGAGAGTTTAATCATGAATTCACTCTCCTTTCCTAATGAAAAATTCATATTCAGTGTATCTCAGCAGCTTTTTTAAGATCTTAGGAATATGTCAGTTGGTCTTCTCATTTTATGAGTATATAAGATATTTGTAGCCTTTAAAGTTGCTTACCAGGGGGTGCCAGTGGTAAAGATCCCACCTGCCAAGGCAGGAGATGTAAGAGATGCAATTTGACCCCTGGATTGGAAAAATCCCCTGGAAAAGGACATGGCAACCCACTCCAGTATTCTTGCCTGGAAAAATCCTATAGACAGAGGAACCTGGTGGGCTTCCATGAGATCTCAAAGGGTCAGACATGACTGAGTTGTACACACACACAGCCTTTAGAGTTAGTTTAGTGCTAAACTGTAACTTTACTTGGCTCATAAATTATGAATAGTGACAACATATTTGGAAAAGCAAATACACCACAAAAAATGTTATTTTTTACTTCTATTTATAGCAACTGTGCTGTTATCAGAGTAAAACCTTGATGTTTAAGTCCCTATTAATTAGTGTTCCATCAACAAGAGATTTTGCTGTTTTCATAATTTATGTAAACATCAGCAATGCAGTGCTCCAATGGAAAGATAAAAATTCTTCTAGAAATGCAGGAAAATAGAGGAAAAATTGGACATAATTGTCTTAAGTTAATAATGGTTCCTGTAACTTTATAAAGCAGTTCAATCCACAGCTGTATATATAATATATGTCCTAAGATATACTTAGGATCTTTAGAGTTGTTAAGACTGATTATCAAAAGACAAAGATTTACCTTATTATAAAAAAAGAAGGAAAATGTTTACACTGGCAAAATTTCTGAATTTCCATTTATGGGGGAAAAATGGGTACGATTTCTTGGTTGCTTCTATAGACAGTTCATCATATTTTGAGCAAAAGAGTGTCTTCCTATTGATCATACAGAGTCATGCTTAAGTTGTTTGAAAGATAACCTTTCTGATGAGAGAGAAATGGAGTCACCTGAGACTCACTACTATTCAGGCTTATTGCAAAATAACAGATACAAAGGATTTTGAATATTTATTGCCATCTTGTGGGGTTCAGATCATGGTCACTGCCTACAATGTTTATTGTCAGAGAACAATAAAGGATAAAGATTTTTAAAAGGATTTGAGGCATGGAACACTGCCTAGTTTCTAATTCTGTGACATTAAATGATTCATGAACTCTTTTGCTTTTATAATTGAAAGAAATAATTATGAAATCCCAGTTTTATACTTTACAGCAAACTAAGGTTGTCTATTATATAGTATACCATGTTTACAGTGTGTATTTTAGAAAGTACATCATGAGAAACGCTGGGCTGGAAGAAGCACAAGCTGGAATCAAGATTGCCGGGAGAAATATCAATAACCTCAGATAGGCAGATGACACCACCCTTATGGCAGAAAGTGAAGAAGAACTACAAAGCCTCTTGATGAAAGTGAAAAAGGAGAGTGAAAAAGTTGGCTTTAAGCTCAACATTCAGAAAACTGAGATCATGGCATCTGGTCCCATCACTTCATGGCAAATATGATGGGTGAACCATGGAAACAGTAACAGACTTTATTTTATTGGGCTCCAAAATCACGGCAGATGGTGACTGCAGCCATGAAATTAAAAAGACACTTACTCCTTGGAAGGAAAGTTATGACCAACATAGAGAGCATATTAAAAAGCAGAGGCATTACTTTGCCAACAAATTTCCATGTAGTCAAAGCTATAGCTTTTCCAGTAGTTATGTAAGAATGTGAGAGTTGGACTATAAAGAAACCTGAGCGCCAAAGAATTGATGCTTTTGAACTGTGGTGTTAGAGAAGCCTCTTGAGAGTCCCTTGGACTCCAAGGAGATCCAACCAGTCCATCCTAAAGGAGATCAGTCCTGGGTGTTCATTGGAAGGACTGATGTTGAAGCTGAAACTGCAATACTTTGGCCTCCTGATGCAAAGAGCTGGCTCATTTGAAAAGATCCTGATGCTGGGAAAGATTGAAAGCGGGAGGAGAAGGGGCCAACAGAGGATGAGATGACTGGATGGCATCACCAACTCAATGGACATGAGTTTGGGTAAACTCTGAGAGATGCTGATGGACAGGGAGGCCTAGCGTGCTGCAGTCCATGGGGTCACAATGAGTCAGACACAACTGAGCGACTGAACTGAACTGAACCATATTTTTCAAGGAGACAACATTTTCAGAACAATTAAGCCTTTTTTGTAATAATTATCTTGTTTTCTTTGCTTTTCTTTTGCATTAGAATGTGAATTTCTCCTCAGAGAATAGTGTGTATGTGTCACTTATGAGGATTTTCATCCAAAAGATATTACTAAAACTTTTGAGTTATAGTAATGATGATCAACTAATTTATCGGTGTTTTTTCAACCATTTATCTGGCAAGATATTTTTGCCTATTATTTTCTGATATCTAAAAGCAATTTAGAGCTCCCCTGGTGGGTCAATGGTGAAGAATCTGCCTGCCAGTGCAGGAAACACAGGTTCGATCCCTGATCCAGGAAGATCTCACATGCTGCAGAGCAGCTAAGCCCATGCACCACAACAACTGGGCCTGTGCTCTAGAGCCCGGGAACCATAACTACTGAAGCCCATGCACCTTGGAGCTCCTGCTCTGCAACAAGAGAAGCCACTGCAATTGAGAAACCCATCATTTCAACTAAAGAGGAGCCCCCACTCACCATTAGAGGAAACCCTTGCACAGTAATGAAGACCCAGCACAGCCAGAAATAAATAAAGAGAAATGTGGCTCAGTTTGAGGGAGAAGATTTCTGAAGAGTCTATAAGTACCAATAAAGAGTTATAGACCTCAGGATAGATAATTAAAGAAAATATTGACCAACAGGAACTAAAAATAAATTCCATTATTTCATTGAAATCAGTGAGTGGGTAGTCTCTGTAATACAAAAAGCAATGAATTTGGATGGATTTACATATCTCAGAAGAAAATTGGCTTCTGGAAGCCCAAAGTAGAGAAGGATATGAAGAGTATGGATAAGGAGTAGAAACCAGGAGTGAGACTGAAAGAGCCAGATAATGAGAAACAGAGAGAAATTGAGAAAATAAAGCATTTGGTAAGAATTTTATTTTGTCTTTCTGTTTCTGCTTTGTCATCTTAGTCGGCAAATGCAATGTGTAAGCACTGAGGGAGAAGCGAACCGTAGATGCCATTTAAAATACCTCAAGGTAGGTTTGAAATTGATAGAAGGCTTAGCCAGAAAATTCTGGGAGTCTGAGATTGCTGGAATATTACTGATCTTAAATGAAGAAAGAGCTCTTTCCAGAATGTCAAATACTGTGGAAAATCATCCCAGGAATTCTCAAAGTGTGATCCCTCGTTTGAGTATATGAATTATATTGTCGTCGTTGTTGGTGTTGTTCAGTCACTAAGCCATGTCCAACTCTTTGCGACCCCGTGGACTGCAGCACACCTGTCTCCTGTGTCCTCCACAATCTCCCAAAGTTTGCTCAGATTCATGTCCTTTGAGTTGGTGATGCTATTTAAGCATCTCATCCCGGGCCACCCCCTTCTCCTTTTGCCTTCAATCTTTCCTAGCATAAGGGTCTTTTACAGTGAGTCAGCTCTTCACATCAGGTGGCTAATGTATCGGAGCTTCAGCTTCAGCATCAATCCTTCCAAAGAATATTCTGGGTTGATTTCCTTTGGGATTGACTGGTTTGATCACCTTGCAGTCTAAGGGACTCTCAAGAGTCTTCTCAGGCACCATGAATTATATATGTGAATTCAAATTCATACTGTAAGCCTGCACTTGTCTTGTGTTCAAAAAGTCCCAGATGGTAAAAAGATGGAATATGCTACTTGGCAATGACCTATAAAACTAATGGCCTGGGAAAATTCCTGTAAAAACATGCTGACAAGAGGTTAAGATTAAAAAAAAAAAAATCCACAAGCTCAGTTCCTTAGGAATCTGATTTAAGTTTCTTTAAGCAACTTTGCAGCATGTGATCAAACTGCCTTTTAACCTATGTTAATGTAACTGGAAATTATGTACATTTGTGCATGACATGAAACTCAGAATCAAATAGTGACATTTTCTTCTGTAGACTGCAGTAATGCAGGGAATTCAAAGGCATCTCCTGGGAGAGTGTTGATCAAACTTTTGTCATCTTTATTAGGGTTATCTTCCATAATCTTTTTAATTGAATATTTAATATCTGTTCTCGCTACCCTTCTCCATGTGGCATTCAAACAGAATTTTGAAACTGATCCAATAGTCACTGCTAGATGATATTCAAATGGCTTATTCAGTTTTAGCATACTTAAAACTGAAATGTTAAAATATTATATGGAATTTATGCAGTAGGAACTTAAATAAATGGGAAGATTTTTCGATTTTTTATGGAGAAATACTATATTCTTCAGTGCTTTCAAAAAACAGGAAGACAAGACAATGTGAACTAGTTATGTTAAAATTTGAATAGTTTTTAAAATAATCACTTTGATTATTCTTTAAGATTAGGAACTAAAAACTAGAAATCTGTTACTCATAAGAATAATAATGATAGCATTAGTACTTATATAACACTGGGTGCTAGTCACTGGTCTAAGAACATTCATATATTAATAAATTTAATGTTCACATACATTTAGTCAACTACAATGGAACAAATGTAATGAAATAATGGCACTAATTAGTCTTCATTTCATTATGTCTACTGAATTTCATCCTTTAAATCTGTTTTGAAACTCCAGGTACCTTTTCCTAAACATAGCAAAAGACTGTCTACTTAAAAGATTTTCCCATATTCATCCCTCTCTCAGTTCCTGGTGAATTGCTATGAATATTTCAAGAATACAGTCCAAATGGCTACTAGAGGAAAGGCTCTGATGTAGCCAATTCGCTTGTACTCCATTAATTTCCTTACTATTTTTTATGCTTAACTACATCACAATTGGAAAAGACTGATGCTGGGAAAGATTGAAGGCAGGAGGAGAAGGGGATGACAGAGGATGAGATGGTTGAAGGACATCACCGACTCGATGGACATGAGTTTGAGTAAGTTCCGGGAGTTGGTACTAAACAGGGGGACAGGGAAGCCTGGTGTGCTGCAGTCCACGGGATCACAAAGAGTCAGACACAACTGAGTGACTGAACTGATGTCGCAATGCATTGTATTTATTTAATTGATCATCCTTTTCCTCTTGGTAATTGTAATCTCCATCAATTAGATAATGTGTTTGACATGCTTAAACCAATGTTTAAACTTGATTTCTGGGACAACATATGAGAATGTGAATATCAAATGTCTTTAGTAAGTTGAAGAGGATGCAGTAGTTTCCTGGTAAAGGGCAGACAATTCTGCTGTTTTGAACCTTAAACTCTTTGCACTACTTTCGAGCATTGTTCTGCTCCTTGAATTTTTTTTTTTTTTTTTTTTGCATGAAAGCTAGGTGAACTGCTATACCAACTTATCTACTTATTAAATATGGACTAATAAATCAATTTTTTCTGTAGGCATGATATATGTTTGTTTCTCCTAGCTATGTTGTTGTTGTTCAGTCACTAAGTCATATTTGAATCTTCTGAACCCCTGGACTGCAGCTTGCCAGGTTTTCCTGTCCTTCACTAACTCCTGGAGTTTGCTCAGATTCATGTCTATTGAGTTGGTGATGCTATTTAACTATCTCATCCTCTTCTGCTCCCTTCTACTTTTGCCTTCAGTCTTTCCCAGCATCAGGGTCTTTTCCAATGAGTTGGCTCTTCTCATCAGGTGGCCAAAGTATTGGAGCTTCAACTTCAGCATCAGTCCTTCCAATGAATATTCAGGGTTGATTTCCTTTAGGATTGACTGGTTTGATCTCTTTTCAGTACAAGAGACTCTCAAAGGTCTTCTCTAGCACCACAATTCCAAAGTATCAATTTTTCAGCACTCAGCTTGCTTTATGGTCCAGCTCTCACATCAATATGTGATTACTAGAAAAATGATAGCTTTGAACTTGTGGACTTTTGTTGGCAAAGTGATGTCTCTGTTTTTCATTATGCTGTCCAGAAGAGAGGAGCCTGGCAGGCTACAGTCCATGGGGTTGCAGGGAGTTGGACATGACTGAGCACACACACATGCATGCTAGGTTTGTCAAAGCTTTCCTTCTAAGGAGCAAGCCTGTTTTAACTTTATGGCTGCAGTCACTGTCCACAGTGATTTTGGAGCCCAAGAAAATAAAATCTGTCACAGCTTCCATACTTTCCCCTTCCCTTTGCCATGAAGTGATGGGATGGATGCCGTGATCTTCATTTTTTGAAGGCTGGGTTTTAAGCCAGCATTGTCACTCTCCTATTTCACCCACATCGAGAGGTTCTCTAGTTCCTCTTCACTTTCTGCCATTTAGAGTGGTATCACCTGCATATCTGAGGTTGTTATTTCTCTTGGCAATCTTGATTCCAGCTTGTGATTCATTCAGCCCAACATTTTGCATGATATACTCTGCATAAAAGTTAAATAATCAGGGAAAAAAGATACAGCCTTGACCTACTCCTTTCAAAATATTAAACAAGTCATTGACCCCTGTCCTGTTCTAACTGTTGCTTATTGAACCCACACAGGTTTCTCAGGAGACAGTTACTGTGGTCTGGTATTCCCATCTCTTTAAGAATTTTCTGTAGAATTATGTGATCTACACAGTCAAAGGTTTTAGTGTAGCCAATGAAGCTGAAGTAGATGTTTTTCTCAAATACTTTGGTTTCTCTATGCTCCAGTGAATGCAGGCAACTTGATCTCTCATTCCTCTGCCTTTTCTAAACCCTGCTTGTACATCTGGAAATTCTCAGTTGTCACACAGCTGAAGCCTACCTCAAAGGATTTCAAATCCCTTGTGATTATACGGTAGAGGTGACAAATGGATTCAATGGACTAGATGTGTTAGACAGACTGCATGAAGAACTGTGGACAGAGGATTGTAACCCCGTACAGGAGGCAGTGGCCAAAACTGTCTCAAAGAAAGAGAAATGTAAGATGGCAAAACAGTTGTTTGAGGAGGCTTAACTTATAACAGAGGAAAGAGGAGAAGCAAAAGGCAAAGGAGAAAGGGAAAGGTATACCAAACTGAATGCAGAGTTCCAGAGAATAACAAGGAGAAATAAAAAGGCCATCTTCTGTGAACAATGCAAGGAAATAAAGGAAAACAATAGAATGGGAAAGACTAGAGATCTCTTCAAGAAAATTGGAGATATCAAGGGAATAATTCATGTAAGGATGGGCATGATAAAGTACAGAAATGGTAAGGACCTAAAAGAGCAGAAGAGATTTAGAAGAGGTGGCAAGAATGCACAAAACAACTATACAAAAAAGGTCTTAATGGCCCAGATAATCATGGTGGTGTGGTCAGTCACCTAGAGCCACACATCTTGAAGTGTGATGTCAAGTGAGCAAGGAAGTAACGCTTAGGAAGCATTACTACGGACAAAGCTAGTGGAAGTAATGGAATTCCAGCTGAGCTACTTTAAATCCTAAAAGATGATTCTGTTAAAGTGCTGCACTCAGGATATCAGCAAATTTGGAAAACTCAGCAGCAATCACAGGACTGAAAAAGGTCAGTTTTCAATCCAATCCCAAAAAAGGGAAATGCCAAAGCATGCTCCAATTACCGTACAACTGCACTCATTTCATAGGCTAGTAAGGTTATCCTCAAAATCTTAGAATGCAAAGCGAATTAGAGATCTAATAATGAGTTGGGCTGAGGAGATCGAGTGTTATACAGCCAGCCAATGTAAAAATCAGGTGTATGGGGTGGAAATTTTAAGTACTGAGAACAAAAGAGTTTCCATTGTCTGAACTACATTTCAACATTCAAACAAAGTTAAGAGTGGAAGATTACTAGTGAAGATTCTCAGAGGGAAGTAAAGAAAGAAAAAAAAATAGCAAAGGTGATGACTATGACTGGATTGAGTCAGATGTATAATACTCGTCAAGAAATGTCTCTTTTAAAATATTTTATTTATTTACTATTGGCTGTGCTGGGTCTTCACTGCTTTGCATTGGCTTTCTCAAGTTGTGGGAGGGTTACACTTCATTGCGGTGCACAGGCCTCTCTGCAGTGGCTTCTCTCATTGCAGAGTGCAGTCTCTAGGTGCTCAGGCTTCAGTAGCTGGGGCTCACAGGCTCTAGAGCTGGGGCTCAGTAGTTGTGGTACATGGGCTTAGTTGTTCCATGGCATGTGGAAATCTCTGGAACCAGGGATTGCATCCCCTTCATTGGCAGGTGGATTCTTATTTACTGCACCACTGGGAAGTCCAAGAAATGTCTTAATAATATAGTGTGTTTAACTTCCCTCCTAGAGTCCGTGATTTTCTTCTCTAATCATATTCTGAATCTACAATTTTTTTTTTTTTTTAATGAAACATACATGGCCTTGTAAACATTTTCTAGTCTCCAGAAGCTGTCTTTTTGAGATACTATTGAGGGTGAAGAAACAAAAGAAAGAAGGAAAGAAATAAAGGATGAATCAATGCTAATTAAAAATTGGTTCTGAGGTGAATATGTTTCTGCACAGGAATCTAAGTCTTTTGGAAGTAGTATTGGGAATGTTAAGAATGCGTATGATGTGTTAAGAATCATTAATACTTAATGATTAATTAAATATTCATCATAATCACAGAATGTTAAGTGTGTGTATCATCTATTGATGAGCAGAATATAAAAGAATGAATAAAGAAATATATACTGACTAAATAAAAAATAAATAGAATAAACTATAAACCAGGTAGAAATTAAAATTTAGAGACTCAGGCCATATATGTACTTTATGACTCTACTTTTTCATGAACAATGAACTGAATCTATGATTAGTAATAAAGTTATAACAATATAAAAATAATTAGTTGAGATAGGGTGTAATAAGTTATCACAGAAACTCTGAGGATCTAGCACTGATAAGTAAAAGCACTAAAATCATTAACAGAGACATGTTCCTTATGACTAGCAACAACCTTCTGCAAAAATGCATGCTTTATTCCACGTATCTCCCTTCACTAAAATCACATATATATGGACCTCACCCCTACCTCTTCAAACCAGTTTCTCAGAGCTGTCTAAGATGTTGTCTCTCAGGCTATAATATTGACTTTGCCCCAAATAAAATTTACTCACAACTCTCTTTTCTTCCTCAGTTGACTGCACTTACATCCCAAAGATTTGAAAACCCTATGATTGGTATGAGCCTGTTTTTCTGAAGAAAAGGGTAAAAGAAAACAGGTACTTATTTTATCCTTTTATTGCATATTACAAATATGATGATATAGAGACAGCTTTAGGAATTACTTACCAGAGCACTTTTCTTAGGGTGGAATTTACAGATTATCCAGCATTTCCCACTACAGATTTAATTGAGAGATGGAGGGAAAGAAGAGAGTACTATGATTGTAAATACTTTCTGTGATCAAATGTTCTTGAAAAATATTGGATGAAGCAAAGTTTAAAAGGCACTTAATTTTGTTGCATTTTGTTCTATGCTTTAGTATTTCTCAACTTTTTATAAAAGCAATCTACCTGACTGTGCCAAGCAAATAGCACACAAATAATTATGTACTGAATGAAATACAAGATGCAGAAAATAGTGAAAACATGCATTGTGATCTCCAAAAGAATGATTGATAAACATACCTTTAAAAACTAATTTTACCAGGGAATTTTTTTTTTTTTTTAATCAGGGTTCCGCAAGACTAGTATGCACAGATTAGATAGGAAAATGCTGGTTAGATCAGAACATGTTTTAGCATGAGGAGCTGAGGTCTAGGGAGAGAGGGCAATCTGTTTAAGGTCACAGTTGTATTAATTTGTTTAAAAATGTGTTTATTTTTATTTATGGCTATTCTGGGTCTTCCTTGCTGTGCATCAACCTTCTCCAGTTGCAGTGAGCAGGGGCTCCTCTCTAGTTGCAGTGAGATGTCCTTTCACTGCAGTGATTTCTCTTGTTTTAGAGCATGGGCTCTAGGTGGGTGGGCTTCAGTGACAGTTGCGCATGGCCTCAGTATGTTGTGGTGTACAGGTTTAGTTGCTCTGTGGCATGTGGGACTTTCCCTGACCAGGGATTGAGTGCATGTCCCCTGCATTGACAGGTGGATTCTTTACCACTGAAACACCAGGGAAGCCTCACAATTATTAAGATGATTTCTAGTTAGCTGAAAAGATAAAAACTTATATTTTACAATTAAGTTGCTCATGTTTTAAAGTGTTTCATAGTCTAATCAACACTACTATAAATGTTTGAAAAGTATGACAGGAAACATTCACAACTTCCATTTTCTTCAAAGGATGTCAACTTTTTAATTGCTGCTAAATAGTTTGATAGCAACAAGTTATTATATTATCCAATTTGACACACACACAAAATAAGAGATTAGCTTAGGTAGGTAGAGACAGCTACTTTGTCATATCAAACCAGTTATGATGATGGACTACTCATACATTTTACCCATACTCTTAAAATCAAATAAAGTAACACTGACTTGACATATTGGGTTATTACTAATTGAAAAACATTTTGTAAATATTAAATTCTGATTTATCACCATTCCAAAATGAGTACATAAAATTCAAGGCAGCAGATGAAATAGAAAATCTTGAGAGCTTAGAAAACTTAGTGAAATATGTCATCATGAAATACTAATTCCAATTCTGTCTTTTCTGCTCCACTTTCATTGGGAATGCAATTTAGCAAGCCCATTAATAAACTATAGAATTGATTTTTTTCTTCAACTTTATTATGCTCCCTGAGTTTTAAGTGTTTTTGTCTGTTTATTGTAGAAGAAAATATTCAAAATAATGAATGCTGGATTATTTATGTTAACTTTTTATTTATTCAATGGTTTAATATTGTAAATGGAGTTTCTGTCTTTATATGTATATATGTATGTATATGTATATATTCATATATGTATTTTTATTCCTAAAATATTTTACACACAAATATATAAAATGACTTCCTTATATTTAATTTATGAAATATCCAGTTTAGTTAAATGACATAGAAGAGGAAAGAGATTCAACCAAGGTTTGTAAACTATGTAAAATCACATAGAATATATAGAAGTCTTTGTCTATTGAATGCAGTTTTGCAGGAAATACATTCTTTTTCTCTACAACATACGCACGATGTTCATCAAAATTCAATAATTCTAGAAGTTAAAAAAATTAAATTTGAATATAGACTAATACAATATATAAAGAACCTTCATGAATAAATGTCTTTTGATTTATATCTTAAATTCAAGTTAATGGGATACATATTTGACAATGTTAATATTTCTGGACCCAGATTTCTCATTAAGAATTAAAGAGTTAATACTATACATTAAAACTATACATTTTGGTATCATGTCATACATAATATTCTATATTACTATATATGCAAAATGTTTCTATGAGAACTAATGAAGCTAGCTTATACATGCCTGTGTGCTAAGTTGCTTCAGTCATGTCTGGCTCTTTGTGTCCCTATGAACTGTAGCTCACCAGGCCCCTCTGTCCATGGGGATTCTCCAAGCAAGAGTACCAGAGTGAATTGCCATGCCCTCCTTCAGGGGATCTTCCCAATCCAGGGACTGAACTCACATCTCTTATATCTCTTATACCCCCTGCATTGGCAGGTGGATTCTTTATCACTAGGGTCACCTGGGAAACTAGCTTAAGTACTGAATGTTGAACAATTACATAGAATGCATTTAATAAATGTTAGTTCTCTACAAATTTCCTCCTTCGTATGAGGACTCATATTCATTCTATCTAATATAATAAATATTACACATAAAGAATAACAAGAACAAGGGTATGTAGACCACATTTTCTTTAGTATTTACATGGATTTAAACTTGATGTCAAGTTGGACATGACTGAGCAACTAAGCATGCATGCACATAACCATGATGTCATTTGTTCCCTAAATCTAAGCTATTTAAGTATAAGATTAACTCATTACTTAAATGAAATGTTGAATTTTTAGATGCTCTTTGGCAACATTATTCATCGTATTTCATGCATGTAGCATGGAGCTAATAGAAGTAATATTTGAATTGCAGCTTTAAGGAAAGAAAATGATTATTCAGCTACAAGAATGAAAAAATAATTTTTACATTAAGGGGGATTAATTTGAGTGGGAAGTAAAGAAGAGCAACTACATAGAGATGTCTCCCATATGTGTAATTTTAGTAGCTGGATATGTAGACACCATTTACCACAATGCATGTTTTAAGAGGCTTAATGTTTTAAATATAATGAAATTGTGGACATGCTAACTTTGAGAGCTCTCAGAATGAAGTCCTAACTAAATTGTGTTAAGCTAGTACTAGAAGCCTAGGGAGAAAATATTGATTGAATAGAACAATTATAGCATAAGTGCTGGAAAATCTGATATTTAATAGAAGGGTAGAGAAAGAGAGTAAAAAGTATAGCACATTAAGAGGTAAATCAAAATAAATTTTGTAAACTGGTATAAAGTGATCATTATTAAGCTTTGAAAATTTAGTGAGATTGTAAATATAGCTATAGAACAGAATGTTGGTGAAAAATATTAGGAATAAAATATGTTACACTGAATAAATTTAATTGTAGTAATCAGAGTTCAGATTGCATTTCAATTATATCAGAATCAGTAAGTAAGGGGACAAGTATTTGACATGATATGATATGATACATGTCAAATATCATATTTGACATGATATGTCAAGTTTTCATATGAAAATGAAGTCAGAAAAGAGATAAACTAGTGATTTGAAAAACATGGGTTTATACATGCTTGTAAATCACAGTCTTTAACAGAAATAGACAAAAATGATACATATTAATTTATTAGTAGAAAATATTCAATTAAGATGTCATTTAAGAGAAAATCAAATCAGTATTATACACTCTTAGGAACTATCCAGGTCAGTAATTAAGAAGGTATTACTGAATAGATTTCCCCGGGCCATGTGCTAATGTGAATGCTAAGGACATAGAATGAATATATTTTCATTGTTACACACATAGCTGTCCAGTTTTTCCTACATCACTTAATTGAAGATACTATCTTTTCTTTATTGTATATTTTGCCTTCTGTCAAGGATAAGGAGCCCATAGGTGCATGGGTTTAATCTCTGGGCTTTCTGTCTTGTTCCATTGATCTATATTTCTATTTTGTGCCTGTACCATACTGTCTTGATGACTACTGTTTTGTAGTATAGTTTAAGTAGGAAGGTTGATTCCTCCACTTTGTTTTTCTTTCTCAAGATTGCTCTGGTTATTCAGGGTCTTTTATACACAGTGAAGTAAGTCAGAAAGAGAAAAACCAATATCATTCATTAACACATATACATGGAATATAGAAAAGTGGTACTGATAAACCTATCTGCAGGGCAGACGTAAAGACAAAGATGTAGAGACGGACTTGTGGACACAGCAGGGGAAGGAGAGGATGGGATGAACTGAGAGAATGGCATTGAAATACACACACTATCAAATGTAAAATAGCTGATGGGAAGTTGCTGTATAATGCAGGCAGCTCAACCAGGTGCTCTGTGATGACCTAGCTGGGTAGAGTGAGGGAGGGGGTGGGAGGGAGGCCCAGGAGGGAGGGGATATATGTATACTTATGGTTGGTTAATGATGTTGTACAGCTGAAACCAACACAACACTATGAAACTATTATCCTCTGATTAAAATATTTCAATATAAAAAATTTTAAATTTAAAAGAGAATGAATGCAAGATCTCACTGTTTTATTACTAGTTCCTAGTTTTGTAGGCTGTCGTAATCTAGTAGCAGCAGAGGGGAAAAAGGATGGAAATACAACCATTTTGAACACAAAATCAATTTCAATGTACAGAACAGGTGAAACAAAATATAAAAAGTTATGAAATATACAAAAATATTGAAAGTGGTTTTCTTTTGGTTGTAGGCCTTCACAAATATGTAAAATCCTCTTTTCTTAAATATCTTTCACTCTCTTTATTCCTGAAGTTATTCTATGGACACGTATGATTACCATAAACAGGAACAGTAGCACACTTATAAAACTAAAAGTGTACCAAGACAGCAAGAGGACCCAAGTCCAGTTAACAAAACATAGTCTTATTATTATTTCCTATGGCCTCCCATTAGTTGGAAACTAGCTGGATTTGGATATACCACATAGTGGGAAGAACACTGCTTCAAATACACTGAATTCCTTTGGATCTCATAAATGTGCTCTCATCAATGGATCTCATGCAACATGCAAAATAGCTATCATATACAAAAGTGATTATCTATCTATCTATTTATTTACACCTCTATCTATATGGAGCTCCTTCATTTAAAAATAATATTATCCATGTGTTACAGTGCTTTCCTCTTTCAAGATAAGTGACTTTCCAAAAGGGAACTGGTTCCAAATGGGGAAAGGAGTACGTCAAGGCTGTATATTGTCACCCTGCTTATGTAACTTATATGCAGAGTACATCATGAGAAATAGTGGGCTGGATGAACACAAGCTGGAATCAAGATTGCCGGGAGAAATATCAATAACTCAGATTTTTAGATGACACCACCCTTATGGCAGAAAGTGAAGAACTAAAGAGCCTCTTGATGAAGGTGAAAGAGGAGAGTGAAAAAGTTGGCTTAAAGCTCAACATTCAGAAAACTAAGATCATGGCATCTGGTCCCATTGCTGCTGCTGCTGCTGCTGCTAAGTCACGTCAAACGTGTCCAACTCTGTATAGATGGGGAAACAGTGGAAATAGTGGGAGACTTTATTTTTTTGGGCTCCAAAATCACTGCAGATGGTGACTGCAGCCATGAAATTAAAAGACGCTTGCTCCTTGGAAGAGAAGTTACGACCTACCTAGATAGCATATTAAAAAGCAGAGACATTACTTTGCCAACAAAGGTTCATCTAGTCAAGGCTATGGTTTTTCCAGTAGTCCTGTATGGGTGTGATAGTTGGAATATAAGAAAAGCTGAGCACAGAAGAATTGATGCTTTTGAACTGTGGTGTTGGAGAAGACTTTTGAGAATCCCTTGGATGGCAAGGAGATCCAACCAGTCCATCCTAAGGGAGATCAGTCCTGAGTGTTCATTGGAAAGTTTCAGTTGAAGCTGAAACTGCAATACTTTGGACACCTGATGTGAAGAACTGACTCATTTGAAAAGACATTGATGCTGGGAAGGATTGAAGGCAGGAGGAGAAGGGGATGACAGAGGATGAAATCGTTGGATGGCCTCGCCAACTCAATGGAGATGAGTTTGTGTAAACTCTGGGAGTTGGTGATGGACAGGGAGGCCTGGCATGCTGCAGTCCATGGGGTCACAAAGAGTCAGACACGACTGAGTGACTGAACTGAACTTGATACTAAGGGTCATTGACTTTAGCTTTTACTTCAGGGGAAACCAAAGGGGGGGAAAAAGGATATCATTACCTATAAAACTAATGAAATTGGAGAAGTGACAAGGAGCCAAAGAGAAAATTTGTTGGGAGTTTTCCAGCGTCATTTGTTAATCTATGATTGGTATGCATGTTTTGTGTTTCCAAACATACTAAGTTGTTTACATTTTTCTATTGGATCACTATCAGAATTTTGATAACAAATATCTTTAAATTTTCAGTAAAAGCAAACTTCAGTCTTCTACTTTCTCAGCCAAAATAGTTGAAGGTATTCTTTATTTTCTGCTACTCTTATTCCACCTGCTATCTATAAGCAAATCCTCTTACTTCTATCTTCTAAATGTACATAGAATCTCGCCACTTCACATTATATTCACTATTCTAAACCTGGTCCAAATTAATATTACCACTTGTGCAGATTCTCACTAAACCCTCCTCATCAAGATGGCCTTGACATTCCCCTCAGCTTGCCTAAACCCTAGACAGTCTTCTTCCTGACTACCTCCCCCGACTTCTCTTTTCTTAGAGGGCATACTTCAGAAAAACTTTCATTTCTGTAGAAAGTAAAATGGAGTTTTCCAGGGCCTGTGGCACATCGTTGTTTGATGGGTATAAAGGTTCAGCTTGGAAAGATGAAAGAGTCCTGGAGACTGGCTGCACAGTATGAATGTACTTGACGCTACTAAACTGTACACTTACAAATGGCAAAGACAAGCCTGTTACACAGAGCGAAGGCAGAAAGCGAAAAACAAATATTGTATACTAACATAAATATGGGATATAGAAAAACAGTACTCGTGAACCTAATTACAGGGAAATAATGGAGTCACAGAGGTAGAGAACAGACTTCTGGAAGGAAGAGAGGGTAGGATGAATTGAGAGTAGCATTGACATATGTACACCATCATGTGAAAAATAGCTAGCTAGTGGGAAGCTGTTAGGTAACACAGGGAGCTCCGCCTGGCACTCTGTGATGACCTAAAGGGGTGGGATGGGAGAGGGAAGAAGGCTCAAAGGGGAGAGAATATATGTATAATGAGTGATTCATCTTGTGAAGCAGAAACCAACAAACATTGTAAAGCAATAATCCTTCAATTTAAAAAACTTTTTAAAATGGCAAAGACAGAGAATTTTATGGTCTGGGTATTTTACCACAGTTTAAAAATATAAATAAATAAATAGAGAGATAATAAATAGAGAAATAAATGCCAGTTGCTGATAACATGGGTATGGGAGCACATGGGGTGTGGGGTGATGTGGATTGCTATTTTATATTTGGTGGTCAGACAAGACCCCCTTGGTTAGGGGAAGCACACTGACTGAAACCGCCCACCCTGGCCCAGCACCATAGCAACCATTTGCATGAGTTGTTTTAGGACAGGAGGTGCTGGTAAGGAACAGGGAACTAATAAGCCTTCACCAACCGGACGAGTTCGGGAAAGGTCAAAATGAGACACCACCTGTCCGACCACCACCCAGAATCCTTTTCTCTGGCATTCATCTTGGCACCACCAGGAAGGACTCTTGAGTCAGAATGATTGGCTAAAGATGACCCAGAAACTAATCCCATCACCATAAAACCCGAGACTGCAAGCCATGTGACTTCTCCTGGGTTCCCTTATCCTGCTGCTCTCTGCCCGGGTGCCCTTTCCCAATAAAATCTCTAGCTTTGTCAGCACATGTTTCTCCTCGGACAATTCATTTCCGAGTGTCAGACAAGAGCCTGGTTTCAGGCCCTGGAAGGGGTCCTCCTTCCTGCAACACCTTGATGAGTGACATTCAAGCCAAGGTATAAAATTTATGAAGGAGGGAAGGCAGACCTGGCTAAAGAGCATTTCAGGCAGATGGTAAACAAATGATAATGATCAAAGGTAGGGATAGTTTAATGTGTTCCAGAAACAGGGAGGTTGCCAGTATAGCCCAAGCAGAGTAGGCAAGGAGGAAAGTGTAAAGTGAGGTCTCAGAGAAGTGGGGATGGCAGGTCATGTTTCAGATTAGCATACTCAATATGTGTACATTCTTCCTGGTATGAACACAATGTGGGCATTATGTTTTTGCTGGGGGCTGGGGGTGTGGGGGGCGGGGGAAGAAAACAAAGACCTTCCTTTTGTAAATTCTTTCTCTGACCCTT
The DNA here is from genome assembly GCF_019320065.1 of Cervus canadensis. NCBI lineage: Eukaryota > Metazoa > Chordata > Mammalia > Artiodactyla > Cervidae > Cervus > Cervus canadensis. The sequence continues at coordinate 63,237,010 of NC_057396.1, read as the reverse complement.
TGAAATGTAAATCTTCTTCCAGCCTTTTGCCTCTTCCTGGTTCTACAACCCAGAAATATCCTTCTCAAAAACTTGAAAGCCCACTACCCATTCCTTGAAATAGATGTATCTAGAAAGATAGAACCCCTATATGTTTCTGTGAGAGCACAAGATCCTAATTTCCATGAGTACCAAACAGCAAGCACAAATGGTCTAATCAAAATGAGCAGTTTCTCCTGTAATTCCTTTTATCATTTTTCCACTTAGAAACTCCCCTGCCTTTTGTTTCCAGGCAACTGAGGTCAGAATTTCTCCTCTATTGCACTACTATTGGCCCCTGTTGGAATAGTCTTAAATAAAGTTTTCCTTTTTCTGTTCAATCCCTCAAGTGCAATTAAAAAAATATATTCTTTATAAAATAGACATAACCCAGTTGCTAGCTATTCTTCCTATCATCCTGGACAATTTTTCTCTGCAGCACTTGGCACCACCTGACATATGATATATGTATTTCTAGTGTAATGTCTACTCCCCTTTTTCATTTTTATATATTATTTCCATAATTCCTTGAAGAGTATGTAGAACATAGAAATCACTCAATAAATAAAAGAAAATGTTATCAAATGCCTTACTTAATTGCACTTATTTTGAAATTTAAGAAAAGGATTTTTGGATTTGTTGCTCCACAGGGGTTTCTACAAAAAGGATATTTTATATTTTCATTCAGTTTCCGTTTACAGGGCTTCCCTCATAGCTCAACTGGTAAAGAAACCACCTGCAATGCAGGAGACCCTGGTTGGATTCCTAATTTGGGAAGATCCACTGGAGAAGGGATAGGCTACCCACTCCATCATTCTTGGGCTTCCCTCGTGGCTCAGCTGGTAAAGAATCTGCCTGCAATGTGGGAGACAGGGGTTCGATCTCTGGGTTGGGAAGATCCACTGGAGAAGGGATAGGCTACTCACTCCATCATTATTGGGCTTCCCTTGTGGCTCATCTGGTGAAGAATCCGCCTGCAATGTGGGAGACCTGGGTTCATTCTCTGGGTTTGGCAGATCCCCTGAAGAAGGGAAAGGCTACCCACCACAGTATTTTGACCGAGAGAATTTCATGGACTCTATAGTCCATGAAGTCACTCACAACTGAACGACTTTCACTTTTCCCTTTACTACCAATCAGAACTAATATCTATGATTTGCACTAACAAAGGGAATGATTCCTGGGTTGAGGCTTTTGCAAAAATATGTAAAACACTCTAGAGAACCTGCAGATAGTGCCTATATCTCTAAGAGCTTAAACTACATGCAGAGGGAAAAAAAAAAAAAACTTTAACAATTGTAGTAACCATAAAATCTTACCCTTTCTAAATAAATCTGGATATAAAATATGTGAAAAAATCAAATGTTCAACTCATTTGTTTAAATTTTATAGGTATGTTGATTCCAATAGATGATTATATTCACCTCTTTAATTTGGCTACAAGAGCAAATAATGAGCCAAACTTCAGCAGTTACAAAAGAGACATTTCTCTGAAGTAATTTTATTTGAGTTTTTAAAAGATTTTTTCAATCTCATTTCTGTTCCAAAAAGGAGCTAGGTAATATATAGATAAACATAAAAGCACTATTTTTTTCCATATAAAACTTACTTGCTCTCAAAATTATTAAATAAAACATTTAATTAACTATATATTTAATATTTTTTCTGATTTTAATCTTACTAGATTAAATTTAATTTTACTAGATTAAATCAATATTCATTTAAACTTTTAGATTAAATTACTACAGTAAATGTAATTTTACTAGATTAGGAAGCTTTGTCTATCCTTTTCAGTGAGACATTTGGCCATGATTTTCAAACTAAGGAATGCAGTAGTGTGTGAGTAGTACATCAAACCAAAGATGAAAAAAGAACAAGACTGTTAATATATTATCTAGAAATGAAAATTAAGTAATCTTGCCATAAATTTGGTTAAAATAAACATAATCTTTTGGGAATAGAATTCAAAATTTACAAAAGTTATTAGTCTAAAACTTCATTTAAAAAATTCACTTTGAAAAAAAAAAAAAAAATTCACTTTGTTAAATGGATGGGCTTATCTTTTCCTCTTGATAGAATGATTGATAAAAATTGTTCTCTATCTCTGACAGTTATTTTATCATAGAGGCTATCCTCATCACCCACATTCTCTACTACCACTAGCTAGTTGGAAAAATTTATGCTTTTGAAATGTGGTGCTGGGGAAGACTCTTGAGAATTCCTTAGACTGGAGGACATCAAACCAGTCAAGTCTAAAGGAAACCAACCCTGACTTTCCACTGGAAGGACTATCACTGAAGCTAAAGCTCCAATATTTTGGCCACCTGATGCGAAGAGCCAACTGATTGGAAAAGACCCTAAAGCTGGGTAAGATTGAGGGCAGTAGGAGAAGGGGCCAGTAGAGGATGGGATAGTTAGATAGCATCAGTGACTCAATGGACATGAATTTGAGCACACTCTGGGAGATAGTGGAAGACAGAGGACCCTGGTAGGCTGCAGTCCATGAGGTCACAGAGCCAGACACAACTTAGCAAATGAATAACAACAGTCAGAAAAATAAGGCAGAGGGTGTTCCCTACACTATGGGATATTTCAGCAGTTACACTTAAGGATGCAATGGCAGTCACCTTACAAATTTTATGTGGTCATGGAAGCTCAATATTAAAATACTGAGTTTTTGATAAGTGGAGAATCTGAGATAATGTGGTTTTGGTATTCTTGAGAAAAATACATGAGTTTTAGTCTCATTTACCTCCGGAGGAGACTATCCACTACTCTAATGTTATCAATTATCCCTTACAATGAATGTGGGAAAATGGAAACTTGTTTGGAAATATAGTTTCACTTTTAAAGGAAACCTCACAAATACAGATATCATCATAATCCCCTCAAGAAGGATGATCTAACTTTATCCAAGCTTTTGAACTTGAAAATTATCTATGAAAATATTAAAATTTTGTTAGTTTAACATCTGGTAAATATTGTACAGGAATTCAGGAATTACTTTGGTCTCTTTTTGTAAATATTACAAAACAAGTTATTTTATTCTAAACTCTCCACCTGTACTAGGTTGAAGAGATGGGTATCATAGTCAGCCGTTTGTAAAGAGGCAGAAAATTTTGTGCACCAAAAAATATTTTGTCTTTTAAGGAGGACAAAAATATTCAACCTTTACAAATGTTACTAAATGTGTTTTTTTCTGTCACAGTTGTGACAAAATAATCATTCAAGATGGTGATTTTGTCATACTTTATGTTTTGTCCACAGGCTTCCCAGGTGGTTCAGTGACAAATAATTCACCTGCCAATTCGGTAGACACAGGAGTTAAGGGTTTCATTTCTGGGTTTGAAAGATGCCCTGGAAAAAGAACTGGCAACCCACTCTAATATTCTCGCCTGGAAAATCCCATGGACAGAGGAGCCTGGCAGGCTACAGTCCATAGCATCACAAAGAGTTGGACATGACTTAGCTACTGAGCAAGCAATATTTTGTCCAGTAGAGCTTTGTGCATCCTGCTCTAATTCTCAAGTTAACATCCGTGTGTTATAAATACTGCAACATGGCATCATTCAGAAGTTTTGAGCAGCTAGAGAATTCTCTTCCTTTTCCATGAATAACTTGAGCTAACCTGTATAGATCACTATTTAGTTAAGAGTTTCTCACCCACTATATGTGATACCACTTGAATTGTTGACTGGCACAGGAAAGATTGCTGTAAACATAGCTACCTTAAGGTAGTTTTACTTGTATTAGATGTGGTGAATATCATGCGATGAAGGCAGGACAAGCAGACCTTGTTTTATTTTGCTTTGCTTTATTGTGCTTTGCAGGTATACTTTTTTCACACATTGAAGTTTTGTGGCAACTCTGCCCTCCCTGCCCATGTGGTTCAACTCAAGTATGCCATCTTTCCCATATTTAAGAAAAGAAAAAGAGATGGAATATTAAAAACAAACAGAGAGCACCAAATAATATAATGTGGCAAGTAAGTGTGAATTTCGCATGTGCCTGGACTATGCTACAGCCAGAGTAAAAAATTCTTCAGTCCTACCATTTCCTCCTTCTAGGAAAGGGGTGGCTTGTGTGAGACATGAAAATCTCAGTGGAACACAGCTCCATTTCCTAGTACTCAATTTATATGCTCCTAGAGGAATGTTAACTAGGTTGTATACTCAGTTTTCATTTGGGGAGTGTGAATTAATGTTGAATATAGAGAATGAGTTAAAGTTTTCAAAGGCTTAAAGAGGGGCTTCCCAGGTGGGTCAATGGTAAAGAATCCACCTGCCAGTGCAGGAGATGCAAGAGACATGGGTTCAATCCCTAGGTCAGGAAAATCCCCTGGAGAGGGAAATGGCAACCCACTCCAGTATTCTTGACTGGAGAATCCCATGGACAGAGGAGCCTGGTGGGCTACCGTCCACTATTGAGAGACTAAGCACCACACCACTACTAAAGAATAAGAAGGAGACACAGCATGAGGAAATAGGGTTTTCAAGCCCCACTTCCTCAGGAGCTTTGCCTTTTTATATATACTCCATGACACTTATCATAGGTACCTTCTGGGCATTCCAACAGACAGATCCCTTGAATTGACTTGGAAAGGCAGTTATTCCCCTTTGACTGCATGTTTACCCTTTGCATGAAACCAAGACTCTCCAGAGGCTACGGTCAGAAAGAATATTCCTGTCACTTGTTAAAGTGCCAGGCACAGAACAATGCTGGTTTACTAAGGCGACCCTAAACAGTTGCCATCCATGGGCTTCCCTGGTAGCTCCATGGTAAAGAATCTGCCTGCCAGTGCAGGAGACACAGGTTGGATCCCTGGGCAGGGAAGATCCCACATGTTGCAGAGCAACTAAGCCTGTGTGCCGCAACTACTGAGCCCGTGATCTAGAGTCCAGGAGCCACAACTCTTAGCCCACGTGCCTCAACTACAGAGGCCTGCGCACCCTAGAGCCCACGATCCGCAAGAGAAGCCACTGCAGTGAGAAGCCCATGCACCGAACTAGACAGGAGTCCCTGCTCCCTGCAACTAGAGAAAATCCTACATAGCAGTGAAAGCCCAGCACAGCCAAAATCAATAAATACAATTATTTCTTAAAAAAACTACTGCCATCCCTGGGTTTGCAGGTCCATGGTCCACAATAATGGCAATACTATATTACTAAATACTATATACTAATACTAAATACTAATACTAAATACTATAGCCACCTACACAGATAGCTTAATTCTCTAAGTTTAAGTTCTTTTTCCATCATGCTTCTATAACACTCTGTGGTCACCTCTGTCCGAGCATTTACTATTCGTGAATTATATATTCATGAATATATAATGAATAACATATATGGTCTATAAAATCTACTTTAATGTTCAAGGGGGGCATGGAAGGTGTTTTGTTTTACTTTTTTTTTTTTCTTTATGGAGAAAAAAGAAAGAATGGCTTTATTACTTTGCTGAGTAAAGGGGGAATGCAGGAGGTTAGCATCTCAAGAACTGTGCCTCCTGCCCTGGTGAGCAAGGAGAGGTTATATAGTCAGGCAGCAATAGATGATAAGGATCAAGGCAGTAATGGTCCTTCTTTTTCTTTTTCTGACTCTGCTGGGTCTTCACTGTGTAAGCGGGCTTTGTCTAGTTGTGGCGAGTGGGAGCTACTCTTCATTGTGTGAGGGCTTCTCACTGTGGTGGCTTCTCCTGTTGAGGAGCGTAGGTTCTAGAGCCTGGCTTCAGTAGTTGTGGCACATGGGCTTAGTTGCTCTGTGGCATGTGGAAAATTCCAGGCCTGGGATCGAACTCCTGTCCCCTCTATTGGCAGGTGGCTTCTTATCCGCTGGGCCACCAGGGAAATCCGCTTTGATTTGTTTTTAATGTCTGTATCGCCAGTATATATATATATATATATATATATATATATAGTATTTTCCCTGGTGGCTCATTGGTGAAGAATCTGCCTGCCAAGCAGGAGACTGGGGTTCAGTTCCTGAGTTAGGAAGATCCACTGGAGAAGGAAATAGCAACCCACTCCTGTATTCCATGAAAATCCCAGGGACAGAGAAGCCTGATGGGCTACAGTCCATGAGGTTGCAAGACTCAGAAACAACTTAGTGACTAAACAATTATACATATATATATTATTTATAATTTATGTACATATTTTTATATATTTATATAACTGTATGCTTAATAAATCTTTATTAAGATTAAAAAATTATAACTTTTCCAATAAATCTGGAAAGTAAATTCCATTCCACACATATAAACCATAAAGCAGTAAATTTTCATTGCATATTTGAAGAAATAACCTTCTCTTACTTTTCATCAAGTTGAGGTGAAATTACTTATTGTTTGAAAGTGACCTCTCCTAGTTTTAAATTATAGCATTATTGTCTTGCTGAAACTGAAATTCATTATAATCAAGAAGGATATTTAGGTCCCATCTAAGAGCTCTGACAAGAGGTCCCATAAGCTCTGTAGAAAAAAGCATAATTGAATGAGTTTTGATAAGTTGAATTTTATTTCATGGATTCATTAAATGAAATACCAGGATGGAAAAAAAAAAGAGGCATGGAGGAAGGGTGGAAGAAAGGACAGAAAAAAGGAAGAAAGAGAAGGAAGGAAGGGATGGAGGGAGAAAGGAAGGAAGAGAGAGAGAGAAAGTGGGAGAGAGAGTAGAAGAGAAGCAGGAATAAAAAGTTTGAAAGCAAGAAAGAAAAATTGTACCAAATAAATTCAGGAAAGCACTTGGTAACGTAAGTGAAGAGCAGGTGCACCATGTTCTCCCTGGATGAGGCTTTCGGGAATAAAGTTGTTTTGGTTTTTCTTTTCCCTCTTTCATTTTATCATCAGTGCCATGCCCATAACAATAAGCAGTTGGACAAATTGACAGATTTATCATTTTGACATGCAATTTTCTGGATTCCTTTTGCAAAGCCATGCTTAAGTTGTGAAGATATGTCAGTGTAAGAATAAACTGATGATGATGTTCTACAGATGTTTGTGTTGAATTATGCTTTTTTCACTTTCAGATCAGGTCCTGTAGTCCTGGCTTTTCTATGGGACTTTGATACCCATTAGATCATGGTCATGCAATGATTAAAATAATTGGAGACCATAGACGATTGTACACTTACAGTACTAAGTTAAATTGGGAAGCCACTATCCATCTTTGTGAGTGTGTTAGATGTTTTAACAAACCTTTAAAATGCATTGTATTAGTTTTGTAAAGTATGCTTTGTATTTGTTGAGTTTTAACTTTTGCTCGGTATCAAAGTTACAGACATACAAGAAAAATACAAACAATTCCTAATATCTTTTACTTGTATTACCGATTACTTATTGTGCCAGTGTGGGTCTTTCTGGAGATAGAGCTTCTAGGGAAGTAACTAAGATTAAATGAGATAATAATTATGGAGAGCTGATCTCATAGAATTTGTGTCTCTATAAGAAGAGGCACTGAGGCCCAAGCTTTATCCTTCTCTATCACTCGTTCTCTCTCTGTCTGTCCCTCTCTAACCTTTGTTCATGCACAGGTAGAGGCTCCCACTCTGCCTATGGACACATAAAGAAGTTGCTCGGGCACACAGTGAGATGGTGCCAAGGGAAGAGGCCCCAGAAGCTCGATCTTGATTTCCTAGCCCCTAGAACTGTGAGGGATACAATTCTATTATTTAGGACACCCAAGCTGTATTATACGGTTATAGAAGCTCAAGCAGACTAATATAGTGCATATACAATATCATCAGTATTCATATCCAAATCAAATTTGGGGAGGAGGATCTGTCCTGTCTTTATCAGGTGATGAAAACAATTGATAAGATGAGCAGGTATCTTGACAATGATCACAACCAAGGGTTATCTCCTCTTGCTTTGCTACCTGGCTCTGCAACATGCTGGGGGAGCAGGGACTCTGAAGATCTGTCTGCTGACTAGCGTGTCCTTTGAGCTATGCTGCTGGCTGCGAGAATTTGTGATTTGTGCCTATTGTTGAATATTACCAAGCCTTTATTACAGGTTTAACTGACCGAAATGGAAGCTTCTACAATTGGCATTTAGGCACTGGAATATGGAATTGGGGGCCTCCTGAATGTGCCTTGGCCAGGTGTCTTGGCTTGGCTGAGACACTATCCGTGTCTCAGATTCAATTGTATGTCTTGATTCCAGAATAAGACATGAATGACGCTAGGCACAAGGGGGAAATTTCTTACCCTGTGACCATGGTTATTGTCTTAATCAGGCATTGGCCCCTATTCTACAGGGTGCTCAAGGAAAGACTGATAATCTGCTCCACATAGAGGCCCTTCAGGTTGTCACTAGTATGGAGGAAATATAGTCACCATATGGCATGCTGAGGTTCGTACTTCTAAAAGTAATTGGTTCTCTAGGACCCGACAAATGGAATGGCTTTGATGTTCCCAGTGCTCAGACTCAAGGAAAATGCTGATGTCATTCTCATGCCACAGCAAAGGGATTAAGGGATTGGTTCAAACAATTTTAAGCCCAGGGTCCAAAAACTCAGTAAAGTCATTATTGACATAGAGAAGGCTCCTAAACTTGGCACACTGATTTGAGTTTCTTCAGAGGAAGAAATAAATATTAGCAGCTAGATTAGAATCATCCTTAGAAGTACATCCAGTAACCACACAAAAATCCATCAATAAATAGATTAATTAATAAATAAATACCTGGGTATATAGTAGGAGGAAAAACAAAAACAAAAACAAAACACCTCTTTAAAAATAGTCAACAATTTGACCCAATCAGAAATGCAAAAATGTATTACAATCACTTACATAACAAAAAGATAAATGGGCACTGATTGGCTTCTGCATCTCAAAACATAGATTCTGAATTTTACTTTAACATCTGCTGAAATGTACCACTTGACAAATCTTGATTACCTTAATGAACAATGAGTCTCAAATCAGTTTTACCTAGGAATTTCACTACAATTGAACAGGATACCCTCTATACTTTCACAGACATTACCAAACATAAAATAGAGAATAAACAAGAATGTTTCACATTAACCTTTGCCTAATTTCTCCATATTTATGGCACCCATTGCCTTAAAAATAGCATGAACTCTGATATGATGAGTAATACATTAAAATAAAATGTTTTGGCATTTAAGATTGTTTCTATAAAGTAGGATTCCATAACCTTCCTCCCTGGTTAAAACAGTTAATATGACCTGTGGTAAGCACAATCATAGTCCCCCAAAGATGTCTGTCTTAATTCCAGGGCCTGTGAATATACTGTGTTATATGACTAGAGAGAATTAAGGTGGCAAATCAATTGACTTTTAAGTAGGGAGATGATATTGGATTATCTGTATATGTCAATATAATCACAAGTGTCCTTAAATGTGGAAGAGGGTTTAGTAGGGGAGATTAGGTCAATGTGATATAAGAACTTGACTCACATTTGCTAATTTGAGAAGATTGAGGAGAAGGTCCATGAGCTAAGGAATGTGGAAAGCTTCTGGAACCTGGAAAGAGCAAGGAAAAAGATTCTTCCCTAGAGTCCTCAGATAGAGTTAGAGGCCTCTTAACATCTTGATTTTAGTCCACAGATGCCCATGTTGGATTTCTGAACTGTGAAACTATAAGATAAATTTGTATTATTTCAAGCTGCAAAACATGTGGTCATTTGTTACAGCAGCTGTAAAATACCAATCAGTCAGTCAGTCAATTCAGTCGCTTAGTTGTGTCTGACTCTTTGCAATCCCATGGACTGCAGCACACCAGGTTTCCCTGTCCATCACTAACTCCCGGAACTTGCTCAAACTCACGCCCATCGAGTCAGTGATGCCATCCAACCATCTCATCCTCTGTCGTCCCCTTCTCCTCCTGCCTTCAATCTTGCCCAGCATCAGGGTCTTTTCCAATGAGTCAGTTTTTCACACCAGGTGGCCAAATTATTGGAATTTCAGCTTCAGCTTCAGTCCTTCCAATGAACATTCAGGACTGATTTCCTTTAGGATTGACTAGTTTGATCTCCTTGCAGTCCAAGGGACTCTCTAGAGTCTTCTTCAACACCACAGTTCAAAAGCATCAATTCTTTGGTGCTCAGCTTTCTTTATAGTTCAATTCTCAATACATGGTTCAAATTAAATCAGAATAGGGCTTTTAAGAATTCAGTTAAGTCCTATTTAGAAAATAGATGATTTCTACTGCTTCTCCATTTAATACCCCCTTTTGGCTTTCTTTTAAACCTCAAAAAGTTGAATGGATCCTCTTAGTGGATTACATGACTTTAGTTCTATGGCCCCAACCACCAGGTTTCCCATATTCACTATTATTGAAATTAATGATTCTATCCAGTCATTAATTGGTCATTATTTTGCCACTGTAGATTTGGCTACTGCATTGTTGCATTGCTTGTTTTAATGATTCTCAGCTGTAGTTTGCCTTTGCTAAACTACTCATGAGAAATCCAAATAGCTTGTATTCTATCATTGCAAGCAAGATCTTAAACTCATTCAATATTCTCCAGGAAAACATGTATGGTGTTATATTCCTGCCATCCTCCTCTGAGAAGATTCATGTGACACACTAATTTCAGGCAGATAAATATTCACAAATCATCTCACAAAACAGATGATATTTTATTTTCCCCATTATATAAGTATAAATTTAGAACTTTAACTTTATGGGCATCATTTGATCAAAGGCCATGCCATCTTTCAAACTATCAAGAAGCAATTATTGGCCCTTATAGCCTTTAGAGCATTAAAACAAACCCAATATTTGGGGGGACTTTTTGGTTTCTGGAGGTAATATATTCCTCACTTACAAATGCTATTTAATTATGTTTATTCTGTTACAAATCAGTCCACTTTGAACAGAGCTCCCTTGAAAAATAAACTCTAGACTCTGTCCAGATTACAATACAGTAGGCACTCATTTACAATATGGTTAGTACTTCTATTAGTAATAAACAGAGACTTCTCACCATAGGAGCTGTAGTAAACTCCTTTATTCTTACTGGAGTCTCTAGACTACCTATCATGGCTGAAAATTTTATTGCATCAGGTCCATGGTTTTGGTGCAATAAAACTAACCTCCTTTATCCCACACTACATGTCAGAGAGTGAAAATTCAGGCCACTATTGGGATTTTCTGAAGGTTGAGACTCTCATACCCTAAACTCATGACCATATGTTCCCAGGTGACCATTATTGATGCCGTGAACCATGGAAGCAGCATTCTACAAGCTTGCCAAAACATCCTGCTGCAATACAAATGTTACCTACAGGATAGAGTCAAATTCAAGCATTCTGGTATAACCCATGTTCAGGAAAATATGACCTCCCCTGACCTCAGTCCTTTGCCAGATACCATGCTATTGAATACTATTATTCCTTGCCAAGAACTTTTGGCCAACGATGGGACCCCTTGAAATCAACTGAGTGAATAACCAAGGGAGTTCATGCACGATAGAGATGGCAGTGTCCCTATTACACATCATGAAGCTCCACTGGAAGCTTCCTGATTTATAGTCCTTAAAAAAGTCATCCTTGATAAAGGATGCTAACCAAGAATCAGTACAATTGACCAAACCTCAGGAAGTCATCCTGGAAATAGATAATCGGCACATTTGCACGTTTTTATAGGCTCTTGGATAATTGAAAATGACTTGTCAATCTGTTCTGGACAATGGCAGTGACAAATAATTCCTTATCCAATTTTCTCCCTGTGAAGTAAAGTGGGGATTTCTTGTTTTACAGGCATAAATTATCAATGTCACACATCTTCTTGCATATACTAAAACCCAAATACAAGACCTCAACAGGACACTTTATATGCCCTTTGAAATTCAAATATTAAGGTCTTGGCTAGCCACTCTGGGTGCCAAATGCAAGGGAAATTTAAAATAAAGAAATTCCCCTTAAACTCAAACTTTTGTTCCTCAAACACTCTCACCAAGTTGATGGGTTCCAGGAACTTCTCATCCTTAAGGAAATTCAAAGCATGATTTCAACACGGCAATCTCCTAGCAGCGATAATTTTAATGAAAAACAGACAATCAAGCTTAAGTGATCGTGTGAACCGATCACCTTTCTGATAGTGTGCCTTAAGAGGCAGCAGGCACTTTACCAGCAAAGTAGTCATTTTAATTTCCTGCTTTCATTTTGGAAAACATTCCTCATAGGATAAGACTTTTTTCTTTAGTGGCTGAACATGATATAATAGCCTAGTGTTAATAGGTCTACTTACAAAATTTTACTATCTTTTAAAGAATTGTTGGTAATGAATTCTATTAAGTATCATGCTATCATTATGGGATTGACTTTTCCTGTATGACCTTTAAGTACAACTTAAATGAATAAGGCAGTCAGCAATTTGTGTTGTTTATTAACTTAATTTTCTTTTTATATATTGCACATCTGTGTAGAAAAGAGAAAATATAATCATCATAGTTGTATCTGTAATAAAAATAAAAGATATTAAAATATAATTGTGTTATAAATAATGTAATTAGTGTTGAGCCCCATTAAATCATTTTGATTTCTTTAGCCAAAACTGAATTAACTTCCTGAGTTCCATATTTTTTTATAATTGCAATCAAAGTATGAACACAATGCACTAGCCTATTTTTCTTTAAATTTAACATTATCATATAAAATATTTCTCACTTGTCAGTTTTCAAAATTGTCATATAAATTGCTTTGTAATGTATTACTTCTAGAGCTGGTTACTGATGTTTAAGTAATATGGCTCATAGAAATGACAGCTTTTACACACTACTATATCACAGAGGCTCACTATGGCTGCAATTTTTTTGTTTGTTAGTTTGTGCTGGGTCTTCACTGCTATGCATGGGCTTTCTCTAATTGTGGGGAGTGGGAGCTACTCTTTGTTGCGGTCTGAAGACATGGCGGAGGTGGCTTCTCTTCTTTCGGACCATGGACTACAGAGCATGGGCTTCAGTAGCTGTGGCACTTGGGCTTAGCTGCTCTACAGCACGTGGGATCCTTCTGAACCAGGGATGGAACTCATCTTCCCTGCTTTGGCAAGTGGATTTTTAACAACTAGACTGCCAAAGAAGTCCCTACTGTGACAATTTTTTACGGCAAGAGATACGTTTTAGAGGTAAAGGTTCTAAAAAACTTGGCTAAAATAACCTCACAGTTTAAACTGATACACTGTTTCATAATTAGAGTATTTTGCTAACCACTTCTCTGTCAATGACTGTGAGAACGTGACAATTCCTCTTGTGGACATTGACTTCTAAAGTTTTACAATTTTTGAGTTTCCTGATTAAATATATTAAAATTGCATAATTTAGTGCCATATTTTAAATTCTGGGTTTAATTTAGAATAGATTTCTGTGTGTTAAAATGATGGGTCAAAAAAAGGAAAGCTTTGTTCACCTTTTTTCTTTATAGTTTTGAGCTATATTGTCTAGAAGTACCCGACTAACTACACTGCTTTGCTCTATTTACTATATGAATAAACATCACATAACTATCTGGAAGGATAGGCATTAGTATTTATTTTACTTTTATAATTCAGTAGGCAAATGGGCACCCTGAGAGAGTTTATATTCCTTTAATCACGATTACTTTTAGGAGCAGAGCACATGATTTAGGCCGAAGCCAAACAGATCATCATTTCCTTATAGTTAGAGGTTGGTTAAGATATCAGTATGAATTGGATCTAACACCATATGTGCCAGGACTATTATCTGGAAATGCTGGAATATAGGTAATTGTTATTTATCATGAGTGACTTTGGGTAAATGTGGCCTCTGGAATAGCTATCAGTCATCTGAAGACAAAAAGGAAGGAACCAGCCTGGGACTGACATCAACACAAAGTGAGAGGTGATGAAAAAAAATGACAAGATCTTCTGTGTCTACAGGGGCCTAAACAAAACAAATAAGTAATGTCACGTAACGTAAAAATAATTCCTTTGTGTGTTTGCACCATTTTTATTCATTTATATATTTGCTCTGTATCTAAACCTGTACACAATAGGAGGCAGAATCCTTACTAAGCTTTCTATTGCAAACTTGGCTAATTCGGGCTTCCCTGATGGATCAGTGGTAAAGAATCTGCCTGCAATACAGGAGACACACGTTCAATCCCTGGGACGGGAAGATCCCCTGGACAAGGAAATGGAAACCCACTCCAGGATTCTTGCCTGGGAAATCCCTTGGACAGAGGAGCCTGGCGGGCTATAGTCCATGAGGTCTCAAAGAGTCTGACATGAGTGAGCACACACACAGAGGAATGAAGTATTATTTCCCAAATTACTCACAAATTCTATTCATTCTCTTGAACTGTAGAGTGTTTCAAATAGGCAGCTAACTAATATTTAGAATTGGTAAAAATAGAGAGTCAGGAGTTAGGAATACAGAGTCTGCTGCAGTTTTAGGGATTAATGAGTGATGGCACAGTTGCCTTCTTAAGTTTGGAATCCACTGAAAATATCTAAATTGTATACTTAATGTATTATTTTAATTATAATAGAGTTGATGCTGGGGAATATGACTTAAAGGTGAACTAAAGTTATAAAACTTAGTTTATTCAAAGGTATGTGTGAAAATACAGGGGAGAACTTTTGCTCTAAGATAACTGTGTGGCCAAGATAAGATTAGAGATGGTTTGCTTATAAAGAAAGGCCATCCCGTTAGAAAAACTGAGAAAGGTCAAAATTACCAGTTCCTTCCTTCAAACACAAAGGTCTTGCCCTAAAAAGATCCAGTGCATTTATCTGATGGCCATCACTGCCCCACATCAATTTCAGTGGGAAAGGAGGGTTTGCAGTGGGCTCAAGAAGAAAAAAAAAAATGCTTGGAACTTAAACTGCTTTCATAGATATAAGGAAAAAAGAGGTTGAAAAAAGAGGAGATAACACTGATTTCTGATACATATGTGAATAATTCTCAAGTGCTTCCTATAGCACAGAACTCTTCCAGAACCACAGACTCAAAAAACTGTCTAGTTGACAACTCCAATTGTACTGCCATAGTTTTACACAATAGATTGTCAAAAATGAAACTTTTAATTTTTTTATTTTATTGAAGTACAGTGGATTTACAATATTGTGATAATTCCTGCTGTACAGGAAAGTGATGTAGTTATATATATATATATTCCTTTTCATATTATTTTCCATTAAGTTTATCACAGGATATTAAATATAGTTCCTTATGCTATACAGTAGGATCTTTTTGTTTATCCATTCTATATATACTAGTTTGAATCTGCTAATCCCAAACTCCTAATCTGTCCCTCCCCTCACCACCCCTCCCTTTGGCAACCACAATTCTGTTCTCTATATCTGTGAGTCTGCTTTTGTTTGGAGATAAGTTTATTTGTGTCATATTTTAGATTTCATACATCAGTGATATGTGATATTTGTCTTTCTCTTTCTGACTTACTTCACTTTGTGTGATAATCTCTAGTTACATCCATGTTGTTACAAATGATATTATTTTTATGGCTGAGTAGCATCCCTCTGTGTATATGGAGCAAATCTCTTTTACCCATTCATCTGTCAGTGAACACATAGGACATTTAATTTTTTTTATTGAAGTGTCATTTATATACATAAATGCAAGTCTTAAGAGTACAGTTTGATGGGTTTTGACAAATATGTTTACCCATGTAACCAATACGCTAGTCAAGATTTAGAATACTTCTTTCTTGTCGACCTTTCCAAAATCTGCTTAACCTAACAGAGGTGAATACCAATCTGATTCCTATCATCTGTTTAGATTAATTTTACATGTTCTAGAATTTCATATCAATGAAATCAGTTATGTGATCTTTTAAAAAAATATTGATTTATTTATATGGCTGCCTCATATCTTAGCTGTGGCACTCGGCAAGATCTTCATTGCAGCATGCAGGATCTTTAGTTGGAGTGCACGGATTCTCTAGTTGTGGTGTGCAGGCTTAGTTGATCCACAGCATGTAGGATCACAGTTCCCATCCAGAGATCCACCCCACATTCTCTGCACAGCAAGGTGGATTTGTAACCACTGGACCACCAGGAAAATCCTTAAGTATGTGATCTTTTATTTCTGTCTTATTTCACACATGATGTTTGGAGATTTACCCATGTTATTAGTGGTTAATGCTTACTTGTTGCTGTTAAGCATTCCATCACATAAATAACTTTGTTTCATCTGCAGATAAGCACAAAGGTTTTTTCCAGTGTTTGTCTCTAATGAATAAAGAGGCTATGGAAGCTGCTGTAAAAATATTTGCTGTGGATATGTGTTTTCATTTATGTTTGGTAAATAGCAATAAGTAGCATGACTTGATCATAGGAAAGATATACTTTAATTTAGAAAAAAATTCAAAAATCTTTTTCAAAGTGGTTGTATGATTTTGTCCCACAGCAATGTACATGATACTTTCAGTGGCTTCACATCACTAACAATACTTAATATCAGCCTTATTTAATTGTAATCAGTATCAATCTAAAGAATATGTTGGTATTTTATGATGGTTTAAATTGCATTTCTGTAACATCTGGGGATGTTAAGCATCATTTCATGTGCCATTTGTGTATCTTTATTTTTCTGCATGCGAAGTTCTGCACAAATCTTTGGCCTATTTTATACTGGGTAATTTTGTGTTTCGAATGTTGTGTTGCAGAAATTGCTTGTTGAATATCTTTAAAATTTGAAGAAAAGCAACATATTCAAATGATTGATTGAGTTTTGAGTCAATGTACATGGTTCAACTCTCCATTTATTTAAGTATTCTACTATTCTTTAATCTCTTATTAAATAATATATAGTTCATGTTGAATCAGTAATATATACTTTGTGTTGAATTTATTCTTAAAAATAACCTTTAAAAATCTATCTTAAGAGTGGCATTTTTAACATTGTATTTTGAAATAATTATACATCTACATGAATTTGACAAATTAGTAAAAAGAGATCACCAGTATTCTTTACCCAGTCACCCCCAGTGTTCACAACTTATATAAATACTGTGCAACTGTACTGTCTCCTTACTTTCAGATTTCTTCCATTTTTATCTCAGAACCCTATAAGATAAATAGGTATGAGAGGAAAAAAAAAATGAATCTCTCCAAAGTTTTCTTCAGGCTTCCAAGTTATCACATAAATTCATCTCATCATTTCTAAGCATCTAAAATTTCATTTGTATATTTGATTTTTTTTATTTCTAATTAAATTATTTTTATAGGCTCTGAAATCAGCTGGTAAGGATCAAATCCAAGCTATTTTCTGGCTATGAGATCTGGAGCAAGTAACAAATTCTCATTAAATCAGTTCCCTCCTGTAAAATGTTCATCAAAATATTACTTCTCTCATTTTTATAAAGTCTAAGGGGGTTGGGTGTGTTTCTCAATCATTCCTGACTCTCTGAAACCCCATGGACTATAGCCCTCCAGGCTCCTCTGTCCTTGAGGACTGATGCTGGGGCTTAAGCTCCAATACTTTGGTCACCTGATGCAAAGAACTGACTCATTAGAAAAGATCCTGATGTTGGGAAAGACGAGGCAGTAGGCGAAAGGGACAACAGAGAATGAGATGGTTGGATGGCATCACTTACTCGATGGACATGAGTTTGAGCAAGCTCTGGGGGTTGGTGATGGACAGGGAAGACTTGTGTGCTGCAGTCCATGGGGTCACAAAGAGTCAGACATGACTAAGTGACTGAACTAAGCTGAAGGTTGTTTATCCACGTTTAGTTCAGTTCAGACCCTCAGTCGTTAAGCACTTCTAAAATATGTCTATCATATAGCATTCAACAATATAATTTTCATTAATGTTTATTATTTTAATTATTAATTCATTGTAGTATTAATAATAGAGGTTTAATAATTTAACTATAACATAAAATAATAAGTTTTTAATAAACTGCATGACTTTAAAAGAATAAATATGAATCTATTTATAATGTTATTAATCAAATATTTAACTAGTGTCTACTATATGAATTGGGCTTCCCAGTTGGCTTGGTAGTAAACAATCTGCCTGCTAATGTAGAAGATGCAGGTTCCATCCCTGCATGGGGAGATCCCTTGGAGAGGGAAATGGCAACCTAGTCTAATATTCTAGCCTGGAAAATCCATAGGACAGAAGATTTTAGTGGGCTACAGTCCATGAGCAAAAGAGTTGGACATGACTTAGTGACTAAACAACAACAGAAATGTAAAATGTACTGGAAATTCTGTAATAATGCTGAAAAATGGCTGAGCACAACCTATAAACTTCCTGAATGGCAATATCATCCTATATACCGAAATGTGTATACTTCAGTCACTCAGTCGTGTCTGGCTCTTTGCAACTCCATGGACTGTAGTCCGTCAGGCTCCTCTGTCCATGGGATTCTCCAGGCAAGAATACTGAAGTGGGTTGCCATTTTATCTTCCAGGAGATCTTCCTGACCCAGGGTTTGAACACACATCTCCTGTGTCTTCTGCATTGGCAAGAGGATTCCTTACCACTGAGTCACCTGGGAAGTCCCCTATACTTCTAAATAGAAGGTTATAAATTCCATAATTCTCAGATACAGAATCTCTGTCATTTATAAAGAAGACATCACAGCTTTGCAAATACTGCAAAGATTGAAAATGAGAATTAGAATAGTACAGCCTCAGGCTATACTCCTCAAGTCATTTCAATTCTTTGGAATTTCCTCACTGAAATAATGCTTCTGTCCACATAAATTCCCCTTTTCAAGTCTAAGACATCACTACCAAGTTGTCTTCATACTGGATAAAGTCAGTTTTACTCTAAATTCCAACAATTATTTGATTAGAGCCAAATGTCACTGAGGAGAGTTAATGTAAGTAACTACTAAAGTTAACATTAATGAATACTAGTATTTTCAATGAGTCTATTTTTTGTACCACTCATAAAGGGTAAACAATGCCTTGATCACTTGTGTTTCTTAAATGATATCTATCATCTGTGTGATTATTTTTTACTTCCCTAAGTTGTTCCTCATCATCCAAAAGTCTAACATTGCAAATGGAATTTTCTCAAAGATTAGAATTGTTAAAAGGGCTAAATCCTTCACAGTGAAGCACAAAATCTTGTATAAATGAGCCAGGGCCCAAGAGAAAGGCCATGTTCATGTAAGTACTTAATTGTCTTTGGTTAATGATGATGACACACTTCATGAGTACAAGCACCAATTAGGGAGAAAAGCAACTAGCCAACCCTTAAAATAAGCAGAGTGGTCAAGAAAGCAAGGAATTCCAGGAAAGACACCTTAATAGTGTAAACCACCCACTTTATGTTTCAGAAGAGATGTGAACCAGCTTATCCATTGTACTCGCTTAAAACTAGCCTTAAAAATCTAAAGATTTTAAGAATACTTAATATCTGAAAATGTTGGGAAACACCTGAATAAAAATCCACAGCCAGGTGAATCACAAGTGCAAGGTAATTTTTCTCCCCCCCATAATCAGAGTTATATAGAGGTGGAAATATTTGTGTTTTACTGTTAGAGCAGACAGGTAACTAGGTATGAGCGAAGAAATGGGGGAAGGGGACAGGTGATAGGAAATGCACATCTTATAAACAGCAGAGGCCCATAGGCAGACAAAGCAAAGTAGGAACCTTCAGACTGACAGGAAACCACACATTTTGGGTGATAAGTGTCCACCCCAGTCATAGACAAAACAAAAACCATGGGGAAAAGTGGCTGTCTCTTGCATCCAGATGTAAACTTTTGCTCATTGTGTTCTCATTACATATAAGATTAGCCCTATAGATAAGAAGTGCCCATCATGAAACTAGGCCATGACACTTCTGATATAAGCTAAATGGGGAAAGAAATCCTTCCTCCCCTCAGGAAAATAGAGCAGGAATGAAAAACAGGGAAGTGACCCCCAAACTCTTCCTTCCCCAGTGAATATTCTGCACCTTCAATTGTATGCTTCTCATAGCAGCATATTAAAAAGAAGAGACATCACTTTGCTAACAAAGGTCTGTAAGTCAAGGATATGGTTTTTCCAGTAGTCATGTACAGATGTGAGAGCTGGTCCATAAAGAAGGCTGAGCTCTGAAGAATTGATACTTTTGAACTGTGGTGCCAGAGAAGACTCTTGAGAGTCCCTTGGACAGCAAGGGGATTAAATCAGTCAATCCTAAAGGAAATCAACCCTGAATATTCATCGGGAAGACTGATGCTGAAGCTGAAGCTCCAGTACTTTGACCACCTGATGTGAAGAGCCAATTCATTGGAAAAGACCCTGATGCTGGGAAAGATAGAGGGCAGGAGGAGAAAGGGGTGACAGAGGCTGAGATGGTTGGATGGCATCATTGACTCAATGGATATGAGTTAGAGCAAACTCGGGGGTAGGTCTTCACCAGCCTGCCCACTCTCCCTCTGAGAGTGTATCATTGCTTAATAAGCTTTACTTAACCTCTCTGATTCATCTCCGAATTCTTTTGTAACAAAAAAAAAAAAAAAAAGAACTTCAAATTCACCTGCAACACTGTTATGTAACTGCACAAAGCTATTTGTCCCTCAGTCAAACGGCATGTTATTTCAAATGGCATGTTAGCCATATGTTAGATTTTGAAGTAGATTATAATTGTTACTGAGTCCAAGTATGCTCTGCTTGCCACAAGGCAGCCCTATTAACCAAGAGACTAGGCAAGAAATATGATACTGGGAAAACTGGCTGACCAAAAAATGGCAAACTATTGTCTCAAAATAACCATCTTCTTGAGGGCCAGGTTGTTTTACAGAATGGAGATGGGGGAGGTGAGAAACTAAACTAAAGATGCAGAATAGAGAGGGAGAGGTGATGAGATAATGAAGTAAAAAGGTCCATCCATCTTACAAAACTCCCAGGACAGCCAGCCTTCTGGAAGGAACATGTTAATTTCTTCTTTCCTGCAGCCATTCCCAAGTGGGTGGAGTCAGATTATCTCCCAGTGAGTTGAACAAAGGCACTTTAATAGTCAGGCAGAGGGGCAGGCTTCTCTGTGGCAGGCCATTATGTATGATTGTAATAACAAAAGCAACATAAAGCAGGGCAAAGAAACAGGTCCAACATGGAGTCAGAATTGGCTCTTCCCTTCAACAAAATGATTATATTGATTAGAATTTCTATTCTTGGTCCCCTCAAAAATGGTTACCAATACAAACTGACATTCAATTTAGATGACTTTTTCTAAGCACTCTTGAAAAAGAGCAGAGGGAAAAAAAATCAAAGGCTAGGTGGTTAATATAAAGTAGATTGAAAAAGCCAATGGGCCACTTGGTTGCATATAAAGAAGTAAAGGACAGAAGGAGAATGAGAATCTGAACTAGAAGGACAGAAAGAGAACTAGAATCTGAACTAGAAGAACTTCACTCATTAAATGAAGACATCTCTAGAAAAAGTTGCGTTGTCAACCTTGGCAGTTCTCCTGTAAAAACTGGGTTAAAAGTTTAATCCAGTTCCTTTCTGGATTTAAAATAGGTGAATATTTGAAATGTAGAATGAGGCATCTTGATAGATGAGTTTTAAAATTTTTATATCAATTTCCCTTTAATCTTCTGGAATTATAAAATTTGTTAGTCTTCCTTATTAAATATAAAACATTCTGTTTGCTTGGTTGAACCTGTGGATGCAGAATGGGGATACCAAGGAACCACAAATATGTAGAAGGTGTTGTTTAGCCTGTAAGTCATGCCTAACTCTTTTGCTACCCCATGGACTGTAGCTCACCAGCCTCCTCTGTCCTTGGGATTTCCCAGACAAGAATACTGGAATGGGTTGCCATTTCCTTCTCCAGGGGATCTTCCTGACCCAGGGATCAAACCTGCATCTCCTGCATTTCTTGCATTGGCAAACAGATTCTTTATCATTCAGCCACCTGGGAAGCAAAACATGCTGCTTACTTGAAGATAAAGCACAAGCTTATGAGTTATGGAACAACATGTTTCATTCAGAATTTACCTCCACCTCACCTCTAGATCAATAGACTTAAAACTAGTGTCAAGTCTTATTTCAACTCAACAGAGAAAGTAAAGGGCTTATTAAGGAAAGAAAAGCATTGTGTCAAAATGCTACAGAAGGTAGCCAGTATGATTTGGCAGGTACTGGGATTGTTGTAGCCATGCATTCTAGGAAACAAACTCACTCAGGACAATGCAGATAGTGGAGTGCAGTTTATTACACTGGCGGGCCCAAGGCAGAGTCTCCTCTTAGCCAAGGACCCCGACCAGCATTTGTGAAAATCTTTTATACCCCATGTGTACGTGTCCAAACCCACCACCCCAAATTTCTTGAGACTTACATAAACTAAGGAAGGGTAAATACAATCCCAATACCCCATCACTCGTGTGCCATGTGCTCAGACAGTTAAATAATTAGCTAATAACCAGTAAGCACGAGGTTACACTCCGACAGGTACAGAAAAATTTATGGCCTGTCTGGAGGAAAGGGTGATTAGTGTATGTATTCTCTTAGGCGATGAGTAACCTGGATATGATCTTCAAGATTCCCCTGTCCGGAGGCGGTCTTATCCTTCTGTTGTCCTTTCCATAACACAGAGTTCAGAGTCCATTGGAGAGGTGGCCGAGCGTGATCAGCATGAACAGGCCTGAGATGGAGTCCAGGCCCTATGAATTCCTTCTGCAGGATTTCTGGACAATCTACAGAATATCACATTGATCTTACATGGCAATAACCTCACATTAATCAGACAGCATGAGCAACAAGTAGAAGATGATCTAAGGCCATGGTAAGATGACAAGTTCAGAAGGTGTACTGAATGCTACAAAGTTTAAGGACCCACCTCTTGAAAGTGAATTTTAGGTTTCCAGCAGTCTGAGGCATACTGAAATAGTCCATGCAAAATAACATATATATATATTCTTTTGCAATTTGCATCTCAGCACTAAAAAGGAAACTCTATCCCTGGTAGGCCTCTCTGGATTCTGGTACTAGCATATTCCAAAGTGGTAATGGGCTCTACCCATTTACAAGTTAGAAGGAAGTCTGTTAGCTTTGATTTGGACCAAATCAGAAAAACACTCCTCAGTATATTCAGCCTTACAGATATAGATGATTTACATAAGCAAATCCTTGTCATCATACAATTGTTAAGATCCTTGTTGTTGTTCAGTTGCTAAGTTGTGTCCAATTCTTTGCGACTCCATGGAGTGCAGCACACGAGGTTTCCTCGTCCTTCACAATCTCCCAGAGTTTGCTCAAATTCATGTCCATTGAGTCAATGGTGCCATTCAACTATCTTATCCTCTGTTGCCCCTTTCTCCTCTTGCCCTCAATCTTTCCCAGCATCAGGATCTTTTCCAAGGAGTCAACTCTTCCCATCAGGTGGCCATGATATTGGCACTTCAGTATCAGTCCTTCCAATGACTATTCAGGGTTGATTTCCCTTAGGATTGACTGGTTTGACCTCTTCTCCAGCAGCACAACGTGAAAGTCTCAGTTCCTCAGAGGTCAGCCTTCTTTATGGACCAAATCTCACATCAGGACATGACTACTGGGAAAACCATAGCTTTGACTATAGGAACCTTTGTCAGAAAAGTGTTATCTCTGCTTTTCAATATTCTGTGTAGGTTTGTCATAGCTTTCCTTGACTTCCCTGATAGCTCAGTTGGTAAAGAAGCTGCCTTGCAATGCAGGAGACCCCGGTCTGATTCCAGGGTTGGAAAGATCCACTGGAGAAGGAATAGGCTACCCACTCCAGTATTCCTGGGCTTCCCTTGTGGCTCAGCTGGTAAAGAATCCACCTGCAATGTGGGACACCTGGGTTTGATCCCTGGGTTGGGAAGATCCCCTGCAGAATGGAAAGGCTATCCACTCCAGTATTCTGGCCTGGAGAATTCCATGGACTGTGTAGTCCATGGGGTCACAAAGAGTCAGACACGACTGAGTGAATTTCACTTTCACTTTCTCTTCAAGAAGCAAGCATCTTTTAATTTCCTGGCTGCAGTCACTGATTTTGCAGTCACTGATTTTGCAGTCACTGATTTTTGCAGTCACTGATTTTGGAGCCCAAGAAAAGAAAATCCGTCACTGCTTCCACCTCTAGGTGTTATCATATCTTTGCTATTTATGAGAAATTGAAGTACAGTGGTGTTTAGGAGCCAGTCTATGACACATTAGTATACTAGAATTTAAACTTGCTGCCTTTCTAATAGGAAATAGGAAATAACAGGAGTCATGTAAACTATACATTTGTCAGTAATGTAAAGTATGATCGCTCCAAGTCCGTGGAGAAACAATTTCAGCTGAAACTTGAATATGCTGAGTAATGAGGAGGATACCACAGAATATATTAAAACACAGGCCAATTCAACCCACTGCCTATTTTGCAAATAAAATTTTATTGAAATACATTCATTTACACGATGTATATGGTTTCTTTCATGCTAGAAGGACAGAGTTGAAGAGTTTTGATCAATACTTAATGGCCAACAAAGATCAAAACCTTTTCTATCTGGCTCTTGAAAGTAAAAGTTTGCTAAGCTGTGTTTTAGATACAGTTTGAGGATAATGATTAAAGAGTAGATTAAGAGAAAATTCTGAATACCGTTGTCTCTGTTTGTTCACAGTTATTTTCACACACCTAGTATAATGCTTAGCACTCAGTACACATTAAAAATACTTGTTGAAACAATGCTGAATAAAAGATAATAGAGTTCTGCAGAGGGTTTTAAATATGGTAAGCATTTAGTGAAAATTACTGAAGGATAATTATCCCGACAGTATTTCCCCACATAAATTAGAGGAAAGATATGAAATATTTGAAAATCTTACCATTGTTCAGGGAAAGAGTAGCACACTGCTTAGTTTGGCACCAGTATGAAATTTTTTAAAAAAGGAATTTATGAAAGCAATATTCTAGGAAAGAAAGGTCACTTCTAGTTGATTGGATGTGGATAATATATTTATGCACTTTACCTCTACAGATTTTTAGTAAATACTGTGAATTTTAGATGGTAGGACTATGTTATTTCAATTGATACCTGCTAGTGAAGATTTCTGCTGCCTTTCTATCTATGGAGTGTTTCCTTAAGAAATGATTTAGTTCAAAAACCAGTATTGGCATCATTGCAAAATTTTCTTTCATTGGTGACATATAAGTTGTACCTGATTCTTGCTGGTTTAGGCAGAGAATTCATTGATTCAATTGTCTTCTTGTTTTAAACCCTCCAAATATTCTTTCTTTCTGTTTGTTCAGCTTCAACTTCTATTATTTTTCAAAGATGATCCCCCTGAACTTAGACTTGATTTAAATCCTCTGTGCCTGAAACCAAGTCTTGCTGAGGATTCCTACATAGTTCACTTTGCTTCAAGAGAAAATAAAAATAACAGTCAAATAGAAGATGAAAATCTTAGTACTGAATATGTGAGTTGCTGTCTATCTTTCTAAATCATCTCTCTACAGGAAACACAATAACTCCTAAATAGTTAACTTAAAGACTCCAATTCTTTGGAAAATTAGATAGATATTTGAAATCTTCCTTAACCTTTGCTTTTCTGTAGATGGATTGCACATAGATATTTGCCTCAGCAAATAGTTTCAATGATTATTTGAATGTCATTTTAAGGGAAAAACAATGTTACTTTTAACACTTGATAGGATATTGAATCTCCAACTTGCATAGATCATCTGAATGATTTTATTCCAAGGTTATCAATTCACTTGTTCATCAAGTATTTATTGAGTGCAAAAGTCATTAATGTGTGAGACATAACATGTGATCTCATTTTAAGTTTTAAATCTAAGAAGAAATATTAAGGAACAATTGAACAACTTTTAGGTTTGCTGAGTAGATACACTCATTAAGAGCAGGAATCCTGATGAGTAGTGAAGCATTATGAAAAAAGCTGAATGAGAATCATGGAGGAACTGAGGTGAGAGATAATCATGGTTCTAAAAATCTTACTAGGGTTGATCGTTGGAGAACTTGGGCACAAGAACTGGAACAATAGGAAAGGTATGTGCAAAAATAATAATTTAAATTGAAAAAGCAGAAGTATCTGATAATAAAAAAAATTAAAGATGTGGCTAGCATAGTCAATGTCCAAGGTAAAGTGGATATAAAAGTCAATGGAGGATCCTCCAAGACCTCATTCTGCCATGAAACATTAAGTAAACAACTACAGACTGACAAAAATAGCTATATGGGAGCTCTGGAAACCTGTCAGTGATTCAGAGATCTGCAGCAACCCAGCAAGTGTCTAATTAAGAAAACATTTTACACAAAATAATAGAAAATTCCATGGAGTGTTTGGTCATTTTTGTCCCACTCTGTCCATGGCACAGCTGATGAGGTCAAGAGGAAACACTGCTTTTTGCCAGTTCTGTCCTTCAGGAAAAGAGTGACACTTATTTACAATATTTTGACCAGTCTGTGAATTGCCCAAGGGAATGGCTCCTATTAGCCTAACTCTGAGCTCAGCCCACAACGGAAGCATGGTTTGAATCTGAGGTTGGGAGCTATAGAAGAAAGGGATATTCAAGTCTTGTGAGAACTTAGACTCACCCAAATGTCGGGGGGTAAGACACCACAGGCAGAGAAATACAATGAGACATCTAAGATCTGAGAAAACTGAATGGAGATACTTAGGGAAATAAAGACATTTAATTATAGCCTGTAAAATAATGTTAATGAGCTGGTTAGACAGCATCACTGACTCAATAGACATGAGTTTGATCAAACTCAGGGAGATAGCAAAAACAGGGGAGCCTGGCATGCTGCAGTCCATCGAGTTGCAAAGAGTCAGATGTGACTGAACAGCAACAGCATATAAAAAAGAATTGGAAACACACACACATACACAGGGCTTCCCAGGTGGCTCAGCGGTAAAGAAGTTGTCTACAATGCAGGAGACGCAGGTTCCATCCCTGGGAAGATCCCCTGGAGGAGGAAATGATAACCCACTCCAGTATTCTTGTCTGGAAAATTCCATGAACAGGGGAGCCTAAGGGGCTACAGTCCATGAGGTCACAAAGAGCCGGATATGACTGAGCAACTGAGCATGCACGTGCGCACACACACACACTTGCTATAAGACTGAACCTTGAAACATGCTAAATGAAATGTCATTCACAAAAAGACCAACACTGTGTCGTTCCACTTCTACAAGGTACCTAGGGTAGTCAAATTCATAAAGACATAAAACAGAATAGTGGGTAGTAGGGACTTTGGCCCGGAAAGAATAGGGAGTTGTTATTCAATGAGAACAGAGTTTCAGTTTAGGTACATGAGATAGTTCTGGAGATGAATGGTGATAATAGTTGTGTGATGATGTGAATGTACTTAATGGGCACTTAAAAATGATTAGCGTTGTAAATTTTTATTATATAATATTTTACCACAATTTAAAAAACATTGCATCAAAAAAAAAGTTGATAGGAAAAAGCATATTATGTATCTGAGACTTTAGACTCTTGATATTTTTACCTTGTAGATGTGGATGTCACTGGGGATGAAGATAGATGGGAAAAGAAAGAAGAATATAACTGGGACAAATGGTCTTGAATAAAAAAACACTGTGACCAGGAGGCTAGTTAACAACGAGGAGTAGATGCTGTGATTCTTAAATGAGCAATGTGGATGAATAGTAATGGTCTGGAATTGGTGTGGGACTGAAAGAGGCACTGGTGATACCTCCCAAACCTAAGATTATATAACAGATGAAAGCCAAGTTGCCTTTGGGAGGACTATAGGATATATCACTTGGGAATTGTGTTCATCTAAAAGTACAGAAATTCCAAGTTATAGTGACATAAAATAAAGAGCTGACTTCCCCTTTCACCTAACATAAAGAGGAGTAGGAGTTTGAGTGCATGAATGATTATCACAGAATCAGGCCCACTAATTCTCTCACCTGCCTTCATCAGAATCGGATTTCCTCTCCGGTATGCCCAGATGTTGATAAAAACGGCACTGGAACTATAGCCATGACAATCATATTCTAAGCAAGATGAAGAATGAAAAGCAGAAAAACTCAAACATGTTTCCCAGATGAGTGGCTATTCTCTAAGGGTTTCAGAGAAGCCCAGCCAATGAATGACTGCTAGTTTCCTTTCATGGGTAACCTTTAGGTATAAGCAACATTTGGTCCCTTGCTCCCTAAAATATAGTCTTTAGTTGAGCACATTACTGGCTCAGTTAATATATGGCTTCAGCTAGCAAAGAAGACAAAGATAATGGACACTGGGTAAGCTATGAGAATTTTCTGTCACCTGGGCAAAATTGCTATACTTGGAGGTGACTCCATTTCAGTTCAGAGAAGAGTATGAAACATCCACAGGTACAGAACCAGATTTGGCTCATATTTGACAAAAGTTTTTCAAGGCATGTGGCAAGCTAGTGATAATAAATAATGATCATACTGCCCATTTGAGCATTTCTCACTATCAGTTTATAACCAATTTAAAATTAAAAATTTAATGTCCTTATTGAACAAAGAATACTGTATTTATTGTTATGGAGATACTATGCACATAGAAAATAGATAGGGAAACAGTGGAAACAGTTAGAGACTATTTTTTTGGGCTCCTAAATCACTGTAGACAGTGACTGCAGCCATGAAATTAAAAGACACTTGCTCCTTGGAAGAAAAGTCATGACCAACCTAGACAACATATTAAAAGGCAGAGACATTACTTTGCCAACAAAGGTCCATCAAAGCTATGTTTTTTCCAGTAGTCATGTATGGATGTCAGAGTTGGACTATAAAGAAAGCTGAGTGCCAAAGAATCGATGCTTTTGAACACCGGTTGTGGAGAAGACTCTTGAGAGTCCCTTGGACTGTAAGGAGATCAAACCAGATCATCCTAGAGGAAATCAGTCCTGAATATTCACTGGAAGGCCTGATGCTGAAACTGAAACTCTAATACTTTGGCCACCTGATGCGAAGAGCTGACTCATTTGAAAAGACTCTGATGCTGGGAAAGATTGAGGGCAGAAGGAGAAGGGGATGACGGAGGATGAGATGGTTGGATGGCATCACCCACTCAATGGACATGAGTTTGAGTAAACTCAGGGAGTTGGTGATGGACATGGTGGCCTGGCGTGCTGCAGTCCATGGGGTCACGAAGAGTTGGACACGACTGAGCAACTGAACTGATGCACGTAGTAGTGAACAAAATGAACATGGTCAAGGTCCCTAATGGTATTAATACTTTAATGGTGACATAGACATTGAACTAACAGTCAAACAAATATTTAATTCAGGCAGTAACAAGTGTTATGCACATAAAATTCATATTGCCATTAAAAAGGTATTAACAATGCCTCCCCGGCTCCCCAAAAGGACTAGAAAGTATATATATTAGAGTTTAGGTCAAATGGTCTCGATCACAACTATTCAACACTACCATGTGAAAACAGTGAAGACAGTACATTAAAAAGTGAGCATAGCTATGTGCCAATAAAACTCTACTTATAAAACAGGTGGTGGACAAGATGTAGTCTACAGTCCGTAGTGTGCTGACAGCAGAGGCCATGAGAAAAATATTTTAAATTTGCAATTAGAAAAAGAGGATTAGGTGAAAACAATAGAATTTAAATAGAATTAACCATCTACATCTACTGTCTGCTAACATATGTAGCAATGTGCACGTAAATTACAATAAATACCCCAACTGTTGTGTGGCTTTAATGCTTATTATCAATCCTCTTCTATATACTATTGTTGAAATTTTAGCCTTGAGTGGATGGCTAATATCTTCGTGCTTTTTATTCTGAATTATCTTTTTTCCTTTTCTCAATTTTCAGTACTCTTTAAATTGTTGATTTTCAGTAATCAACAAAATTATACACCAAAGTGATTATTTCTTTTTGCCAGAGCTAACAAATTCATTTCTAAAATGTATAATCTAAGTCTGTAGTCACTCCAGTATATAATATAAAAAAATGAATAACTTTAATTTTGGCTGGAAAACCATCTCCTCATACCTCTTACTTACTTGAAAATTTCATTTTGTCTAAAGGTATTTCTTCTATTTTATTGTCAAGGTTTCCCCCCAGTGGATTTATTAACTGGTGGCTGTAATACTTAACTAGTAACAAAATACCACAAACTGGCTTAAACAACTGAAATTTACCTTCCCACCATCCTAGAGGCTGCAAGTCTAAGATTAGGGTATTGGTAGGTTTGGTTTCTCCTGAGATCTCTCCTCTTGGCTTGCATCCGACCACCATCTCACTGTGTCCCAACACAGTCATCTCCCTGTGTGCACACACTCCTGACATGTCTTTGTCGTCTTATAAGGTCATATGGACTAGAATCCTGGTTTTACGGCATCATTTAACCTTCATCACCTCTTTAAAGGCTCATGTCCAAATACAGTCACATTGGGAGTTAGAGATTAAACATAGACATTTGGGAGAATACAATTGAGTTCACAAAACTAGTTAAAATATGTTTCCACAAAATAAAATCATTGCTGGATTTATCCACTTATTATTTCTTGCCCCATAAATAAAGTCTATATCTGCCATGTGTGATATTTAGTTTAAAGACTAAGTGCTTCCTTTCAATTTCCTGGCTCGCTCTTACAGGTTATCCCTCACAAAAATAAGTCATCTTAAAAGAAAGTGAGGGTAGGGAAAAATTGGCATCCCTAGTAAAAAGTAGTGAGTTAACTTATTTTGCTCATGGAGTATTACATTGTTTTCCTGCTATTATAGTAAAATGTATATTTTAAGATGATACATTAATTTTAAAAATAGGAAGCTGCTTTAACATCTTGCCTTATACAAAAGTAGAAATGACTTGCCCCTAAAAATTTTTTATTTAAATTATGGCAGGTTATCTCAATACATAATATTACATTTCATTAAAAATTAATCATCATGTGGACAATTTACATATTTGCTAAAGTAACCCAGAGTAAATAAAACACCAATACTACATTTGGAGTTGGTTTGGAAATTAACTGCATTCCCTGCCCTGCAGTTGGAATGTAAATCATGTAATTTATGAGTAAAACACCTTAAATAAAAGAAACATTATTTGGGGCCAAAATTATTTTTAAAAACTCAAAAAGTTTTGAAAGGAGGGTTTATGTGGTAACATAATCTTCTAGAAATTGCTATGCTTTCAAAGAACTAAAAAGCTTAGGCTCATAGCTGTTATAGGCTTACAAATATTTCTCCATCACCATATAGCATGATCTTCATTTCTATTTTTCAAATAACAGTTTTTGGAGAGTTGTTAAATTAAGAAATACAGTACAGGGGCATATTCACTACAACTGAAGGTGAGAA